>NC_090844.1:16370833-16687500 GCF_028021215.1 Eschrichtius robustus | reverse complement strand
TTATGTAGAATCAAGACCACCTTCTTCAAGGAAAAAAAAAAAAAAAGGTCTAGCAAGTAGAGTTCGGAAACATAATTCATTGGGTGGGGAGGGTTTTCAATGAAACGATCTTTAAGGCTCTTTCCAAGTTCCAATTCTATATTTTCATTATTGTAATTGTAAAAGCTGATTTGTTCACCGAGAGACAGCAAGGAAACATCTGTATAAGTTGTGTTGTTCACTCAGTAGGGATAATACAATGGAGGGGAGGGATACTTGGCTAGAGTCTGGTGATTTCTGTTTAGTCCTATGTCAGCCACTCATGGAACAATAACCTTGTTTGAGTAATTTGAATTCTTTGATTCTCAGTGTTTCTTTATAATCTATGAAATGGAAGTTAGAAAACTGACACGGGGGAATTTTTTCAAAACGGAAAGAGTTTGTTGGCACAGGTTTGTGTATATCTGGATGGCAGCGTCAAGTGTTAACAAATAACTGCACCTAAATCAGAGTATTCTGCAGCTGTAATGAAGCAGAGGCTGTCTGTCGGTGGGGGGGGCGGGGGGGGCGGGGCGGGGAATGTGTGTACACCTGAGATCCTCTTCCCACTCTGACATTGACCATCCCACGCAAGGCCAGTACCCTCTTTGGGACTGAGGCGCCTTTGTAGAAGAAAGGTGTGGAGTCAATGACTATAAAGATTATTCCTTATTCTTTTTGAGTCTTGAAAACCCTCACATTCCCTAACAAAAGAATTGGAGTTCAAGTTTTAAAAAGATGGAAACAAAGATGACACCAAAAATATCTTGGACTAAAATTACTCAAGAATGATTGAAAGCCTCCAGAGAAAAGGCATTTTTTTTTTCATCCTTTTCAAATCTTTTCTCTGCTGAAATCTCTTAGTATTAAAGTAATAGTGCTTTCTAATCCAGACAGAGAAAGTCATAGGATTTTTGTTGGGAATATTGTATGGTAAGTTTTTGTAAACTCTCTGAGCTGAGAATATGAATGTTTTATGTGTATGAATTTATGGCTTAGTACTTAACTTGGTTAATAAAATTAGTTTAGAAAAAAACACTTTACAAAAAAAAAGTTTTGAAAAAGTGGTTTAGTGGTTCAGAACAGTGGTTGTTAGATACAGAAAACCAAACTCTTATGCTTTAAAAAGTGAAGGAAGTTTATTGGCTTACAAATACAAAAGCCCAAGGATAGATGGACTTTAGTCAAACTGTGAGCAGAATTCTGTCTCCACATTTCTTGATTTACTTGCATTTCCATCTCTTGTCGGTCATCGTTATCCTTAAAATGTTATCCTGTGTTCATATGCTGTCAGCTTTTTTTACACATCCAGTGTGAGAAAATGACCACTGTCCTTAACTGCGGAACGAATGCCCTACGTTTGCTCTCACTGGCCCATCTTAAAGGTGCTTAACTTTGGACTGATTTGTTTGAGCACAGTAAGTGGTGCCTGGTCTTGGTTTAGGATAGAGTTAGATAATGAAACTCTGATGAAACAATCTTAATAGTAAAAAGTAGTGGGAAAGCAGGAGCTACCCTTGTATCTGTGGATGAAGTAAATCCCATCCAAACTCCCTGGCTGCCACACAAAATGAGTGGAGTGGTGGTAGGTAGAATGGAGGTTGGTAAGATAACCACAGTACCTACTGCAGAATTCCACCACTTCAGTAAATATTATCAAGAGTAGTAAGTTTCCCCACAGGAAACTTGGGGACAAACCATGAACTCCATGCCTTCACAGAGTTATAGTGGCAGAAAGAAATTAAAGGACAACCTAATCTAGTTGTCATACTTTGAAGATGGGGAAATTGAGGCTCAAAGAGGTCAGATAATTTGTCCAAGAAAATATAGCAGAACTTGGAGGTAGTCTCCATATCACTGCCACTAGTCCAGTGCCCTTCCAATTACACATAAGCCATTTATTCATTCAAGATGTAGTGACCATTGCTGTCTCCAGTGTTGCCTATTGAAAAGTGTCTGGCTTCACAGCCCACTTCAAAGGCCACCTCGTCCATTAGAATTTTTTTCAGTCTTTGAGTCAAAAATTTCTTCTCCATATTATACACGCTCATGGCATGCTTTACTTCTCTCAATCACCTTCTACTTCATATTATAATATATATTTTGCCTTTATCTCTCTTACTGGAGTGTGAGTTCCTTAAACAAAAAGGCTGTGTTCTGTTCATTTCTATATCTTTCAGAGTACTGCCCACATATTAACATTTGAATATGTGGATGAATGAGTACATGTCTTGGCTCAGGAAATAGTGATTTGAGAATTTCTAGGAGTAGACCATTGGCACCCTTCATAATTGACCAGAATCACATCTATCATCCCTTAGTTGTAGCTGGGATTGAACCAGGCTTGCTTTTGGTGACCCAACATTTGGACTCAGGCCAAATGTTGAAGTGAGTGAAGTCTGCCTTCTTCCCTTCTGCACAGTTCTTTTCTCCTGAAGAAGCTGGTATGGTGTGTGCACAGATAGCTGCACCACAGGTAGCTTTCCCCAGCCCTATCAAGATGTAAACTGTTCTGTTCTATTCCAACAGACTCTTCTAGGAATCATTTGAGGTACATTTATTCTAACGTTATGCTCCTAATGCTCTCGGTGGTATTTGATTTTTACAGGCACTCTTGAGGTAGAAGTTCTAAGAAATCTAAATTAAATTTTGAGTTTGCAAGAGCATGATAAGGTAACATTGTGACCTTTAAACACAAGATGGTCTTCTTTTTCTTTTTTCTACTTAATTTCCATTTCTACTTGCCCATTCGTAAGGCCAGGCCAGCCTTTACTATGTATGGTTCATTTTACAGTAGCCCTTGAAATTATGTCATGATGGAGAGAGGAGCAGGGATTGAGGGAACATGGCAGACTTCTCTACAATAAAATATATTTCATTGGACCCACTGGGACTCCAGTCTTTTTTGACAAGTACAGACTTGATGATATATTTGTTATGGGAGAATCTGAAATAACTCTAACATAAGTGTCACTGCCTCAAAGTCATAACAGAAGTATTGCAGACACTGTTATGTGAGAAAGAATCTATGTTTATTAAGAGACCACACGTTAAAATTTTTAGGGAACTGAATCTGCCCAGAGGGAGATATACTGAGACATATTGAGATGGGCCCCTTCTTTCTGTCAATATTACATTATGATTAATTTGAACAGGATAGTAAATCTTGAATTGCAAATGAGATAGCTAAAACTTAGCAGTTTATCTTTGCTGTCACAGTACCACATATCAAAAAGAGAACCCTTCAGATTAAATGAAAATAGTCTCTAAAAGCAATTTTACTGTATCATTAGAAATTTGGTGTGTGAAATAAGTAAATTATTTCATAAATAGTCTATAGGGGAAAAATTTGTGATTTTTTTACACTCCACCTCTCTCTTAGGTTATATTTTTACTTTATTTTTCATACATTTTGCCAGAAAAATATGGATTGACTTCTTAATATATGTCTAAACAGCATAGGTCTGTATATAACAATAAGATCAGAAAATGAAAATGGGGTGTTAAAAGTAGTGTTTATAGTGGCAAACACAATATAAAAATGTGGATTCAAGTTGCCTTTTATAATCCTATGTTTTCAGTCCCTTGGATGTTTGTAACATGTTTTGGCTTTAGAATTCAACTTTTCCACACTTCATCTAAGTGATAAGGTGTTTCTTTTGGAAGGCTCTAAAAAAAATAATCCTTTCAGTTATTTTTGAATTGTGAAGGAATAGTTGCACCGATAACTAAAATGGCTGAACACAACCATTTAAATCTGGCATGTGGTTAAGCCTCCAAAGAAATAGCTGCATTTAAAGGAAAGAATACAAAGAAGTACACAAAATGGTGTAGCCTCTTCTGAGTGCCTAGCTGGCATTTACTGAAGTTTGATTCCAGGTTAAAGGAGACATTTGTCCTTGCTTGTGTTAGATGTGATTTATTTCTGAACAAAATATTTAAGGATATATGATTCTCATGGAATGGCAATTTGGGTTTTGAAGACATGTGGTATTATTGATTCATTTTGCACGTCATCCAAAGTTGTACTTCAGATGACACGGGATGCTTGAAGCAGGATGGAATTCTATCTTACTGTACTCAGGAATCCCCATTCTACTTTACTCCTTCCTCCCCCTACGCTTTGAATATGGGAAGAACCCACATTATCATTTTTCTGATGGAAGTAAAGATAAGCCAACTCACATCATTTTTATTCTTCCCATTCAAGCTTCATGGGGAGCAAACCTAACCAACACATAGTGATATATTAACCCCTCATTTATCTTTTGCTGTCAGAGGTATTTTTTCCACAAAAGCAGACTTTTAAGAAAACTAAAATCTATACACTTAAGTGTTGAACGTTTTTCTATTTAGTTTTTTTAATCCTAAAATGCCTTACAAATTTATTTCTTATCCTTCTTAAAAAAGGGCCAGATAGCTATAATCTATTACAGTTCTATAATATCTCAAAATTATTTATTGTAATGCTTAATATAATCTACTAAAATATAGAACACTATGGAATCATATGAGTATATAAAATTATTTGACCCTATAATAAAAGACTGTATATTTATGGGTTTATTTTAGTAGTTCTTGAATAGTTAAAAATTATTTGCCCCTGCAATTAGTGGTCCAGGTATTTGTGTGGTTTTGTTTGTTTTTACCATTTTATATGATGTTCTCTCATCTCTCACTTTTAAACTGCCAGTTTTTGCTTCTTTAAATATGATTCTTCTAGTAGTCATTCCCTCCATCTAAAGCATTGCTTATAGTTTTCTTTGATCTGGAAAATGGAATAACTCACTGTTTTAAAAAACTAAGTCCTTTTAAAATATGAATCTGATCATGTCACTTTTCTGCTCAAAACCTGCAGTCATTTCCCATCTCATGCAGTGTAAAAGCCATTCTTTATAATGGTCTCCCAGCACCCCCGTGACCTGTCCCCACTGTTTCCACATTCCCGTCACCCTCCACTCCTGCCCTTGTTCACTGTGCTCAGACCTGCTAGGTGATTTGCTGTCCTGGAACCCACCATGCATGCTCCCACTTTAGGGCATTTTCACCCGTTGCCTCTTCCTGAAATACCTTTCCCCCAGATATCCATCTGGTTAACTTGCTTACATCCTTTAAACCTTTACTCAAGTTTTGCCTTCACGATGATGTCTAACCTGATCCCCCACCCTATTTAAAATTACAACCTGTGCATTCTCTGCAGCATCATGTCCCATTACACCACTCTATCTTTTCCAAAGTATTTATCACCTTAGAACCTATAATATACTTTAATAATTTATTATCCTTTTTTTTCTTCTTCCTCTTACTAGAAGATTAGTTCCAGGAGGCAAGGATATTGGTCTTTCTTATTTATTTTTCCCCTGGCAGATAAAATAATAGAACATCATGAAGCACATAGAAAGCATCAAGCAATGTGTTTTGAATTAAATGAATACATTTTCAAATTGAGTCCAACATTTTAAAAGTCAGTAAGAGCTGAAAGTGTTACTGCTGATCATGAAAGTTTCAAAATTTTTGTCAAAATTGTTTTATCATTTATTGTGACTGCTCAGATTCATTCTATGTTAATTTAAAGATTCTTTAATTTGAATCAGTGAGATTTGTGGATGTCTGCTCTTTAGATAAAAAATCTGTTACTGTTAATAGAAACTGAAGCTGTTTAATCCAAAATGTGACTTTAATCCTATATGTTAACTCTAAACTTTAGCTAAAGAACAGTAGAAAAATGCTTGATATTCATTTATTCTTTGCTCTCTATGACTTTTCCTAATTATTAAGGAAAAATAGTCAAGAAATTTTAGAAATAAACAAAGTGTATAATTCTCCAAGGTCACTGCCTCAACCTCCCTGCTGAAATAACTCCCTTATAATACCTCAGTAATTATAGACTCCCCACATTTATTCTGATATTCTCATCAATCTGTTCTAAATTAGTTTTAAAACACTAGAAAGACAGAAGTTTCATTTATGAAATGCAAACATATATTGTCTTTATCAAACTCTTAAAAAATAGTAGAAATACAAGAGAGTTTGTCATTTCTGATATGCAGACAGAGGGATATCACTACCACGTTAAAAAAAAAATCTTACGGTATTAGTCCAGGGCAATGTCTGAGCCTAATAGCTAAGTTTAATTAACACAAACAGAAAACTAAAATAATAAAAGATGTGTGCCCTCCTCTGTTTGTTCACAGTGTGAATTACTGAGCTGCAATATAAACTAAGTTTATCATGCAAGGAGTTGAATCCTAATCAGTTAAAGACTTAAGTAAATGGGAAAAGCAAAGACTAACAGAATAAAGAGATAATTTTTCTTGTTTGGGTTCAGCACATAACAACATTTGATGCAGTAGAGCCAAAAAATATTTTGCAATGCCTAGGACTAAACTTTGTGAGATGGAATGCAGATAAAGTAACTATTAAATTAGTTGTAACTCAAGTTATTAATATTTAGGGGAAATCACATTTGATAGTAATTGTTAGTGGACTAAGAGTTTTTGTAACAGTGATTTATTATCTTCATAATAAGTGGACATACTAGTACATATCAATAGACCAATTAGAAATTACAATATCTAATTGTCAAGGGAATATCAGTATCATGAGAAATCAGTTCATATAAATAGGTGTCAAAACATGATTAGATATTACTTATCTTGACCATGGAACCTGATCATAAAACGATTTTATAAAATTAGACTTGCAGAGCAAGCACTGTCTCTTGAGACTGAGTATAAAAGCCAATCAACAAGAACACCCTGAATCGTGGAACAAAATGAAGGAATCACAACTGACTGGAGCTCTAATGACGAGAACTAGAAAGCATTAATATGTAAAGTGTATTAAGCAATGAAACTTGCAATCTGTGGAAGTGTCAACTGCCATGGAAGTGAAAGGTCTCCATCATCTTGCCATCAAGAGCACATTGCTATATACCTGTATTGTAGCCAACAGTTCCAAACGATAACAGAGAATAGATGAAGATGATAGGAGGGTGTGTGCACTCTGATGGAGCTTCATGAGGAAAACTAGTAGAGGTGCTACATGGCTTTGGTATTTCTAATTAAACATGCCTTCAATTTTCAACTAAAAATGTATGAGTAGTTTTAGCAACTACCCAATGTGTCAACATGTTTCAACAACTCCATATCATAGAGAAAAAGTTTCTCATATTTGGAAATACCTACGTCAAATTTAAAGCACCTCTTCCAACAAGATTATACCATCAGTTGAAGTGCTTTGTAATGATTTGCCTTACATGTCCTTTTATCTTTTCTTCTAGACTTTCTATTAACCAGAATGTTGATGTAACAAATAAGCTTCTTTTTTCTCCAGTGTATTAATTAGGAGAAAGACTACACTGTTGTAAATAACAGGCTTCCAAATCCAGTGAATTAAATATGCCATGTTTTATTTATCCCTCATGTAACTGTCTATCCTAGGCCACGATGGCAGTATAGATCCTTATGGTCATTAAAGGCCCAGGTTCCTTCTATTTTGTTGTTGGCCATCCCCTAAAAAGGTACTGCACTAATCTGAAAGATTGAAGCTTGATAACTGCCGCATGGTCACTTCAGCAGGGAGGAAGGGTGGGAGTGGGTGGAGTCAATGTCCAAGAGAAGCAGTTTGACTTAACTTGGAAATAGATTAGACTTTTTACAAATCACTTCCCCTTACATCTAATTAGCCTGAAGTGTAGATTCCTGAGCTTAAGAGTCCACTTCACTTTGCTCAACCACTCTTTTGGAAAAGAACACTTGAACTATATGTTTAGTTGAGTTCATTAAACTGCATGAAATCTCCAAGTGCCAGGGAGCAAGCCTGGCCCTATCAAGTAGTATTAGCACTTCTCAATATAGTTACTGTGAAAATGCAAAATATTTTTCAAGTCTCATGTGAAGGATTTCTACAGACAATAGGTATTATTATGCTGGTACTAAGAACATGAAAATATTACACAGAAAAATCTTGGCTGGCATCATATTTGAAAATTCAAATCAATTCACATTTTTCAGTGTTCTGGGAGTTCAGTTTGCTTTCTCCTACCTGAAATTGAACAATGAACCAGAACAGGAAAGATGGAGTGATTTTGGTAGTACTTGAGTGACTTTTAAGGGTTCAGGTTCACTTGGATTTGAATAATTGCTCAACTAGCACACTAATCTCTATTTAACTGGCTGCTTGTCGTATATGTATGCCCCAAACTACTCTGAGTACAATAAGTGGTATGAAAATAGGATTGCCTGATAAGCGTGCCCAGATTTCCTCACGTAGACCAAATATTCAATCAGACATATATTTATTTTGTACTCTAGAGTAAGTACAAGACCTCTATGATTATTCAAGCAAATATTTCCTGCTTGAGAAAGTATAATTTCTTTTGGAAAATATGGTTTCTGTCCATGCGGAAATAAATGCTAAGCCTTGTTTTACACTGATATCACAGAGTACTTACTGAAGACCTTAATATTAATTGGAAATGGTTTGGATTCATGTGGGATTTGGGTTTATGCATACAGGTAATCTCTTTCTCCTCCAGGTAATGATCCCCCTCTATTCCATTAAGAGAGTGTTTTAGGTGTTTTATCCTGGTCACAGTCTGTGACTTCAAGGCAGGGATTATCTGAGAGGCAACCAGCATTTGCTTTTTATTTCTATTCTTCCTCAGGTAAAAAAATAAAACACATATCTGCAACAGACCAATATTTGGGGCCTGAAACAGTCTCCTTCCTTTACAAAGGAAATTTTTATGAGTTAACCAATTGGGCAGTAACCGCTTTTTAGAGTGACAATTAGTGTAATGAAATAAATTCAGGGCTCTGATCTTGCCCTCATGATTCATTCATTAACAGCGTTCCAGGCATCCCTTTGACACTGTAGAAGAGCAAATATTTTCAGCTTATGGCCATCTTTCAGACAAAGGGAAAGTCTCCTCCAAGATGCTTTCAGATGTTTTATTTACTTGGTCTCCACTGAAACAATTTTTTTTTAATTGTCAACCACACAATTTCAGTTGGTTTCAGCCTTTGTAATATGGATTACTTTGAAAAAAGTTAAATATAAATCTTGGCTGGAAAGCTGCTCTTTTAATAATCTTGACAGATCTTTAGAGTGTGGAAGTTTTATTCACATGAGGTCTCTGTCCTTCTCATCAGATATTCTTTATAGGCTTTCCCTTTTTTGTCTTCTCAGTACTGTCTCTTGGAAATCGACAAAATCCCATAGTAGATTGAGGGACAATAGAGGTAGGAGATATGGGTGACAGTTAAAGCCACTGGAGGAATATATAACCTAAGGAGGAAGAAAAAACTAGACAGTGAATAACTAAGTGAGTGATGAATAATGAGATCCCGTTGTATGCAGATATTGTGCTTTCTCAGAATTTTTGTACTCCATGGTCAATTGCTTGCCCTGTAATTTTATTTGACAATGAACACGAAACTGACACATTAGGTGGCATCCTTTTTTCCCTCTTATTCTCTCTAATTTTCACTATAGATATTTGAGTCATTTATTTATAATCTGGAACTTCAGTTGAATATTAAGAAATATGATTGCAATGGATAATTTGGGGGAAAATAAATTATTTATTATTTGATTAATTGATTCCAAGCATATATGTTCTTATATTCTGTCAACAAAATATATACAAATAGTAATTTAGTGAAACCTCATGATATCAAACTTTATGTTCCAGAGCACCTTCACAGTTATCAATAAATTAAGACATGTAACTAAACTAAATTTCTTCCTTTATCTCTTCCTTCCTCCCTCCCACTCTGCCTTCCTCCATCCATTCTCCCTTCTCTCCTTTTTTTGTTTCTTCCTCTTTTCTATGTCTAGTTGTCCATCTTAACCAAGTTTCTTGTAATTCCTCAAATCATATTTTATTACTGAAAGTTGTTGATTTTGTTCAGTTTAATATTATTTAGTCTGATTTGAACTACTTTATTCAAGTCATATTCAGGTATTACTGTGTTATTTTAATAGATCAAACTATCTTTATTTTGTTGTTGAATTAGTCTATCATAAAAAACCTGAAATGTCAGATAAACCACTTACACGTATCACAATGCTTTTAGAGCCTATTCAAGAGGAATACAGATTTTGAAACTGCCAAAAATCACATTAAAAATCTTAATGTGTATTACCAGTGTTCTTACGTTCTATGTACAGTCACTGGCAATTTTAATAAATCTGCTTAATTTCAAGCTCATTCACTATTTTCCATTTGAGAGGACATGTTTAGAATTTATGTCACAGAAAGTAGTGGGTTGAGAGTAAAGATGATTAGTGAGAAAAAGTGAAAGAAGAACAAATTTCAGTTAGCCACTTGAAAAAACATTAGACTTAATGTCAACTTCAATTTCAGATAGAACTCAGTTAAATATCCAGCATTTGCACACAACTGAGGTCTTATATGTTACACTGCCTTAAGTTTCCATTACATTTCTCATTATATCACACATAAAATATTGGGGCAGACACTGACATTCAAATTGTTTATCTTATAATGGCTATATTGGACTGAATTTTCCATGCACTATCAACATTGCTGCTTTAGAAGGAAAAAAAATATCCAAGGAAGAACAGACATTTTTAAAAGGGAGGAGGAGCAAACGGTTGCTCCCTAAATACTCTGAGTGAGACATATCTGAAAGTAAAGATTTGATGGGAAATATGGTCTTAGACCATTAATAATAGAGTTCTGGAACTGTCAGAAGCCAGTAGAAGGGGAAGGTCTGCTTTCCAGATGAAGCACCATCTTCAAATATTGATATATATTAGTTGACTTTTTATGACAGTAGATAGCAAACATTGTTGGTTTACTACTCAATATCTCTTCCTTCTTTCCATACTAACCAGAATCCCATTTTTCCAGTTATGCCACCTCAAGGAGTGGTACCCTATTCACAGTTTGTTTTTGGTCAAAGCCAATTTTAGTAACTCCATTCGTTTTGTCAGCGACTTGTACAGGGGTGGACATGTAACTCACTAACTCACTTCTGGTCAATGAAACTTGACAAATTTAAGAAAGACAGGAGTGGGGGCTTCTAGAAAAGTTTTTCTCAGTCATAAGAAGATACTAAAAAAGATGGTCCCTTTATACCTCTGCTATGCCTGAATATGATTCCTGGAGTTGCTTCAGCCATCTTGCTATCCGAATGAAAATGGGACAAATAGAAGGAAGAAAACAGAGCCAAGAGAATTACAGAGAAGTGAGAACATTCTGGCAATACAATGCCAGGAGTGACCCTGCCTCTGGACCTATTGTTTTGTGAGCTAATACATTATAACTACACTATTGAAGTTAATTTGAGTTGGTTTTTCTATTACTTTTAGCCCAATAGTTTCTATCTGATAAAATTTATTTCTTTTTAATTAAATTACCAGGCTTGTCCCTGGACTTTCTGTTTAGCAAGCTTTAGTTTTATATGAAGATTGTTAGTTTTCATTACATTAAACCAACTAAGTAAAGCCAAGAAAACATTTCTAATTTAGGTTGGCATGCCTCTAATCTTTCCCCATTTTAATCTAACCCCCTTACAATACCAGAGTGAGTCTCACAAATCTGATCATAACACTTCAGTTTAAAAACTACCTAATTGTGTTCTACCATGTAAATAGTTGCATAAAACTCCTTAGTACATTTTTTAAAACATAGTTTTTCAAGCATTACTTCTTCTGTGATTCCAGTTGCTTTACTGGAAGCATTTGAAGCCTTGCTGTGCCAAAGAATGTCAGATTATATCATCCACCATACATCAGAGTTCCTGTTTCCCAAACTCCTGTCACATGGGCCACTGGGAGTTAGTCCATGGAAATACTTAGAATAACAATGAAGCAACCTATTAATTTAAAGATATAGTTGTCAATAACATCAGATGCTACCAAGACCAGTCTATGAGTCTGACATTCAAATATGCCTTACAGCATTTAAACTCAACTTCTTACACAAGACTGTATTGTCTTAGTTCCTTATAACTTTAAAAGTGGCTGTCTTGACAACATTCCATAATAAATTGGACAAGGACAAAGCTTCATATATTTTCAAAGTGGTCCCTACACTATTACTACGTGATTCTAAAATTTTTAGCAGTTTTCATAATAACAAGTACTACTTATTTATTGCTTATTATGGGCTTGGCACATACACAGGTTCACAGAGGCACACACCTGAAATAACATATGCAGATGTGTTGAAAATTCACTAGGAAACGGAAACACAAGACTATTTTTGTTGACCGTTATCTTGTACCATCATTTGCAGTTGTAGTAACTGTCAGAGCAGCACCCGATTAGTTTGTGTTTCCAAAGGTAATGCAAACTTTTATGCCACTCTAAAACTTTATTATATTTTTATGAAACAATTTGCCTAATGTAGCACTTGTATAATTCTAGGGTATGTAACCCAGAGAGTTTTGAAGGTGGTTGTTATTTTGAGCAACATGAAGTACCTTTCAGCTCCATTGTCTATTTTTTTTTCTTACCTATTTTCTCCCTACATCAGCTCAGTCACAGTTGAGTGAGTAGCATAATACTCTTTCATTCTGAAATATTCTCCATGCGTTGCTGTTATTCTTATCCTTGGTTCCAAGGAAAATCTATTCTGCAAAGCAACAGGGAATTATGGTTAAAGCTAGCTTTCTTGTAATACCTTGAAGGTGTCAGAGAAAAGTTTTAGAACAGGAAGGATGTAGTGGTTACTTCCCAGAGAGAATAATCACTTGCAAATACAGTTATCCTTGTACCACAACAAAGGCTAAGTGGGACTGATCCTGTGCAGATTGTGGTAGTTCTTGCTTTGTGTTCCAACTTTCATCCCTAGGTCAGAGATTTAAACTTGCTGAAATACGCATGTACCTTACAATTTTGCCTTTTGTCTCAGTTGTTTTTGCTTTCTGTTTTGTATCACTGCATACAAAGCAGCCACAAAACAAATGTGGGGGGATCAGTTTGTCTGAATTCATCAGGGATAAGGGATAAGACAAAGCTCCACCATGTAGGCCTGAAGGGATGTGTTCAAGGTAGCCAGAAAGATGAGGAACAAGAATTAACAGATTCATCCTGGGATCAATGGTAGCTATGTGATCCTTGATTCAGTGAAATTTGAGAGTTTCTGAGGCATTTGTCTACTTGTAGAGTATAAAGCAAGGTGATATCTGCCTGCATGTTTTGGCCATCTGAGTTCAAAAGGATTCAGACCAATAAATATAGAAACTCTGTCCCTTGGAATACAACTTCCTCAGAATGCTAATAGATAGTAGAGGGAAGAGGGAAGGATTTATTTGCATAACTCTGGGGAATTCCAGTTCAAATAAGATAGACAAGATTCCTGCAAGACTTTTCAGATCTTTTAATGGATTTCTAAAACATATCAGCTCATAAAAACTTTCTAAATTAAATATATGGTAGAACTAGTTCTCTACAGAAAATTCTTTAGGAAACCTTAAGGTAGTATAGTTGACCCTTGAACAACACAGATTTCAACCATGTGGGTCCGCTTATATGTGGATATTTTTCAGTAAATATGTACTACAGTAGTACACATCCATGGTTGATTGAATCTGTGGATGCTGAACTGTGGATACCTAAGGCCAATTGTAAAGTTACATGGGGATTTTCGACTGGTCAGTGCCTGTAATTCCTGAATTGTTCAAGGTAAACTTCAAGAAACAGAAACTGCTACATTGGCACATGCATTTCTATATTCCATAACTAAGAGTTGGTTTTCTGAATTCCTGGTGTGTGATTGTGGTTTAACCAGTTCTGTTGAGAAAACAAACTAGAAAGTTGACTTCTTCTTTTCATTTTACCTCATCCTAGTAAAAGGTATTCAGTCCCATAATGTGAAGTTTTACCCCATTCTATTCTTGTCAGTTCCATATTGCAAGCTGTGAATCATCCCTAAACTACAATCATATATCTCCAGCAGCCTATACAACTATTCAATAGGATATCTTAAACCATACTCAAACTTCCCCCTTAAATGGATTGTCTAGCGGGTCTTCTAAAACAAAAACATAATCACCACCACCACAACAGCAATAACAACAGTTACTAACATTTATTGAAACATCATATGTCAAGCACTTACATGAACTACCTTTCTTAATAAACAATAATCCTCACAATAAACCTAATAGGTAGGCACTATTATTATTCCATTTTGTAGTTAAGAAAGAGAACCTCATAAATACTATGTAATTCGCTCTGTGTTCCTCAATAGTAAACTGTTGAAACAAGATTTGAACCAAACAGTTTTTTCTTCAGACCACACATTTAATTGCTATTATTTCATCTCTTAATGTTTACTCTTTCTGTCTACAACAGTATAGTTTCCTGTTAATAGAGGCTGAATAAACATTTTGGAGTTCTCAACCCTAAACTTAAACTCCATTTAGTCATTTAGTGTTGTAAACTTCTTTAATTATACTTCTCACATTTAGCCTGTTCTTTTCATTCCTATGACCAATACCATATGCTTCCTTCACTCGATTTGTTTTTATTGAAGTATAGTTGATTTACAATGTTGTGTTAGTTTCAGGTGTACAGCAAAGTGATTCAGATGTATATCCTTTCCATTATAGGTTATTACAAGATATTGAGTATAATTCCCTCTTCACTCGATTTTTTTTTGTTTATTTTTGTTTTTATTTCCATTACTCTAGGAGGTGGATCAAAAAAGATATTGCTGTGACTTATGTCAAGAGTGTTCTTCCTATGGTTTCCTCTAAGAGTTTTATAGTGTCCAGTCATATATTTAGGTCTCTAATCCATTTTGAGTTTATTTTTGTGTATGGTGTTAGGGAGTGTTCTAATTTCATTCTTTTGCATATAGCTGTCCAGTTTTCCCAGCACCATTTATTGAAGAGACTCTTTTCCCCATTGTATATCCTTGCCTCCTGTGTCGTAGATTAGTTGACCATAGGTGCATGGGATTATCTCTGGGCTTTCTATCCTGTTCCATTGATCTATATTTCTGTTTTTGTGCCAGTACCATATTGTCTTGATTACTGTAGTTTTGTAGCATAGTCTGAAGTCAGAGAGTCTGATTCCTCCACCTCCGCTTTTTTCCCTCAAGACTGCTTTGGCTATTCGGGGTCTTTTGTGTCTCCATACAAATTTTAAGATATTTTTTGTTCTAGTTCTATAAAAAAATGCCATTTATAATTTGATAGGGATTGGATTGAATCTGTAGATTGCTTTAGGTATTAGAGTCATTTTCACAAAATTGATTCTTCCAATCCAAGAACATGGTATATCTCTCCATCTGTTGGTATCATCTTTAATTTCTTTCATCAGCATCCTATATAGTTTTCTGCATACAGGTCTTCTGTCTCCGTAGCTAGGTTTATTCCTAGGTATTTTATTCTTTTTGTTGCAAGGGTAAATGGGAGTGTTACCTTAATTTCTCTGTCAGATATTTCATCATTAGTGTTTAGGAATGCAAGAGATTTCTGTGCATTAATTTTGTATCCTGCAACTTTACCAGATTCATTCATTAGCTCTAGTAGTTTTCTGGTGGCATCTTTAGGATACTCTATGTATAGTATCATGTCATCTGCAAACAGTGACAGCTTAACTTCTTCTTTTCCAATTTGGATTCCTTTTATTTCTTTTTCTTCTCTGATTGCCATGGCTAGGACTTGCAAAACTATGTTGAATAATAGTGGCGAGAGTGGACATCCTTGTCTTCTTCCTGATCATAGAGGAAATGCTTTCAGTTTTTCACCATTGAGAATGATGTTTGCTGTGGGTTTCTCGTATGTGGCCTTTATTAAGTTGAAGTAGGTTCCCTCTGTGCTCACTTTCTGGAGAGTTTTTATCATAAATGGGTGTTGCATTTTGTCAAAAGCTTTTTCTGCATCTATTGAGATGATCATATGGTTTTTATTCTTCAATTTGTTAATATGGTGTATCACATTGATTGACTTGCATATATTGAAGAATCCTTCCATCCCTGGAATAAATCCCACTTGATCATGGTGTATGATCCTTTTAATGTGTTGTTGGATTCTGTTTGCTAGTATTTTCTTGAGGATTTTTGCATCTATATTCATCAGTGATATTGGTCTGTAATTTTCTTTTTTTGTAGTGTCTTTGTCTGGTTTTGGTATCAGGGTGATGGTGGCCTCATAGAATGAGTTTGGGAGTGTTCCTTCTTCTGCAATTTTTTGGAAGAGTTTGAGAAGGATGGGTGTTAGCTCTTCTCTAAATGTTTGATAGAATTCACCTGTGAAGCCATCGGGTCCTGGATTTTTGTTTGTTGGAAGATTTTTAATCACAGTTTCAATTTCATTACTTGTGATTGGTCTGTTCATATTTTCTATTTCTTCCTGGTTCAGTCTTGGGAGCTTATACCTTTCTAAGAATTTGTCCATTTCTTCCAGATTGTCCATTTTATTGGCATAGAGTTGCTTGTAGTAGTCTCTTAGGATGCTTTGTATTTCTGCGGTGTCTGTTGTAACTCCTCCGTTTTCATTTCTAATTTTATTGATTTGAGTCCTCTCCCTCTTTTTCTTGATGAGTCTGGCTAATGGTTTATCAATTTTGTTTATCTTCTCAAAGAACCAGCTTTTAGTTATATTGATCTTTGTTATTGTTTTCTTTGCTTCTATTTCATTTATTTCTGCTCTGATCTTTATGCTTTCTTTCCTTCAACTAACTTTGGGTTTTGTTTGTTCTTCTTTTTCTAGTTCCTTTAGGTGTAAGGTTAGATTGTTTATTTGTGATATTTCTTGTTTCTTGAGGTAGGCTTGTATTGCTATAAACTTCCCTCTTAGAACTGCTTTTGTTGCATCCCATAGGTTTTGGATCATCGTGTTTTCATTGTCATTTGTCTCTAGGTATTTTTTGATTTCCTCTTTGATTTCTTCAGTGACCTCTTGGTTATTTAGTAACGTATTCTTTAGGCCTCCATGTGTTTGTGTTTTTTTATGTTTTTTTTCCCTATAATTGATTTCTAATCTCTTAGCGTTGTGGTCAGAAAAGATGCTTGATATGATTTCAATTTTCTTAAGTTTGAGGCTTGATTTGTGACCCAGGATGTGATCTATCCTGGAGAACGTTCCATGTGCACTTGAGAAGAAAGTGTAATCTGCTGTTTTTGGATTGAATGTCCTGTAAATATCAATTAAATCTATCTGTTCTATTGTGTCATTTAAAGCTTGTGTTTCCTTATTAATTTTCTGTTTGGATGATCTGTCCATTGGTGTAAGTGAGGTGTTAAAGTCCCCCACTATTATTGTGTTACTGTCAATTTCCTCTTTTATAGCTGTTAGCAGTTGCCTTATGTATTGAGGTGCTCCTATGTTGGGTACATATATATTTATAATTGTTACATCTTCTTCTTGGATTGATCCCTTGATCATTATATAGTGGCCTTCCTTGTCCCTTGTAACATTCTTTATTTTAAAGTCTATTTTATCTGATATGAGTATTGCTATTCCAGCTTTCTTTTGATTTCCATTTGCATGGAATATCTTTTTTCCATCCCCTCACTTTCAGTCTGTATGTGTCCCTAGGTCTGAAGTGGGTCTCTTGTAGACAGCATATAGATGGGTCTTGCTTTTGTATCCATTCAGACAACCTGTGTCTTTTGGTTAGAGCATTTAATCCATTCACGTTTAAGGTAATTATCGATATGTATGTTCTATGACCATTTTCTTAATTGTTTTGGGTTTGTTTTTGTAGGTCCTTTTCTTCTCTTGTGTTTCCCACTTAGAGAAGTTCCTTTAGCATTTGTTGTAGAGCTGCTTTAGTGGTGCTGAATTCTCTTAGCTTTTGCTTGTCTGTAAAGCTTTTGATTTCTCCCTCGAATCTGAATGAGATCCTTGCCGGGTAGAGTAATCTTGGTTGGAGGTTCTTCCCTTTCATCACTTTAAATATATCATGCCACTTCCTTATGGCTTGTAGAGTTTCTGATGAGAAATCAGCTGTTAACCTTATGGGAGTTCCCTTGTATGTTATTTGTCATTTTTCCCTTGCTGCTTTCAACAATTTTTCTTTGTCTTTAATTTTTGTCAATTTGATTACTATGTGTCTCGGCATGTTTCTCCTTGGATTTATCCTGCCTGGCACTCTCTGTTCTTCCTGGACTTGGCTGGCTGTTTCCTTTCCCATGTTAGGGAAGTTTTCGACTATAATCTCTTCAAATATGTTCTCAGGTCCTTCCTCTCTCTCTTCTCCTCCTGGGACCACTATAATGCGAATGTTGTTGCATTTAATGTTGTCCCAGAGGTCTCTTAGGCTGTCTTCATTTCTTTTCATTCTTTTTTCTTTATTCTGTTCCACAGCAGTGAATTCCACCATTCTGTCTTCCAAGTCACTTATCCATTCTTCTGCCTCAGTTATTCTGCTTTTGATTCCTTCTAGAGTATTTTTCATTTCAGTTATTGTATTGTTCATCTCTGTTTGTTTGTTCTTTAATTCTTCTAGGTGTTTATTCTTTAATTCTTCTAGGTCTTTGTTAAACATTTCTTGCATCTTCTCGATCTTTGCCTCCATTCTTTTTCCGAGGTCCTGGATCATCTTCACTATCATTATTCTGAATTATTTTTCTGGAAGGTTGCCTATCTCCACTTCCTTTAGTTGTTTTTCTGGGGTTTTATCTTGTTCCTTCATCTGGTACATAACCCTCTGCCTTTCATCATGTCTGTCTTTCTGTGAATGTGGTTCTTGTTCCACAGGCTGCAGGATTGTACTTCTTCTTGCTTCTGCTGTCTGCCCTCTGGTGGATGAGGCTCAAACAATATATATATTCTTTTTCAGATTCCTTTCCATTATATGTTGTTACAAGATATTGAGTATAATTCCCTCTTCACTCGATTTTAGGAAAAAGTATTACTAATCTCTAAGAAGTAATAGCCTCTTCCATTCCAACATAGTTTGCATATAGCTGCCAGATTAATCTTCTGCAAACATTGCTCTCACCATGTCACATGTCATTCAAACATCTCTATTTGTCCTTTTTTCTTAAAGTCCATAACCTGTAAGTGGTATTACAGAACTTTTAACATGTACTTTTCATTCTTCTTATGGACTGAGCCTCCATTCCAACGAAGAGAAATACCAGTCATGGCTTCAAAGCACCCTACAAATTCCTGGTTTGGGTTTTGGCATACAATTCCTTGATTACAGAATGGACTGTCCCTTTCTTTTCACTATTCAAATTCTGCCAGTGTATTATAAATGCATGAGAATTCTTTTATAAGTCTCCACATTAAAGAATGTCAAGATATTTTGTAAGATACAATTATGAGAAGTCATTCAAATTAACTATATGGTTCTGCTTCATCCTTCAGTACAGTTTGCCAACACTGCAGTTTAGCTGTCGTCCTGTAAGGAAATAGATCCTGTGATACAAGACTCTTTATCCACTTAATAAACAGTTATCGGCCGATAATGTATTTTTCTTGCTATATTTCAGGGTTAAGACTGTGTGATAAGCCATTTAGTTGATTGCGGAGGAAGAGGAGAGCTATCATAAACTCATTGGAAGCCTCTGTCCATTTATTATTTGTGTGATGCATAGAAATCCTATAGATAAACTGATCTCTCTCACTCTTCCTCTAAAATTAAAAATCATCTAGTTAGATAATTTGGGAAAATTACTCAGTCATCCATAGTTTCAATTAAAACTCCCACTAAAAGAATGAGGAAGGCAAATAAATAATTTTGAGAGTATTTTAAATATCCTCTATCCTAGATATCCACTATCTTAGAAACAGTTTCACACTTGGCTCCAGGATAATTTGGGGCTTACCCACAAAATTGGGTTCAGTAATTCAAAAATATCAGTATTTTCTGGCATTTCTTAATATAATCTATGTCCACAGTTTATCTAGGAGTATTAGAGTTGATTTTTCAAAGTTTTAAGCAATGTATATAATGTTTTATCCTTTGTAAATGCAGTGATTGTATTTTTCTGTAGTTCTTTCAAAGTTGTCTATGTCTATGAGCATAGAGGGATGTGGGGAATTGAAAGTATTATGATATTTAATTTGATTAATTACCTCATTATGGCTCTAGTTTTCGATCTCCCTCTGTGAGTGAAACATAGCCAAAATATAAGTTTTCTGAAATATTCCAGGTATCAAATTTCAGGGAGATGATTTTTAAGGAAATACTTAAAATCTCATGAATTATATCACCTAACCAAGTTGTGTGTATCAATGGGAGGAAATGATGAATATTCACTTAAAATCAGTTTGCATCTTTAAATCAATCCTATAATTTTGTATTTCCTATTCAATTAAATGGATGGGTTGAATCAAAAAGCTGTGTTTTATTTTCTCATATGTGAAGAAATATATACTGGGAATCTCAGTGCTGGCTCCATTCACAGTAAGTTTACAATTCAGTGTAACATACAGCTTAAAATCATCTGCAGTTTGATTCTTAAATTTTTAAATGCCAGGCTTGTGAATTGGAGATGTTAAGGAGGGGTTTCAAAGTCTGGATGTAAAACACAACACAATTTGTTTGTGGACGAAGTTACCTGCTTCTATTACATTGCATATGCTCCAGAGAGAGTTTTGTCTAAAATGAAAGAAAATACTCCAATCATTTTTTAGCTGTTAACTTGTGGAGCTTCTGATCTAGCGTGATTTATTGCTATCCCCACGTGCAGTTACATATCAATCTACTTTGAGCTGAGAAATATTCCCAGGTCTACAATAATTTCCATTTTCAAATTGGAGCATAGCAGCTGATGTACTCTCATCATCGTGAGAGTGGACCATAGGTTTTTGGTAGTGAGACCTAACTTACTTAGCAATCAACACCCTTTCCTTCTTTCCCTTGTCTCTTCTCTGACATTGAGTTACGTCCAATCTAAAATACCCATTTCCTGATAAAACGTTACAAGAGGCAAAATCATGTTGATAGAACACACTTGTAATAACTACCCTACACAGCTCCAGTTTCAAATGCAATGAATGATTCACCCAACTAGTTCAGCTGAACTGAGAGGCTCCCATCTCCTTTCATGGAATTCATTCTAAAGACCTAGCAGTTAAAGCTACTCTGACTAAACTTAAGTCATGTTAAGCATTTTGCAGTATAGAGATGGGAATTTTAAACTGGTAAGTGTATATCTACGTTTGTGAAAGAAAATTACCTCTGATTTAAACACAAAAACCAGATAAACAAAAAAAGAAATTTCCTATGTCAACAAAGTGAAAGAAAAGTGGGGGATTGGAAGCTAACAAAAATATTTTTGCTTCATTTTAAGCTTTTCTCCTAATGATCAAATTAATTCAGTTTTTAATTGGAATTTATGTATGGACCTGACAGATTATCAAATTCATATTCCTGATTGCCATAATAGCCCTAGCCTTTTTAAAGATGAGGCTATGTAATTAAGCTTTAGAAAGAAACTGTGTATCTGAGTTCTGCCTGAAATAAACTGAAATTAATATTATCATGAACTTGCATGTACACATGCATATGGATGTCTTATAATAAATTCCACATTCAAAACTTATTTTCTTTCTCCACAAAAACAGCATGTTGTGCAATTTGCCTAATTATTCATTATCCCTATTACAGCTTCCTTCTCAGCAAATAGCCAGATTAGTTCCCAGCCTCCCTTTGGTTGAGAAAGGAAAGCATATGACTGAATTCTGACAAATAGAGCAATTTAAAACACTTTCAAATCTCTGGGTGTTTTCTTGGCTTCTGAACCTCTGAGTGTTCTTCTGAATTGGTATTTTTGTCAGGAATCTCTGTAAGGGCATGGAACAGTAAAATAGCCATGCTTGAATATTTTTTTTATGTCCAGCATATATGTGCTCTGTAATGAAAAAATAAAGTGTGTTTTTAAATAAATTAACAATGAATTATATGTACAGTAAACATATGTTCTAGCTTGCCCAGAACTTACCAAGTTGACACATTTTTCTCTGGCATAAGTTTTTTTTTAAATTTTTATTGGGGTATAGTTGATTTACAATATTGTGTTTCAGGTGTACAGCTAAGTGAATCATTTATATATATATATACATATATCCACTCTTTTTTTAGATTCTTTCCCCATATAGGCCATTACAGAGTATTAAGTAGAGTTCCCTGTGCTATACAGTAGGTTCTTATTAGTTACCTATTTTATATATAGTAGTATGTATATGTCAATCCCAATCTCCCAGTTTATCCCTCCCTCTCTTATCCCTAGTAATCATAAATTTGTTTTCTACATATGTGACTCTACTTCTGTTTTGTAACTAAGCTCATTTGTACCCTTTTTAGATTCCACATGTAAGCAATATCATATGATATTTGTCTTTCTGCGTCTGACTTACTTCACTCAGTATGACAATCTCTATGTCCATCCAGGTTATGGCATAATTATTAATATGGCTCCCTTTCACTCTCAACCTATTGTCCTAGGTTGCAGTGATCTAGTTCTTGTCCTGTCTTTCCTGTATAAACCACTCCTCAGGATAAGCTCATAGATGATGAGTGTTGGTTCTCTTCATGGACGAATTCTCACTAGTACGTGAAGAAGAATTGACAAAATGAGATGATTACCACTTTCAACACCCCCTAATGCAGTAATGGATTTAGGCAGCGGTCATCAATGGCTGCTGACACACATCAGAGAGCCACCAGATGAGCTCCCAACACTTAGAAATCTTTCTTGCAAAAACATCAAACCCAAATCTGATTAAGCCTCTATATTTAAATAACAATGTACAGGAAACACAGGGACAAAGGACACAGTAAGTGACATTGCTGGAAGAAATTCTGCAAAATCCAGTGGGTAGAAAATTCTACAAGACAAAAAAATTAGTTTTTTGAAAAAAAAATCACAGAAAGAAAAAATGAGTAGGGAAACCTAAAGATCAAAAGAGACTTCAGAAAAATATCAACCAGTTGCAACATATGGATTTGATCTAGATCCTGATTCAAATAAATAAACAAATAAATATGACGTACATAAAAAAGGTCTGGATATTTAATTATATTAAAGAAGACTCTTAATTTTAGTTACATGCTGAAATATTTACAGATGAAATGATACAAAGTTGGGAATATGTTTCATAGTAATCCAGGGGGAAGGAGAAATGAGAGGTGGTATGGATGAAATAAGATTGGCTATAGTTTGATAATTGTTGAAGCTGGGTGGTAGATACAACCGTTTTGTTATATTATTCTATTTTGTTTATGTTTCAATTTCTACAAATATAATTTTTTTTTATAAAAAGCGGTGTGTGTGTGTTTCTTCCCCTACTGGGTCTCCACTATCCTGCCTTTCAGGAGACACTTCCTTGTTATCAATTGTCACATGTCATGAGGGATCAGAGAGACCACTTCTTTGGGCCTTCAACCGCACTGCTTTGGTTTCAGTTTCAGACACCAGCCAGGCCTTCAGATCCTTTTGGTGAAGATTCTAGAATGAGAAACATGAACTTCTTATCCCCTGTGAAAGTAAGAGGATATAAATTATAAATGAGCAAATAACTGGTAAGGAATAGAAAAAAAAAATAGAACAGCTCAACTCAAAGTGGATAAACATAGCTGTAGGTGCACACCTTTGGTTGAAGAAATGAACAAAATGCAATAGACTCAAAATAGGAGCCAGAATATGTGACATCTAAACAATAAAAACACCATCTAGTGGCTCAAGACTAAAATCTAACATTTACTAGATGACCTTTGACAAGTCTTTGAACAACTTTTGAGTCTCACTCTGTTTATTTGTAAAATAAGAAATTAGAAATCCTGTGTGATAAACTTGTATGAGCATTAAATAATGTATGTGAAAATACCTGGCATATGGTAGGAGGAATCATTTTGAATTTTATGGGCTACTGAGTACAAGTACAAAAAGGTGTTTATTAATGTAGTGCATACACTCAGTTATTCTACCAAATATTTATCAAGTACCTACCACAAGCTAGGCATTCTTCTTAGTGCTGAGGATACAGCAGTGAACAAAACAGAAAAATGCCTGCCTTCATAAAGCTTAAATTCTAGCAGTAATAACTCATATCATACAATACATGGTTAATATAGTTTTCAGTATATATTTATCCAATTAAGTTGCTTTAAAACTTAAGCTATTGTCTGAGCAGTTGCACACTCACACACTCTAAGAATGAACCTTCACTCACATCTTTCTCTCATGAGTAGAAATTCATAGTGAAATTCAGGTTAATTTAAGAACCACTTCACTCATCAGTATTCTCTGAGGGTGAGAGTAGCGATCGATGTGTTTTCTAAGAACTTGGCAGTGTACTTCCAGCACTTCCTGAGCCAAACTGAGGCAGGTGGTTACAATCTGCAGCAGTTTTACTTAACTACTTTCCTCCATTTTACGAGCTCTGCTTTCTCAAGTTCAATGACACTGCACCTGAGAACTCATCAGTATGCAAAGACACGTGCAACTCTGACTCCTACAGTAAACATAAATCCCTCTTAAAAAAAAAAGAAAAGAAAAGAACGCCACAAGACAGCACTTTCCTTTGTAGAATTTGTCACTCATCATTTCAAGGGTTGTGTTTTTCTGGGGGTAAAGCTTGTTTTGTTTCATTTTTAAATTTGTCATGGATCCAAATGGTGAAGATGCACAGGTGTGAGGATTTCAATGGCAGTGATTGACCTGCCCACCCACAGTGAATTCTAACTAGAAAATTAAGGCTGTTGCCAGCGTTTGCCGGCTTGATTGCTCCATCCAACATTAATTCATGAGCTCCGAGGTGCTTAGCGTGCCACAAGGAGATCCTCCCCATTTTTCTCTAAAACCTACTGGGAAATCTTATTATACCCGTGACTAAAAATAACATACCTAGACCAGGCAATGTAATTGAAGCGATTTATTTTAATTGTTTGAAAAATAGTTTGTTAGATGGTTTCAGTACATCCCAGTCATCATGATCCACTTGGCATTAACATTCTGTGGTACCTCGGCCCCTCTTTTTGACCAGTTAGGAAACAATGTTCAATTAGGGTAGTGTTTCCACAACTGCTGGATTGCAATAATTTCCTAAAATAATTTTGACTTTCCTCAAATCCACACAATCTTAATTTCCATAATAGGGATTTTTGGGAATTCGTAATTTCACAATTACTGAGGAGGCAGGTAAAACACCAGCTTGGAGGATATAGGGCTGAAGATCGCAAATAAACTACAGACATATGAACATACCATGCAAGGAATCCAACCTGGCCACACCATGAGACACTGGATTATGATGGTGAAAGCAAATCAGCATTTCTGATTTCAAAGTGCTTACAATCAAGTACGGTGGATAGAGTGGGGCATAGTAAGTATAGTCTTAAGATAGAAAGAAAATTACAGCTGACATTTGGGAAATGGCTGGTGAAGGAGTGAGATAAACTGTAGCTGACAAGTCAATAGTTGAGATTATGTGTTGAATCCCAATCTTGATGATTTGATATTTAAAATATGATTAACCATAAAGGCTGTTCTCCCATTTCCAAAAAAAAAAAAAAAAAAAAAGAATGTGAAAAATGAAAACTTACTTAAGGCAGGATTATACAAGTTGTACACAGAATAGTTGTATCTGAGGTAATAGCTGAGTAACCTTTCCAAACATAATTCTGCTATCCTCAAAAGCATTGACTTACAGTTTGGAACCCCAAGAGGAATTATATAAATAGAATTATTTGAGATTCCAAGAGAATATATACATAAAATTGTTCATCCTCACATAGTCCTTTCATATTTTTCATTTCTAATTTTCTCCTTGTCTTTTTGTATTAGTGATTTCTTTATCTACCTAACAAGTGGATATTCATGTAAAGCTGAATTTACTTAATATTAGAAAAATATTTTTAGAAATTCCACCTTTGTTCTCCAGATATTTTATTTGCACAGATGAAAGCTCTTTCTCAAAATTTAACATACATAAATCAGTGATTTATGAATTAATTAAAAAAAAAACTTTTTAGTGAAGACACATGGTCAAAGAGTAACAGGCACTTGCATATCCTTTAAATGACAACTAAATGTGAAAAACTACTAGTTTCGTTAAAGAAGAAAAGTTTAATATCCACAGTACGTATCCGTCTTATCCCCTATGGCCCTGCATTTCACAAGAACTGCTCTTGAACTTCTACACGTGGTTCATCTCTAAAAGGGAAGGCTTTGGGGAATCAATATTCATGGATTTTTCTACAGTATTTACTAGCATTAATAATGCAATATAAAATAATCATTTTCATACAATTTTCTTTAGTTTCTTTAGAAACAAAAACGTTTCACATAAAACCGGTCAGTGGTATGTTATCTGAATTCAGAAGCACAAGGAAAGAAAAATCCATAAATAAAGACTTCAGAAGTAGGGATGAATAAGTTTTTCCAGTTTTATTGAGATATATTGGCATGTAACTTTGTGTAAGTTTAAGGTGTACAACTGGTTCATTTGAAATATCTACATAATGCAAAATGATTACCATAATTGTATTAGCTAACACCTCCATCCCATCATATATTTACCATCTTTTTATGAGTGATGAGAACATTTAAGATTTACTCTCTTACTTGGCAACTTTCAGCATATAATACAGTATTATTAGCTATAATTATCATGTCATATATTAGATACTCAGAACATGTTAATCTTATAACTGGATGTTTGTACTCTTTGACCAATATCTCCCCATTTCCCCCACCACTCAGCCCACAGTAACCACACCATTGTACTCTTTATCTGAGTCAAACTTCTCTAGGTTTTGCATATAAGTGATATACAGTATTTTTTTTTCTGTCTGCCTTATTTCACTTAGAATGATCTCCTCAAGTTTCATTCACAAGACAGAATTTCCTTCTTTCTCGTGGAAGAATAATAATTATATCTATCTATACATTTTTTTATCCATTCATCCATTGATGGACACTTAGGTTGCTTCCATAACTTGACTATTGTGAATAATGCTGCAATGAACATGAGGGTGCAGATCCTGTTTTCATTTCCTTTGGATATACACCCAGAAGTGACTGGGTCATATGGTAGTTTTATTTTTAATTTTTTGGACCCTCTATACTGTTTTCCAAAGTGGCTGCATCAATTTTCATTCCCATCAACAGTGTGCAATGGTTCCCTTTTCTCCGGACCCTCACCAAATACTTGTTATATCTTGTCTTTTGATGATAGATATTCTAACAGGTGTAAGCTATATTTCATAGTGGTTTGATTTGCATTTCTGATGGTTAATGATGGCAAGCACCTTTTTCATGTATCTGTTGGCCGTTTGTATGTTTTCTTTATAAAAATGTCTATTCAGTTCCTCTGCTTATTTTTAACATTGGGTTGCTTGTTTTTTGGTTTTTTGGTTTTGTTTTTGTTTTTGCTATTGAGTTGTATGAGTTCTTTATACATTTTGGATATTAACCCCTGATCTGATACATGGTTTGCAAATATTTTCCCCCATTCCATAGATTGCCTTTTCATCTTGTTGATTGTTTCTTCTGCTGTGCAGAAGCTTCTAAGTTTGATATAATCCCACATTTTTATTTTTGCTTTTGTTGCTTGTGCTTTTGTCATATCCAGGAAATTGCTTCCAAGACAAATGTCAAGGAGCTTCTTTTTCTTTATATTTTATTCTAGGAGTTTTATGGTTCAGGTCTTTAATCCATTTTGAGTTTATTTTTTAAAGTGGTGTAAGATAGGGGTCCAATTTCATTCTTCTACATGTGATTATCCAGTTTTCCCAGTACCATATACTAAAGAGACTGTCCTTTCCCCAATGAGTATTCTTGACTCCCTTGTCAAATATTAGTTGACTGTATATTCCAGAATTTATTTCTGGGCTCTTGATTCTATTCCACTGGTCTATGTCTGTTTTTATGCCAGAACTATATTGTTTTGATTACTATAGCTTTGTAGTATAGCTTGAAATCAGAAAGTGTGATACCTCTGGCTTTGTTCTTCTTTCTCAGAATTACTTTGGCTATTCAGGGTCTTTTGTGGCTCCAAATAAATTTTAAGGATTGTTCGTTCTATTTTTGTAAAGAATGGCATTGAATTTTCATAAGGATTACAGTGAATTTATAGGTAGTTTGGTGTAATATGGATATTTTAACAATATTAACTCTTCTGATCATGAGCACAGAATACCTTTTCATTTGTTTCTTCAATTACTTTCATCAAAGTCTGTACTTTTCAGCATATGCATCCTTTGCCTTCTTGGCTAAATTTATTCCTAAGTATTTTATTTTCTTTGATGCTATTGTGAATAAGATTTTTTTCTTTATTTTTAAAAATGTTTGTTGTTAATATATAGAAACACAAGTTTTTTCTGTATGTTGATTTTGTAGCCTGCAACTTTACTACATTTGTTGAT
Organism: Eschrichtius robustus; assembly: GCF_028021215.1. NCBI lineage: Eukaryota > Metazoa > Chordata > Mammalia > Artiodactyla > Eschrichtiidae > Eschrichtius > Eschrichtius robustus. The sequence continues at coordinate 16,659,168 of NC_090844.1, read as the reverse complement.
TAGTTCTAGCAGTTTTTTGGTGGAGTCTTTAGGATTATATATATAATATATATTATAGTATATATTATATATATAATATACTTATATATAATATATATATTATATATATGAGATATATATATATATTTGGCAAACAAAGATAATTTTACTTCTTTCTTTCTTATTTGGATGCTTTTTCTTGCTTGATTGCTCTGGCTAGGACTGCCAGTACTACTGTGTTGAATAGGAGTAGTGAAAGTAGGCAACCTTGTCTGGTTCCTGATCTTAGAGGAAAAGCACTCAACCTTTCACCATTGAGTATGATGGTAGCTGTGAACTTGTTATGTATGGCTTTATTATGTTGAGATATGTTCCTTCTATATACAATTTGTTGAGTGTTGTGTCATGAAAAATGTATTGTGGCAAATGCCTTTTCTGCATCTGCAGAGATGGTCATATAGTTTTTATCTTTCATTCTATTAATGTGGTGTATCACAATTATAGATTTGCATATGTTGAACCATCCTTGCATCCGAGGGATAAATTTCACTTGACCATAGTGTATGATTTTTTAAAATGACATTTAACTAATTTTGTAATATTTGTTGAGAATTTTTGCATGTATAGTTATCAGGAATACTCCAGTCTTATTTTTCACATTATTCTTAGTAATGTTTTAGTGAGTGATTAGCTACTAATAGGTTATCTGTTTATTTATACGAATGTTATATTTTAAGAAATTTAACATTTCCACTTGCAAAAAATAACTTTTTTAAAGAAACAATATTCAAATTGAAAATTTGGGACTATTAGTTTATGTCATCAGTAAATATAATAATGTACTTCCTTTGTATATCATACAAAGGACATTGTACAAAAACAATAACTAATTTTGGATGATAAGTTGATTTAATAGACTTTCAATATTTGATTTCATCTGATATACATTATAATGTATGAATTCCATTCTTCTGTTTGATGTCTTTCAGATAGCTATATGATAGATTCCACACGCCATTCCCAGTTGAAGTGGCCCCTGTAGTAGGCAATGCCCAATTAACATTTGTCTAATGAGATTTGTCCATAATAGGAATAGAAAGCTCTCTATGATCTGGGAGCCGTTATGTATCTAGGAAACTGTTCTACAACAAAGAGAGCAAAGCTTGTTTTTGTCAAAATCTTTTATTTTCTTTCCAAAGTTGTTTTTCTAAATAAGATAAAAACGTTCCATCAAGATTTTCTTTAGGTTGACCCACAGGACTTTTTTTTCTTAAGGATTTCAACCACACTGATTTTCTAAGATTATCCTCTCTAAATCCTACCTGTGTCAGATAATGTGGCTGGACAACAGATGAGACAACTGTAAGATTAAATTTTTAAAAACCAATAATTTAGAAGATACTCTTCTTTTATGTTCTTAAAAGCTAAATTTATAATTCAATGCCTCCATTTCTAAATTCTTTAATGTTTAGGGTATACAAAGAGGCTTCAAATTCCAAATGAAAACCTAAATTAAGTGTTTAAATCTGTATTTTAATAATCAAAATTCTACCAACTTACAACTTATAAGTGTTTTTTTTTTTTGAGAGAGACTATGGGAAAGTTATTTATTTATTTATGTATCTATCTATCTATTCATTTATCTAGTTATTTATTTATACATTTCTCTTAGGACCCATATCTTATTAATATCAGTTCTCCATTGACTAAGTTTGTTTTAATGTAAACATGAATGGTATAGAACATTGTTCTAAAAATATAAATGCTCTTATGATTTTATGAAACCTGACTCTATCAGAATTGAAAATAAGGTGAATCACAAATTCTTGTTTTTGTCATTTGACGTTTGCTGTGGTTGGACTTCACATTTTTACGTATCATAAGTAATTTTGATTTTAATAGCACTTTAAAAATGTATGATTTTTTACAGTGTATAGGAGACAAAAAGATTTTGACAATTATTTAATCTTTCTGGTTTCTAGTTCTGATTCTACTGCTAACTAGATGTCTAATCTTAAATGTATTTCTTAAACTTTCTTGGCACCTATTTTACCCATCTGATAAACGCAGGCTTGGACCAAGTCCATAATTTTGTATACTTTTTATTCTGCCTTGAAATGCATGATGGAAGCTATTCTCCTCTTGTTCACACTTCCAAGTTGTTCCTAAGAATGTCCTAGATTCCTAGGGTAATTATTACCGCTGTGAACAATTGCAAGTTAGTGTCTCTGAACTTCAATTTACTCATTGGTAGATGAAGATATTATTAACTATACAAAGAAAGGTATGAAAAGAGTACAGGGTCTGGCATAGAAGAAATACTTATCAAAGGTTAGTTATTATAATATTAGGACCAAATCTTATATAATTATAGTGTGTTATTAAATACTTATATATTGTTACAACTATTGTCATTATTATTATTTAACTCCAGTAACATCTTACCCCATTAAAAAATGTATTTAAGTACAGTATTTTATAGGAATAATTTTGTATCTATTAACATTTTATAATGAAGTAAATTATCTGAACTTCTATGCTGCTCATGCAACACAGGTTTAGGAGCCCTGAAGTACATGATTGGAAAATATCCTTTGTGTGCCATAATTCTGTGTTCTCTAGCATCCCTGTATTAATTGACTAGGGCTGCCATAACAAAATACCATAGCCTGGTGGCTTTAAAAACAGAAATTTATTTTCTCACATTTCTGTAGGCTGGAAGTCCACGATCAAGGTGCTTGCAGATTTGGCTTCTCCTAAGGCCTCTCTCCTTGGCTTATAGACAGCTACCTTCTCTCTGTGTTTTCACATGTCCTTTTCTCTATGCGCATGTGCTTTCCTGGTGTTTTTCCTTTTTGTAAAAAGGTCCCTTGTCCTATTGGGTTAGGGACCTACCCATATGACCTTATTTAACTGTAATTATCTACTTAAAGGCCCTATCTCCAAATACAGTTACAATGGGAGTTAGGGCTTCAACATACAAATGTTGGGGGAAATAAATCAGTCCATTACAATCCCATATGGACATGCCTTCCTTATTCAGCACTGGAGAATTATCAAAGCATTTTCTGGGGTATATTAGCTCTATATAATGTCTTGTTGGATCATGCAAAAAACAAAGACTAAGTCCTGAGAGCAGATAACATGCTTTGCTTCAAAGTTGTATGTGTGCCCTTAAGTTACATTTAACTTGCTACTCAAACAGAACACTTCTGTGACCAAATGTGTGGGTCACATTTCAGACTGATACTCTGAAAACAGCTCGATATTCTACAATTCAGTTCAGTTCTGCTGCTAACTGGAGTTAGGTCAGATCCCACAGGTTAAGGGCTCAGTCCAACAAGACTGCCCCCTATTTCAGATGCCAATCTGAAGTAGTAGGTCCCCAGGTTACCCACAACTTCTACAATTTAGATGTTCCCATGACCCCTTCCTTGGGCTGTATAATTTGCTGAAGCAGTTCACAGTCCCAAGAAAACAGTTTAACTATTGTCAATTTATTACAAAGGATATTTTAAAGGATATAATTGAACAGACAGATGAAGAGATACATATGGTGAGTTCTGGAAGAGTCCAGACCCCAGGAACTTCTTTCTCTGTGGAACCAGGGTATGCCACACTCCCAGTGTGTAGATGTGTTCACCAACCCAGAAGCTCTTGAAACCTTATATGAGGGAATTTTTATGGAGGCTGCATCACAATAGGCATGATCAATTATTATCTCAATTTCCAGCTCCTTTTATTTCTCAAACAAATGGGGGGGGTGGGGTTTAAGTTCCAAGCTTCTAATTGTGACTTGGCCTTTCTGAGACCAGCCTCTCTATCCAGGAGCCCACCAATAGTCGTCTCATTAGAACCAAAGACAGTCTTATCACCCAGGAAATTTCAAGGGATTTAAGGACTCTGTGTCAAGAGCCAGGGTCAAAGATCAAATATGAAAACAAATTATTCTCATAGCACTTCTATTTACAAGGGTTTTAGGATCTCTGTCAGGAACCAGGTATATATTTCTTATTATTTCATAGAAATTATTTCAAAAAAATGCTTACTCATGGTGTGGTCCAGACTACATTTCCATCAGAATAGCAGAACACATATTCTGAAATGTACTTATGCTATAAAACACACATATGCTGGCTGAATTATAACCATAATTATATATATAATATATAACCAATATTATATATGTAATATATAACCATAATTATAACCATTTAAATGCATTGCTGAGTCTGTAAGAAAGTACCAGAGAGCCCCAAAGGCCTCTATACCCAAGGCTACCTTAGGATCCTAAGAAGGATGGGGGCTCTTGTCAAGAAGTGAGAGAAGCAGCTTCCTCAGTGATTTATCCTAGTGAACAAGAACTCTTCTGTCATATGCAGACATAAAAATACAACATTCAGCAGAGCCAGGCTCCTATTCAAACTATCATAAAATATGATATATTATGTCCTATTATGAAAAACATCTTTGAGCTATCTATATACTAGATTAAATATGAAAACTAAACTTAAACTAATGGACTGAATCTTTCCTTTTTATTTTATTGGCCCAAACAATTCCATGTATTCTGTTCATTCTATTCTTTGTGTAATCAAAAAGCTCTATTTTTCAGGCTTACCACATTTCATTGGAAATAGAACATTGAAAGGGACCCCCAAACTTTCAGGGTTTGTTTATGCTAGTAATATTTTAAAAGGGATAATCCAACTTCGAATTACTTCTTTACTCCTTCACCAAAAATCATGTAATCAACACATGCACCAGATGGGCTATGCTCATTGACTGAAAGCCAGATGAACTCCCTAGCTGTGCAATGCAAAAAAAAGGAAAGAAAAAAAAAAAGTTGCATTCAAGAAAGTTAATTGTTTTCAGAAAACCCTACTTTGAATGGAATTGGAACAGTGCTATGATAGTGGAGAATACAAAATACAGACACCATAACCATTAAAGTCAAAGTAAGCCAGGATTTATTTGCATTTTTTAATGGGCATGCAGCAGGAGGCAGGTGATATTACAGTGTTTACACCAAACCACATGAGTTAAATGGGCTAAAAGAAACAGTTGGATTATCCATGTGTCAGCATTCTAATCCTATCACGCTTGTCAGCACTGTAATTTCCAACATATCACTTAGTTTAAAATACAGTAGGGGAGAGCGGGAATGTTTGTTTTCTTCTGATGACCCATATGACTCAGAGCAAAGGAAAGACTTAGAATACTTCAGAAAGTGAGGGAGCGTTGCAAATTATAGTGGTTTTGTTCACAGCTGTGTAAATTTATTTTTTCTGTAAAGCAGATACACATTGAGCCATATTTCCTAGGGCCCAAATTCCTGAAACAGTAATTTTCCAATCTTCTCTGGTTGCAAGAAACCAAACAGCTTCCAAGTTTGCCTAACTACAGTGAAACAATTTTGGAAATGAAAGAATCTTGCTTAAGATTTACTTTTGGATGAAAGTTTTCAAATGCAGCAAAACTAGGCTCCACAACATAGACGTATGCCTACTTTTATCACTGTATGAGTGCCCTTATATAAGACTTAAGAAATTATTCAAGAAAATAACAAAGGTCTTGGGAGTCCAGACTTATATTTCCATCAGAATGGCAGAGTAGATATTCTGAAATGCCCTTCTGGCATAAAATATGCAGATGTTGGATAAATTACAACCATAAATTTAAAAAAAATTTTTTTTAATTTATTTTTTATACAGCAGGTTCTTATTAGTTATCCATTTTATACATATTAGTGTATATATGTCAATCCCAATCTCCCAGTTCATCACACACACACACCCCTGCCGCTTTCCCCTCTTGGTGTCCATATGTTTGTTCTCTACATCTGTGTCTCTATTTCTTCCCTGCAAACCAGTTCATCTGTACCATTTTTCTAGGTTCCACATATATGAGTTAACATACGATATTTGTTTTTCTCTTTCTGACTTACTTCACTCTGTATGACAGTCTCTAGATTCATCCACGTCTCTACAAATGACCCAATTTCGTTCCTTTTTATGGCTGAGTAATATTCCATTGTATATATGTACCACATCTTCTTTATCCATTCGTTTGTCGATGGGCATTTAGGTTGCTTCCATGACCTGGCTTTTGTAAATAGTGCTGCAGTGAACATTGGGGTGCATGTGTCTTTTTGAATTATGGTTTTCTCTGGGTATATGCCCAGTAGTGGGATTGCTGGGTCATACAGCATAAACTTTTAAATGCATTGCTGAGTTTACAAGAAGATGATGAAGATTCCCCAAGGACCTCCAACCCTGCTTCTCCCCCCCAAAAGTGTGAGCTGATACCAGAGTGGTAAATAAACATGAAGACTGGACTGCCCTGAATGCAAGGGACTTTGGCAGGCATAGAGAGCTTTGATGGAAATTGGACACTAGATCTTAGGTCTGGCAGAGGAAAATCTAAATCTGAGGATGCTGTACAAATAGTGGACAACTCAAGTATGAGTTTTAAGCTGGGAACTGTCCTTTTGGGATAAATAGAATCAATCCTGAAAACAGGTTATTTTTGTAGGCTCCAGGTGAGAAAAAAAATGATGATGCTAATTTTTCTCTGAGAATTGCTAAACTTTTCTCACATGGGTCTGTGATTTGAATTTACATTCCCTGCACAATCAGGGAAATCTCAACTATAAAAATTAACTTAAAGTTCTGGCAAGTAGGTAGCACCTCCTGTCAGGAGTAAAGAAATATTCTTTTAATGAATATCATCCTTAATCCAGGCCCTCAGTGTTCCTAAGAATTAGGTTTGGACAAATAAAATTTAACAATGAAAAATATAACAAATATATGAGTAATCAGGACCTATCAGACTTATACCTAGGACTTTGTAGAGTGGAAATAGCAGACACAGAATATAAGATGTCCATAAAAGTCATTGACATTTATAACTCAATGGAAGAATTAAAGAGTAATTCAGATATACCTGAAAAGAGAATTCGTGAGACAGAAAACAGTTTTGAGAAAATTAGATATGTATTTACTTCCACCAAACAATTGATAAATATACCTTAAAGCACACATAAAACATTAAAACATTTGACCAGACATATTTTTAGAGTTTAATGTAAATATGATAAGTGGCATAGATTTTAAGGGTACAGATTTTACCATCTGTTAGGATGGTAGGATCTGTAGGTTGTTAACTGTAGGTTTTTTTAAGATGCTTTTCATCTAACCAGGGATTTTCCTTTTGTTCCTAATTTTCTGCCTGATATTTAGAAATCAAATATCTAATAATTTTATAAAATGATTTATCTGCATCTTTGAAAAGGATGATATGGGTATTTTTCTTTATTGTTTTAATATGGTGAATACGTTGGTTGATTTTTAAATATTTTAAACAATCTTGCTTAAGATCCTAGAATAAACCTCATTTGCCTATTGTGCTTTTTGTCATTTGCTGGATTCTAGGTTTTTATATGTTTTTAATAATTTGAGTCTATATTCATGATAGATACCTGTTTGTAATTTTCTTCTAATATCTTTATCAGGTTTTGATATCAGTTGTATGGTGGCTTTATTAGATAAGTTATGAATTTTTCCTTCTTTCACTATTTTCTGAAAGAAATTATAAGATTGGTATGTCTTCATAAAATATACTATAGAATTTACCAATTAAGCCATTCATAACTATATTTTATTAGTGGGAAAGTTTTAAATTATAAATTTAAGATACACATTTTTTCTATATCTTGGTATGTCCATTTGTGTTTTCAAAGGAATTTTTCCATTTAATCTAATTTGAATTTATTGACATGAAGATTTTAGTGTTTGTATGATAGAAAGTGATGTCCTTCTTTCATTCCTCATATTAGTAAATTATTTCATTTCTTTATGTTTGATCAGTCTTCCTAAGTGTTAATCAATTTTATTAATCCTTTCAAAGCATTAGATTTTGATTTTGTTGATTTTCTCCATTGTCAGGTTTTCTGTTTTACCTATTTCCATTTTCATTTTTATTGAATCCTTTTTCCTACCTCCTTCTTGTTTAATTTGCTCTTCTTTTTGTCACCTTTTAAGATATAAACTTAGATAATTTATGTTAGGCTTCTCTTCAAGTATATATTTCAAAAAATTAAATATAAAATAACTTTTAATTTCCCTTGTGTTTTTTTCCTTTGATCTTGGAAGTTTAAAGGTCACTGTTTAATTTTCAAATATTTGGGTATTTTCTAGCTATTTTATTATTTGTGATGTCTATTTTAATACTGCTATATTAAGAGAGTAAGAACGAACATATACTCCTTAATAATTTTGATCCTTCACAGGTTATTAAGGCTTGAATTATTAATCAACTTCCACGTTCATTTAAAAAAATGTATATTCTGAAGTTGTGGTGTAATTTTCTATAAATGTCAATTAGGCAATTTGGTTGATAGTGTTGTTCACATCCTCTATATCATCATTTTTTTCTGTTTCTGTTTTTTTTTTTTTTATCAATGACTGAATGATAGGTATTAAAATCTCTATTTGTCTATTGAAATATTCTTCTCCTTAGTTCTGTCAGTTTTTGCCTCATTTTTTGGGAAACATTGTTATTAGTTGTATTTAAACTTGTTTATGGCTTCCTGTTTCATTGAACTTTTATGATTATGAAATTTTTATCTTTATTTTTGGTTATATTGAATATCTTGAAGTCTACTTTTTCACAGTAGTGTATAGCCATACCAGTTTTCTTATGCCTAATGATATCTTGGTCTGTATTTTCCTTCCCATGTATATATGTTCCACCTGTCTGTTTCTTTATATTTAAATGTATTTCTTTAAACTGCATATTGCAAGTTTGAGCTCTTAAAAAGTAATTAATTTTGTTTATTATTTATTATGGCTATTTCTACTTTTTATATTGTATACTCAGTGTATTTTAGTTAATGTTAGTAATTGATAATGTACTGGTTTAAGTCTACCATCTTGGTATTTGTTTTCTATTTGTCTCACTTCTATTCTTTGTTTTGTTCTTGCCTTTATGCTTTAATTTAGATGAATGAAATATTTTTTAGTGCTCAATTTTACCTCTTCTGTTATCTTTTAGCTATAACTCTTTGTGTGTGTGTGTTGAGTATTATTTTAAAGACTAACTATGTGTATTACAATAATATTTCAACAATATCTCGTAGTAATAATGGAAAAGACACAAAGTAAAGAAAGTAGGCAAGTTACAAAATAATGTATAGTTTTATCACTGTTTCTCATCACACACACACAGAACCCATTTATTAACACATTTTTAGTATGTATTGTATTTTCCTCTGTATGGTAGATATGACATATGTATGATAGGATAAACAGTTTGGAAATTTTAAAAAACAAGAAATACTTGTATTTTTAAAGGGCCTATTCCAATCCCCTATTGTATTTTCATATTCACCTATTTCCAAGTTCTTAAAATATGAATTTAAGAAGGCAAGGCTTATACTTTCCATTATTTCTCTAAATCTTGTTTATAGTACCTAGTAGCTAAAAGTTAGGTACAACTGCTTGAAAAAGTATAAATATGTAAAACACTGACCCTGTGCCAGCTATTAATGAATAATATACCTCTTTTGGGTAATACAGAACTTGAGCAATTGTGATAATCATAGGTTTTAAGTGATGAGTACTCTGTGTATCATTTTACTGTGGTTTTTCACTAACACAGACTATCAGCCTTACACATAAACAAATGTTTGTGCCCAATTCAAATTAACTTTAAAATTAACTTCATAAGCAAAAACCCACTTTTAACAAGCAGACTTTAGTTAAGTTTTGTATGAAGAAAATGATTCATTATTGGATTCCTTTAATTAGCAATCTTCCCTCGGGTATTTAACTTATGAATAACTTACTAGAAAAAAAAAGAAATAGCTATATAGAAATTCATCTATTGCACCAAATGAAGCATGCCTGTTGTTGAAAGTATCATACGAAAATACTCTTTCAATCCTTTAATTTCCCCTTTAAAAAAATCATGTTGATTATAATTTTGATTTATAAGAATTGTTACTCTAAGATCTTTTTTTGAGCAATCTTTTTCATTTTATTATCATTTAAAGGTTGATGTATTTTAACATTCACTGTTTATAGTGTTAGTGATGCCATACATTATCTTATGCAAAGTGAAATGTTTATCTTTTACCTGAATTTTTTGCTCATTTACCACATCCCATTTGTTAAATTATCTCTCAGCCTGAAAATCCAGGCAAAGACTGTAACTTATCAACTAAAAATTAGAAATTACATTTGCCAATTACAAGAAAATGGGAGCAAACTGATGACACACTACAATATAAAATGAAACTAATGGTATCTATACTAATGAAATGAATCTGTCATCTTTCAATGTTGTGCAACATTTATAAGTATACTTTCAATACATCTGTACCATTGTGTTATTAGACAGATGGCATGTATAACCAGCCACGTGTATTATAAAAACATTCCCATATATTCATAACTTTGTTTGGCAGATACCATATCATGAAAGGTAATTTTTATATGGGAAAGCACCATGATGTATATTTTATTTTACATGTATATGTAAAATAAAAATTGACCAGTACATGAGGTAAGGTATAAATGATAAGAAGAACAAAAGTTAGATAAACCTTTCTATGGCTGATTTCAATTTCAAATAATATTTTATGCACGTAAATATAATTTTCACCAAATTAACTGTAAAACATGAAGTACAAAGAGAGGTGCTGATCATACCCGAATATTCCATAAAGACAATGAGGCAGCTTTCCCAGTGAGGAGCCTAGTTATCAAAATCAAATATCTTGTTATCATTCTTTATCATATTTATCATATTTTATAATTTATAAAGAGAACTCAAGGTGTTCATGAAGAGCCTTGTCTAGGTTTGGTTCTGTTGAGTGGAGACGGTCCAATTTTCCATCTTCTCTAAAAGATCCATTTTAGTTATATAACTAATGATTTTTTAAGTTTTTATTTTCATTTTAGTTTTCTTTTTAGCTAACCAACTTCCAATTTTTCCATTGCTTATACTTAATTATCAGTATGAGAAATCACAAGCATGGTCTCAGATTTTGTTCTCTAATCTATGGAAAGAAGATTTGGGAAGGTTTGGAATGGATCCCCTCTAGCCCATTTCCAATATTTGGGGTCTTTGAGCTTTACATTATATTATATGTATCATTAACCTGCACTAAAGCAAATAATTAATATGGTGAGAAGTTTCTCAATAATGTCTTCTTTAGTGCTGAGGTATTTTTTCAGAGAAAACTCTCTGTATGAGTAGCTCTTCTGCGCAACCAAGGTATTCAGCTCTCAAGTAGACAAGTGGGTCCAGATTAGCTGTGCAAGAGAACAGCTTTTTATTTTATAGATTCATCACCCGCAACTGAAAAAGGAGAAGGAGGTACTTCGGATGGAAAAAGTTTTCTTTTGTATGCCAGTAGCACTGCTTTTAGCAATGCAGCTGAATTACAAAGTTTTCTAAAGGCAGAGTGACAAGCAGATGCTTGTTACAGCAATCAATGAGCCTGGCTCACCAAACAAAGGTATTACATTGCTAAGAAGAGAACTTGCAAAATGGCAAGCACTCTGCCCACTAAATGCCCAACAGATAGTCCTCCTTCACTGATTCTTTACAATTTCTATCAGCACATCAATAGAAATAAGCGGCTGTGTTAGCAATCTGAGACATTCTGTTCAATTTAATAAGTATTCAGATAAAGCATGCGATCATGTTCTTTGGATTGATCTGTTACTCTGCAAATATCGTTAGCTCAAAGTTGTAAAATAGCTTTGGACATAAAGGGGTTCGTAACACTCGTAATATATTCTTCATATAACATATTCCTTTATTCCTCATGTGAATTTTTCATGCATCCAGAATCTTTTATTTTAATCAGACTTATAGGTGGAGCTTTAGGTGCCTGTCTTCCTGACAGGAATGCCAGCTCCTTATGTAAAAGTTGGGGGAAAATAAAACCCATCTCTAGACTTTACATGAAATATATAAACCTAAATATTCAGAAAAGTTAAGTCAGCACTTAGGCTTCCTGAACTGCTTTGTAAAACCCAAAGGAGTTGCTGAGAAGATGGTGAATTTGAGGGGCCATTGAACACAGACCATTTTCCAATTACAGGCACACCTGTGCTGTATGGCTTTATGCTGATTTGTTGTGAGCATTTTACAGAGTGTTATTTTAAAAGTCCTTCAAATTCCTCATTCTTCAGTCCAAAATGGCCTGGGGGTGTTGCTGGGAGGTTAAAACTTAACAGAGACTTCTCACTGGGTTAATTTGATATCCTACCCACAGTGTAGAATGTGTGGCCTGGTTGAGTCTCAAATGCCACCCATACACACTCTAATTAACAGCTTCAGTGCATTGGCTTCTGGGGGGAAAAAAAGAGTGTTTTCTTTCAGTTAGTGAGAAACGAGTGTTGGAAAAACCAATGACTCAGCTCTTCAGCAGTGAAACTATTTACATGGGCAAGAAAGGCTGCTGCAGCCTTCTAAAAATCTTGCTGCAGATATTTTTTTTCCTCTTTCTTTATGAAACTGTGGTTCAGGTAGAGCCATGCATTTTCAAGCATTTTTTGAACATCTATTGCTTAAAATAAACATGTGCTTTGCTGCCAGAGGATCCAAACAATAATTACCTTAATTATTTCTGTTTACACTTAGAGAAATGTACTATCCAAAACTGCAATATGAGAGTTGTTGGGCTTTTAAACACCCCCTTTCTGTATAGTTAGTAAACAGTAAAGGATGGATATAAAGTTTTTCTGTATTTATGTGGCGGTTTCAAGAAACCACATTTTTAAAGTGCAGCTCCAGCATTTTCTAAATCCTTCCAACTATATTTTGGAAATCTCCTTTGGAGGAAATTGTTAATGAAGTAGCATAGTTTGCTTTTCTAAAGACAAAACTACATTCGGAATCTTTTCTAGCATTACTGTTGCTGTTACTCAAAATTTCGAAGTCAGAATGTCCTGGTAGTAGTGAGACACAATGCAAAAATAATATGTCTGAGACTTTCTTTATATGTGTCGTCAAGAAAAGACATACACACTAACCCTTCTTATATATTGTTGGGCAAGTAGAGTACCAAGCTTCATGCCTTTATGTTCTTGACTGTCTGTCGCATTGCAGAAAATATCCCGGCACTGAAGTTGGTGACTTCTTCTTTTAATTTTGACCCTGTGAATTCAGTTAGAGTATATGTTTTTTTTTTCTTCAGCAGTACTTAAATTTACTGAAAAAAATAGCTAAATTTATTAGCTTACCTTCAAGGACTTTGTTTTAAAAAATCACATAGCAGAAATGAATAAAGATATCTGACATTACACCAATAAACCACCAGTGGTAAAGCCAGGAAATGCAAAGTGTACTAGTAATGAAAAAAATTGTCCAGGAACTTCAATGTACATTTACCCTTGTGAAAGGAAAACCAAAATGGAGTTGGGATTGCTAAGAGAGCTCTCTAAAATGGTGCCAAGAGGCCATTACGGATATGTGACTTATGTACATCTTAGCCTGAATAGAACCTGACTTTTGACCTGATGAAATCATCCAGAACATCTGGCAGATACTCCCGACAGTCTAACTTAACAGACCCCTATCCTAAAACAACTCATGACCCCTTAAAGACAGATATTTTCTGTCTCACATCAGAGTCAATCAGAATTCTCACCAGGCACCTCTTGACAACTTCATGGCTTTTTTGTCTATATAAGCCCCTGACTCTTTCTCTTCCTCGGAATACTCTTTTGAGGTTACCAGTATCTTTGTGTCCCGAACTGCGATTCTTAAGACCCCATATAAACTCTTTTCTTATTGGCAGCCTTCTGCATTATTTGGGGAAGAGAAATTGACACCCGAAGGGTTAATTAACTACTACTTTTAGAGTCAGATTAATAACAAGCCTCATATTAACATTGGCTATACCATTAAAGTTGCTATGAATCTGATAATAAAATTCCTTTTTGTGTCTCAGTTTCTTACCTACAATATGGAAATAAAAATATGTGCTCACCTCTGGTAAGGGAATACTGTAAGCCTAACTCTTTTCATATTGAATCAGATTCCATTTATGTATGAAGTTGTTCTGAAGGTAAAATAGGCTCTTGGGTACCACTATTAACTCTTACAGGCCATTTCAGTGAATATATTAAGGTAGTAATTTATTTATTGGCCTTTTAGCTGAGGATGGTAGGGAAGTCTAAAGTCTTCTCAGGTTATAGTAACAACTTCAGAGCTTAACTGGTGCCTAATATATTAATAGCTGTAAATAGTGTTCAACTCATTACTAGTCAATGCCAGATCTGTAATAGTTGGAGTGACTCTGTTCATATAAACTTACAAGTGTGTATTCTATAAAAAGTTTTGAAATTATCAATACTTTCTTCCTCTCTCTTAGTTATCCTTTTCCCAGCAACACAGAAGGAGGTTGAACAAAAATTAAGTTATACATAAAACCAATGGGAATAGGCTTGCTAATAAAATCTAGAGGCACATTTGTGACGGTAGTAGAATTCTTCGGATTGTCTTCATTGTTGACTCTGAAGCAGCATTCTCTCTCTTGGTTTCTTATGTATTTTTTCTAAGCAATTGAAACTGCATGCGTTCTTAATTTAGCTCATTCTACAATTGATTATATTAAGGTTAAATCTAGGAGGAGCTTCAAGATGGCGGAAGAGTAAGACGCGGAGATCACCTTTCTCCCCACAAATACATCAGAAATACATCTACATGTGGAACAGCTCCTACAGAACACCTACTGAACGCTGGCAGAAGACCTCAGACCTCCCAAAAGGCAAGAAACTCCCCACGTACCTGGGTAGGGCAAAAGAAAAAACAGAGACAAAGAATAGGGACGGGACCTGCACCAGTGGGAGGGAGCTGGGAAGGAGGAAAGGTGTCCACACACTAGGAGCCCGTTCGCGGGCGGAGACGGCGGGTGGCGGAGGGGGGAGCTTCGAAGCCGCGGAGGAGAGCGCAGCCACAGGGGTGCGGAGGGCAAAGTGGAGAGACTCCCGCACAGAGGCTCGGCGCTGAGCAGCACTCACCAGCCCCAGAGGCTTGTCTGCTCCCCCGCCGGGGCAGGCGGGGCTGGGAGCTGAGGCTCGGGCTTCGGGCGGATCGCAGGGAGAGGACTGGGGTTGGCGGCGTGAACACAGCCTGAAGGGGCTAGTGCGCCACAGCTGGCCGGGAGGGAGTCCGGGAAAAGGTCTGCAGCTGCCAAAGAGGCAAGAGACTTTTTCTTGCCTCTTTGTTTCCTGGTGCGTGAGGAGAGGGGATTCAGAGCGCCGCCTAAACGAGCTCCAGAGATGGGCGCGAGCCGTGGTTATCAGCGCGGACCCCAGAGACGGGCATGAGACGCTAAGGCTGCTGCTGCCGCCACCAAGAAGCCTGTGTGCGAGCACAGGTCACTCTCCACACCTGCCCTCCCGGGAGCCTGTGCAGCCCGCCACTGCCAGGGTCCCGCGATCCAGGGACAACTTCCCCGGGAGAACGCACTGCGCGCCTCCGGCTGCTGCAACGTCACGCCGGCCTCTGCCGCCGCAGGCTTGCCCCACATCCGTGCCCCTCCCTCCCCCCGGCCTGAATGAGCCAGAGCCCCCGAAGCAGCTGCTCCTTTAACCCCGTCCTGTCTGAGCCAAGAACAGATGCCCTCAGGCGACCTACACGCAGAGGCGGGTCCAAATCCAAAGCTGTACCCCGGGGGCTGTGCGAACAAAGAAGAGAAAGGGAAATCCCTCCCAGCAGCCTCAGGAGCAGTGGATTAAATCTCCACAATCAACTTGATGTACCCTGCATCTGTGGAATACCTGAATAGACAACGAATCATCCCACATTGAGGAGGTGGACTTTGGGAGCAACGATATATATATTGTTTTCCCTTTTTCTCTTTCTGTGAGTGTGTATGTGTATGCTTCTGTGTGGGATTTTGTCTGTATAGCTTTGCTTTTACCATTTGTCCGGGGGTTCTGTCTCTCCACGTATTTTTTTTTTCCTCTTTTTTTTTAGTATACTTTTTAGCACTTGTTATCATTGGTGGATTTTTTTTTTTGGTTTGGTTGCTCTCTTCTTTCTTTCTTCCTTTTTTTCAATTTTTAAATTTTTTAAAATAATTTTTTATTTTAAATAACTTTATTGTATTGTATTTTCTTTTTCTTTCTTTCTTTTTCCTTTTTTCCTCCCTTTTATTCTGAGCCGTGTGGAGGACAGGCTCTTGGTGCTCTGGGCAGTGCCTCTGAGGTGGGAGAGCCAAGTTTAGGATATTGGTCCACCAGAGACCTCCCAGCTCCACATAATATCAAACATCAAAAATCTCCCAGAGATCTCCATCTCAACGCCAAGACCCAGCTCCACTCAATGACCAGCAAGCTACAGTGCTGGACACCCTATGCCAAACAACTAGCAAGACAGGAACACAACCACACCCATTAGCGGAGAGGCTGCCTAAAATCATAATAAGGTCACAGACACCCCGTAACACACCGTCGGATGCGGACCTGCCCACCAGTAAGACAAGATCAAGCCTCATCCACCAGAACACAAGCACTAGTCCCCTCCACCAGGAAGCCTACACAACCCACTGAACCAACTTTAGCCACTGGGGGTAGACACCGAAAACAACGGGAACTATGAACCTGCAGCCTGTGAAGAGGAAACCCCAAACACAGTAAGTTAAGCAAAATGAGAAGACAGAGAAACACACAGCAGATGAAAGAGCAAGGTAAAACCCCACCAGACCAAACAAATGAAGAGGAAATAGGCAGTCTACCTGAAAAAGAATTCAGAATAATGATAGTAAAGATGATCCAAAATCTTGGAAATAGAATGGAGAAAATACAAGAAACATTTAACAGGGACCTAGAAAAACTAAAGAGTAAACAAACAATGATAAACAACACAATAAATGAAATTAAAAATTCCCTAGAAGGAATTAATAGCAGAATAACTGAGGCAGAAGAAAGGATAAGTGACCTGGAACATAAAATAGTGTAAATAACTACCGCAGAGCAGAATAAAGAAAAAAGAATGAAAAGAATTGAGGACAGTCTCAGAGACTTCTGGGACAACATTAAATGCACCAACATTCGAATTATAGGGGTCCCAGAAGAAGAAGAGAAAAAGAAAGGGATTGAGAAAATATTTGAAGAGATTATAGTTGAAAACGTCCCCAGTATGGGAAAGGAAAGAGTCAAGTCCAGGAAGCGCAGAGAGTCCCATACAGGGTAAATCCAAGGAGAAACACGCCAAGACACATATTAATCAAGCTATCAAAAATTAAATACAAAGAAAAAATATTAAAAGCAGCAAGGGAAAAACAACAAATAGCATTACAAGGGAATCCCCATAAGGTTAACAGCTGATCTTTCAGGAGAAACTCTGCATATGAGAAGGGAGTAGTGGGACATATTTAAAGTGATGTAAGGGAAAAACCTACAACCGAGATTACTCTACCCAGCAAGGATCTCATTCAGATTTGACAGAGAAATTAAAACCTTTACAGACAAGCAAAAGCTAAGAGAATTCAGCACCACCAAACCAGCTTTACAACAAATGCTAAAGGAACTTCTCTAGGCAGCAAACACAAAAGAAGGAAAAGACCTACAATAACAAACCCAAAACAATTAAGAAAATGGTAATAGGAACATACATATTGATAATTACCTTAAATGTGAATGGATTAAATGCTCCAACCAAAAGACATAGACTGGCTGAATGGATACAAAAACAAGACCCATATATGTGCTGTCTACATGAGACCCACTTCAGACCTAGGGATACATAAAGACTGAAAGTGAGGGGATGGAAAAACATACTCCACGCAAATGGAAATCTAAAGAAAGCTGGAGTAGCAATTCTCATATCAGACAAAATAGACTTTAAAACAAAGACTATTACAAGAGACAAAGAAGGACACTGCATAATGATCAAGGGATCAATCCAAGAAGAAGATATAACAATTGTAAATAGTTATGCACCTAACATAGGAGCACCTCAATACATAAGGCAAATGCTAACAGCCATAAAAGGAGAAATCGACAGTAACACAATCATAGTAGGGGACTTTAACACCCCACTTTCACCAATGGACAGATCATCCAAAATGAAAATAAATAAGGAAACACAAGCTTTAAATGATACATTAAACAAGATGGACTTAATTGATATTTATAGGACATTCCATCCAAAAATAACAACACACTTTCTTCTCAAGTGCTCATGGAACATTCTCCAGGATAGATCATTACTTGGGTCACAAATGAAGCCTTGGTAAATTTAAGAAAATTGAAATCATATCTAGTATCTTTTCCAGCCACAATGCTATGAGACTAGATATCAATTACAGGAAAAAATCTGTAAAAAATACAAACACATGGAGGCTAAACAATACATTACTAAATAACCAAGAGATCACTGAAGAATTCAAAGAGGAAATCAAAAAATACCTAGACACAAATGAAAATGAAAACACGACGAGCCAAAACCTATGGGACGCAGCAAAAGCGGTTCTAAGAGGGAAGTTTATAACAGTACAATCCTACCTTAAGAAACAAGGAACATCTCAAATAAGCAACCTAACCTTACACCTAGGGCAATCAGAGAAAGAAGAACAAAAAAACCCCAAAGTTAACAGAAGGAAAGAAATCATACAGATCAGATCAGAAATAAATGAAAAAGAAATGAAGGAAACAATAGCAAAGATCAGTAAAACTAAAAGCTGGTTCTTTGAGAAGATAAAATTGATAAACCATTAGCCAGACTCATCAAGAAAAAAAGGGAGAAGACTCAATAGAATTAGAAATGAAAAAGGAGAAGTAACAACTGACGCTGCAGAAATACAAAGGATCATGAGAGATTACTACAAGCAACTATATGCCAATAAAATGGACAACCTGGAAGAAATGGACAAATTCTTAGAACTAGCACAACCTTCTGAGACTGAACCAGGAAGAAATAGAAAATATAAACAGACCAATCACAAGCACTGAAACTGAAACTGTGATTTAAAATCTTAAAACAAACAAAAGCCCAGGACCAGATGGCTTCACAGGCAAATTCTATCAAACATTTAGAGAAGAGCTAACATCTATCCTTCTCAAACTCTTCCAAAATATAGCAGAGAGAGGAACACTCCCAAACTCATTTTACGAGGCCACTGTCACCCTGGTACCAAAACCAGACAAAGATGTCACAAAGAAAGAAAACTACAGGGCAATATCACTGATGAACAGAGATGCAAAAATCCTCAACAAAATACTAGCAAACAGAATCCAACAGCACATTAAAAGGATCATACATCATGATCAAGTGGGGTTTATCCCAGGAATGCAAGGATTCTTCAATATATGCAAATCAATCAATGTGATACACCATATTAACACATTGAAGAATAAAAACCATATGATCATCTCAATAGATGCAGAAAAAGCTTTTTTAAGTGTCCGTCAACAGATGAATGGATAAAAAAGATGTGGCACATATATACAATGGAATATTACTCAGCCATATAAAGAAACGAAATTGAGTTATTTGTAGTGAGGTGGATGGACCTAGAGTCTGTCATACAGAGTGAAGTAAGTCAGAAAGAGAAAAACAAATACCGTATGCTAACACATATATATATGGAATCTGAAAAAAAAAAGAAAATGGTCATGAAGAACGTAGGGGCAGGACGGGAATAAAGACACAGACCTAGTAGAGAATGGACTTGAGGACACGGGGAGGGGGAAGGGTAAGCTGGGATAAAGTGAGAAAGTGGCATGGACATATATACACTACCAAATGTAAAACTGATAGCTAGTGGGAAGCAGCAGCATAGCACAGGGAGGTCAGCTCGGTGCTTTGTGACCACCTAGAGGGGTGGGATAGGGAGGGTGGGAGGGAGGGAGACGCAAGAGGGAAGAGATATGGGGACATATGTGTATGTATAGCTGATTCACTTTGTTATAAAGCAGAAACTAACACACCATTGTAAAACAATTATACTCCAGTAAAGGTGTTAAAAAAAAAAAGGGTAAATCTATGTTCTTTACAGTGATTGTAATCTTGTAGAAAGTGTTTTGTATAAAAAATTATTTTAAATAACATTTGCTAATGACCTTTCCTTCATTTTTGTTCATATATAGGCAAAATTAAATCTTTACTCAGAAGGGGTAGAAAAACATGCTTCTCATTGTCATATAGCAAAGCGAGGGCCCTCAGAGATCTAACGCAGGAATGTCGTATCTACCTGTCATGAAAACAGCAGCTAAAGTGTTTGTTCCTTCCTGAGGGATCATCAGTCAATGAGGTTTTGTCTTAGAAATGGTTGTAGGTTGAAACAGCTAATGGCAAAACCTAAATAGTATTGTGTACAAACTCAGAATTCAGGAAATTTTGTTGATAACAACGGCTAATATGAGGCACTGTCACTCCAAGTACATTTAAAGTGATTTCTGATGATCCGTTGGCCAAATCACTCCCCAGGCAGTATGTGATAGCAGTACTCCCTCCTGTAGGCAGGCCTTAAAGTCAACACACCTATTAGCCCCTAGGCCACTTACAGAAATTATCTAGTTTTCTTTTACAGTGGCCTAAAAATACAGATGGTTTGTGAAAGCATTACAGCTATTTGAGTGCCACTTTTATAAAAGACTTACTTGGTCTCTCTTCCTGATGCAGATCTATAATAGACTGAAACTTCTTTAGTTCAGTTAAGTACTGAATTATCCCAGGGCCACCTTGTCAGGACTCCATTTTAAATGCACCACAGGAAGCTAGACTGACTTCAGAAAAATCTTTGATTCTTAGCAGCCTGGAAGATAGAATCAGGTTAAGGCAGGTTTTCTCACTATTACACCCAAAAGTCAAATGCAAATTTATTAAACTTGGGAACTTTTCCATTCAGACATTTCATAATCAGGTTGGTATCCATAGAGCCTGTGCATATATTTGGTGGTGAAATAACACTCTGTTGACAGGGACCTCTCTAAGGAGATCCTGGTTTGGGCAGGAAGGACACAGGGATTCTCTCTGCCATATTGGTCACCGATCGTGGTTTTTACAGTGTTTTACCCTATTATATTGCAGATGCTGGATCATCATACAAGTAGTTTGAGGGAATACCGACTTCCAATAAAAGTAATGCTACAGTTTCAGACTTTGCAATGGCTGACCAAGGAGAAGTCAGTGTCAAAAAGGATTCTTTATTGATGACACATGATGAAGATCATCCAGGAAAATGGCATGATTATAGGCGGTGAGTACCTAGAAATGTATTTTAAATTGTTTTCCTTTTGTAAGTGTGATTTTAAGGGACAGCCACAAAGATCCAAGGAGGAAAGTGTGAGTCATTACAAAGAGAAGAAGCAGCACAAAGAAAAGTCAGACTTTTTAATATTTTATTTATTTATTTATTTTTATATTTATTTTTGGCTGTGTTGCGTCTTCGTTTCTGTGCGAGGGCTTTCTCTAGTTGTGGCAAGCGGGGGCCACTCTTCATTGCGGTGCGCGGGCCTCTTCACTATCGCAGCCTCTGTTGTTGCGGAGCACAGGCTCCAGACGCGCAGGCTCAGTAGTTGTGGCTCACGGGCCTAGTTGCTCTGTGACATGTGGGGTCTTTCCAGACCAGGGCTCGAACGCATGTCCCCTGCATTAGCAGGCAGATTCTCAACCACTGCGCCACCAGGGAAGCCCAAGTCAGACTTTTTGAGATTAAATTTATGGTTTGAGAAATGAAATTTTCATTCTATAGTACTAAAATATCACATGATAACATTTACATTTAAACAGTGCATTTAGTGATACGAGTGGATTTTAAAACACAAATGCAGTCACTAAATACAAATTATTTGCTAGAGATTTACAAGAAGCATAGAAGCCCTTCAGTTCACTGGAAATGTGGGGTCAGCTACACTTACTTGTTTGCTTCCAAGGCAATTTGACTTTCTTTCAGATTTGATCTAACTGGGTTAACCAAGCAGACTAGAAATATTGCTGACATGCACACAACACATGCGGATCTGACCTGTTCTTATGAACTTGGTATAAACCAGACTAAAGAGGTAGGGATTTTAGAAGAAGCATTTTGCAAGTTTCCAATTTTGAAAATATTATCTCTGCATTGCAAAGAGTAACGCAAATGAAAATCTGAAACTGGATGTCATAAGAGACTAGAATGTGCTTTTTGGAAATACTGTACATATTTTTGACTAGGTTCTAGGAGGACAAAGCTAGAAAAAGAAATTGCTTTTTATATGAAATATATTTAGCTGGAGCCCTGGGATCAAATGATAGGCTCATGATGAATAGATACTTTGGGACAACTCAGAAGTCCCTTGGCTTTAAAATTCCTTGATACTGTACTTAACCTTTAGAGCTTTCCAAAAGCATACTGCACACAAGTTCCTCCCTTGAAAATTCCCATTTTGAAAATAAAGTCTAGAATTACAGAGAAAATTATGACCAAGTGCCTGTGTCCAAAACATATATAAGTGGCCTTTGAAGAGAGGTGCCCTGGGAAAGGAGTGCTGACTAAAAGTAGAGGTGGTGAGCTAGGGGGCTGGACTTGAAAATGTACTTTTCTTTCAAGTTAGAGGACATGCCTTTTTACATTGAGGAGTATCAGTATCTTTGCATTTTGTAATCAGTGCCTCGTATTTCCTGTTTGCATACATTTATTTTCTAAATGCAAATTTATATTGCAGAAATTCTCCTTGATTTAGAATTTTGTTTTGCCAAATCAAACTTTATTCTCCAAGAGAATAGATATTAGGTGAGTTTCACCACTCTTGAGAAACACTGTATATCTCAGTTTACGGGTATTTCGAGCAAGGGACTGACCAAAGGCAATTCATGAAGTAAGAGAGCCAAAAGGAGCCTTTAGTCCAACCTCCTGTTTTACAAGTAAGAAAGTAGAGGTTTAGATATTTATTCTAACTCATTTAGCTTGAGAATTTATAGAACTGGAACTTAAGCTCCTCCTACACCCTATTTAGTTCCATCACTAGGAGTTTATTTATGGTTTATGTGGATTTCTTTGTTATTGTTTAACTTTACAGAAAAATATGTAATCAAACCATTATTGATGAACTATCCTAAAGGTGGCATAAGTTTCTTTTCTTTTTTCAAAGCTTAAATTAAAGCATACATTTGACTTTTACAACCATTACTAAAGGTCTGTAAATTATAGAAATCTCAATTCTCATTCACCCCAGACTATCCAGTGTATTGTGACTCCAAATTGGGGACATATAATTAAAGGTAAAATTTTGTG
Organism: Eschrichtius robustus; assembly: GCF_028021215.1. Taxonomy (NCBI): domain Eukaryota; kingdom Metazoa; phylum Chordata; class Mammalia; order Artiodactyla; family Eschrichtiidae; genus Eschrichtius; species Eschrichtius robustus. The sequence goes on along the minus strand of NC_090844.1, from coordinate 16,635,944 downwards.
TTCCAAGAGATTTTTATGTATCAGCTGAGGCACAAGGAATGTAAAAGTTCTTTAAAAAACAAATAACAGGAAGCAACCCACGTGTCTATCAAGATGAATGGATAAACAGAAGACAGTATATACATACAATCGAATATTTTTCAGCCTTAAAAAGGGAGGAAATTCTGATATTATGCTACAACATGGATGAACCTTGAGGACATTGTGCTAGGTGAAATAAGCCAGTCACAAAAAGAAAATACTGTATGATTTCACTCATATAAGGTTAACTGGGTAGTGAAATTCATAGAGACCGAAAGTAGAATGGTGGTTCCTAGGGACTGAAGGAAAGGAGAAATGGAGAGTCTTAGTTTTAGTTTTGCAAGATGATAAGAGTTCTAGAGATTGACTGGCAATGTGAATGTACTTAACCACTACTAAATTGTACATGTAAAAATGGTTAAGATGGTAAATTTTATATTATGTGCACTTTACCACATTAAAAATTTCAAAAAAGTAAACATAAAAAACAAACAAGAAACAAATAGATAAAACTAAACAAAATAATCCCGAAGGAAAAATCAAGTCTGATGGTGAGAAAGAAATAAAGCACAAGTTTTTTTTTTGTTTTTTTTTTGCTTTATGTGGTTTTCAAAGAAAAGATAGTTAGCAAGACTGCCATTTGGAAAGTAGAGAAACCAGAGCTAATGACACAGTGATATTTATTTATTTGTTTTATTGACTTATTTTTGTATTTATGATTAAGAAATTATTATAATTTGAATGTGTGAAGAGTCAGCACAATCCACAGGTTAAAGCCCAAAGTCTACTCAGACTGTGTTTGAATCCTAGCTCAGCTATTTAGTGATCATTGCCGTTGAACATGTTACCTAATCTCACAATGCTTAGATTTCTCGTATTAATATGGGGGTAATCATACTGCTTATCCCACAGAGTTGTTTCTAGGACTTAAAAAATTAAAATATCTACTGCACATAGAAGCATTTAAAATCTAACACTTGATAAACATTATACAGTATGTGTTAAATTAAAAATTTAAAATAAAAAAAATTTAAATAATTACCAATTTCTTTATAGTACCCACTCTGTTGTGAATTATTAGTAGAAATAATAATCAAAATAATCAAAATAATGCTTTTGTTCATTTTGTCATCTAAGATCTCTCTCCTAGCATAAAACTTTGACAGATAATTAGAATGTTCTTGCATTTTCTTCTTTTTTTTTAAATGACAGTACTGAACAGTGTTTAACGTTGAAAGAAAGAGATTAAGGATATCTGGAATTCATATTTATTATCAGGAATACTGGGCTGAGGAATTTCTATTGTTAGGTATCAAATGCTGGAATCACAGTGATTCGTTGCTTAGTTGTGCTCACATTTTTTTTTATGCCTTAGAATCAAATATCAGCAAGTGGTTTAGATTCGATACTGATGATACTGTGCATATAAGAATCTATTAAAATGATTCAAGTGATGTGAATAGGAATATTGCATGTCACATTTAAGATGAGTTTATTGTTTAGCCATGTATTTTGAACAATGTATTGCAGATGTGTCTTCAGGAATATGTAAGAAATTAGAACACAGTTATTAGTTAAACTTAATTGGGTCACTTATATAATCAATATTAGTGCAAAGAAGATACAATAGCAAGAAAAAGAAAAATTCCCTAAGAAATGCATATGAAACATCTCTCACATAAGATGAGATAAATGTTGGAGAAGCTATAGTAAAATCCTTGAGATAAAGGCTAATCCAAATCAACCAATGAATCAGTCTTCAGGAGAGTTTATCATTAAAATCTTGGAATCAAATGTATGTTGAGACCATTATTACATTCATAATGTTAAAATTTTAATTGGCTACTATTTCAAAATTTAATTTTGCACATTAGACTCGTGCCCCAAAGTAAGGATCATAAAATATTGCAGACGACTGAATTCATCATCTGTGAGCTCTAATTTTCAACCAGAACAAAACAGAAACCCATGAGCAAAAACAAAGAGCCAACTGAAGTGAAGCTAGATCTAAATTATTTTTAGCAATATGAAGTGCTTTCGAAAAGGTATTACTAGATTCCAGTTGTTTAAGTGCCTATAAAAAAAACCCCTGATATCTCTCTGGAAAAAAAGTCTACTTTATGTCTCCAAATTTTGAAAAATAGTTAACAGCTCTATCCACTACACTGTGTAACCATATTCAGTGAGTCCATGAACTCTTAGAAGGCTATGATCTTCTTTAAATTATAGATAACCTAATTGATAGAAGAATAGTGGCTTTAATTGTTCTTTATTCATTACAGATACATATAACTGATTGTTATTTAAAAGCAAAATGAAATGAGTTTGAAAAACACATAAAGTGACTAGCTCCTATGACTCCAGAAAGGAACAAATCATAGTATGAAAATGTCTTATAAATCTTCATATAACTTCTTCATATAACTTCTTCATATAACTCAGTGGTTAAATTCAAAAGAAAAATAGCTTTGAATTGCCAAACTCTATTCTTGGATAAACACGTCTTGTCTAGTTTTCTGGGCGTGGCTGGCTCATTCAGAGATGGGTAAGTTATGAACATGTGGAATAGCTTTGGGCAAACCTTCCTGGTCTGACATCTGCTGTCAAGAGGGGTTCATGTTGTTAAATATAATGTCATGCTGGATGAGATAGGGAGCTCTCACGCTATCAAGTGGTACCTAAAGGGAGCTTTTGACTTGTTCCAAAGCTTTATAATACAGAGCATGATAAATAATGAGGATGGTACAATAGCTCAGTCTCCCAACTCCAATATGCACTGCAGATTGCTGCCAAGCCATGTGGAAACACTGCATCGATCATGTCATTCTCTTGCTAAAAGACTTCGGTGGTTCCTCATTTATACCAAATTCCTTGGCAGTGTAGTTGAGGCCCTTTATAATGTAAACTAACCTATTTAATATACTTATCTCTCACTATCAACCTATTAAAAGCCTTCATTTCAGCTAATCATTTACAAGCCTTCAAATATGATCATATATTCTCTTTGCCTATACTTTTTAGATACCATGAATATTTGGCCCATTTTTCTTTAACTACAGAATACGTTGATTATCTTTCAATATGAATCAAGTCTGTATTTCTCCTTGAGAAACAGAATCTAGAGTGATTTTTATTCCCTCTTAAAATCCTGGAGCCCTTATCATTCATTTTCACCTGGCTTATTCATCCCTGCATGGTTAGCGCTATGTTTAATTTTCACACACTCCTTCATCATTTCAGCAATTTAATTAAAAAAAAAAAAAAAAACAACTAGGGAAAAAGTCCTGCATGTAGTATCTGGTATCTATTACAATGTGTTTCCCTTGTTGTATGCTTAATAAATATGTGCTGATTGGTCTACAAATATGTCATAAACCCACAGAAGATAATTCTGAGCAATTAAGAATTGGTTTATCTGGAGGAGGCAAAGAATCGTAAGTCTGAACCACCTCTTCCCCCTAGCAACCAGTGATGCTGAAAGAATGGTAACCAAGCTAAATAACCCAATGGATAGACTCAACACATGCTTAGAGTACCATTATACCGTTACAAAACACTAGATACTTCTTGAAAGAACATCTATATCCAAAACACAAAGCACATCAAATTAGTCATCATTAGGAAAATCAGAACTTGGATGGCTTCCTTCCTCTTATTTTACAGTTTAACATTATTTTTACTTTGGAATCACCATGGCGGCAGGAAAGTGAAGGAGTGATAATCATTACTTAGAGTATCTAAAATATATAACCCGATCCTGAATCCTAGACAAGACAGAGTAGACTTTAATGGCCATTTCGTACATTCTTTTTTTTATGATATAAACATTTATAAAACTTGTATGTGCATTCCTTTTCAGCAAATTTCCAAGTAGAGAGAATGAATAGCCTACTAAATTGTGAACTTGGTGATTGGCGGGGGTTTCTCAGTGTAATGTGTGTTTTGTAGGAATATATTATATCTGAAAAATTATTTGATCTTCTCAGTAGCTCTGACAGAAATGAAGAAAGGAAGGGAGGGAGGAAAAGTGAAAAGAAAGACAGAGACAACAAGGAAGGAAGGAAGGAAGGGAAGGAGGGAAGGAGGAAACAAATGAAAGAAGTCATAAAACAGATGTATTTTTCTCTGTTTTAATATGAAACAAATTCATCATGTTAAAATCAATATTCAAGATTTATTTATAGAAGTTGGGAACTACATTATGAGAAAATATTATAATAAGGAAAAAGATATGACAGATGAAATTTTAAAATAAGTGTTATTTTTAATATCTCCTATGTACCCCTTGAATTTTTACAGTTAAATGGTAACATTTGGATAAAGATGTTCCACTGAGGTTTTTTAATCACTTTGTCAAGTTTGGGGGTTGAGTATAGAGAAATATGACCTGGTGTTCTGTGGTCATCTTCTTCCTCTGGGCAGAGGATTCAGTGGAAAGAATAAAGCTGCAGATTTTCTTCAGCTTCTCATAACATTCAATAGGGTAATTTCAGAAAATTGTAACACCTATTTATGCTTTTCTTAATAAGAATTACTGGGATGTAGCTGCAAATGTTTAATTTGTAGGGAGAATGGATAAATTAGTGTACCAAGGTTGGTGTATCAAATCCTGGGTAGAATATCTGAGTTGGAAAACAGCAAATTTGTAAAAGTCAGTCTGAGGAACTCAATGGTCACACAGGGTAATTCCCATCACCCCCACCCCTTCACCCTAGCAAATCACCATGCGTATGCAAAGACCACAGAGTCCTCTGCCTTTTCCTTTACTTGGGTACACACTTTGATGTGTTATATATCTAGGGAGGATTATGCTTTCAGATGGCCCCCAGGTGTGTGGGATATACTTACTCGGATTGTCATAGATAGACCGTTGAAAATAATTGGTATGAAACAAATATTTTGTGAGACTGCTTCCACCTCCTACCCAGGACTGTTTTTCCCTTTCATCTGTTATTCTGAGATTCTGGACTCTGAGAGAGCTAATTTGGTTTCCCAAGACTGCCTGAGGCATTCTTCTTATTTATTACATTAGCAGTCAATTCTAGTCTTGAAAATAGAGAAGGCACATTCTCAGCCTGGGTGGTGCTAACTGGTGTTCAGGTAACCACACTTTTTCATGTGCTGTCAAACTGGAAGAAGTGTGACTGAGGGCAATGGGAAAATACATAGAGCAGCTATGCAATCCAAATTTTAACTTCCATAATATGCTCTGGAACATGATATCTACAAGCCTAAGGGCGTGTCTGTATTGATAGTTTATGAGATGAAACACTACTCTTGCATTATATCTTTATCATGAGTCATTTCAAGTTTCCCAGGAAGAGTGCACTGCCCCTGCTTTACACATAAGCTTAAATGCATCAGTGAAATACATCAAGTGATCTGGGAGTGAGGTCCAAGAGGGAGGGGATATACGTATACGTATAGCTGATTAACTTCGTTGTACAGCAGAAACTAACACAACATTGTAAAGCGGTTATACTCCAATAAAAAAAGTATTGCTGAAACAATTTTTTAGGTAACAGGGAAAAACTTGACTGGCTTGTCTCATCACAGACCCCAAGAAAAATATAGACAGAAAAAAAATCAAACCTAAAATTACAAAGCAATAAATATTTACTCTAAATGAATATTTGTGTGGGAGTAGGGGAGAGAGGATATAATGGCTTTTTAAAATATAAAACTAAAAGCAGCAATCATAATGAAAGTGATGAAAATATATGACTATCGAAAAAGTCCTAATAGTCAAAACAGCATTAACCATATGAAGCACCCAAGAAACCCATGAGAGAGTCAGTTTTAACACTTTCTAGGCCCAGAGAGCCCAAAACCAACTTACGATGTTGCCATATGAAGGAAGATTTTATTTCTTCTTACTTATATCATGTTTTATTTTATTTTAACAAATTCGTGTAGAGTAATACTATCAGGCACTGTTCAAAACAATTTATAAATCTGCTCCTCCTGTTTGAAGATTAAAAAATATTGAGAAACATAATAGCATATCTAATCTTGTTTAAATAGTCATGGTATTCTAAATTTAGGAAAACATAAGGTATTAAGGTTTATCAATTTTAGGGAAGGTGGAAAAGAACTAAAAACAGCTCAATTTTCTTTATCCCTCAAGAGTAACAATTACTCATTATGACCAGGGAAAACTCTATGTTTTTAAGTTTATTTGAACAAAATATAAGCAGTATGTTTATAGACCAGGCATTGGGTCAAGGAAATAGTGCACGTAGATATTTGATATAAAATTTATTACAAAATAATTTTTAAAATACTAGAGGTCCTTAATTTTGATATAGTCCACTTTTTGAATAATCACACTTTAATAAGTTACAATGTCATTATAATTACCTTTACATGCACAATTTTATGTATCAGCTAAGATAAATAATATTTTGTATTATCATATGTTGGTGCAGCCTGTCAATGACCAATACAGTCAGTGGCATTATCTATAGCTGGGTTTGTAGAAATACTAAAATGTTATATTGTGCTTTTATAATTATGTAGAAATTTGTAAAAAAAATATTGTTGCTGGGAAAAAGCAGAGGTGTCACAAACTCCATAAAATTGAGAGGAGTTGTCAATCAGCAGGTATGCTGAGAACAGAGAATCTTTAGCCTTAATGAGTTGCTTATTGGACTGAAGCCAGCTGAGTCTACATTCAGTCAGGAGAGAAAAGAACAAAATTAAAACTACTGATGAAAGCTAAGCAATAAACCATCCAATCTATGTTTAAAGGAAGTGGGTAATTAGGGATTAGGTAATATGTAGCTCTCCAGAAATTAAACCCTGACTTTCACATGTTTTAATTGTTTATAATTCTGAAATGCATATTTTGAGTTGAACTTCTACTGAAAGATAACATCAGGAAAAGTTTGCAAATCTTAAGTGTATAGATGGATGGATTATCGTATAATGAACCTATAGATCACTTCAGGTAGTATGGACATTTCAATAGTGTGATTCTTCCAATCCATGAAATTTTTTTTGTCCTATACAATTTTAATCTAAAATCAATAAGGATTTGAGTTTTCTACATGTTTTTTTTTTTTTTTTTTTTTTTTACTTATTTATTTATCTTTGGCTGTGTTGGGTCTTCGTCTCTGTGCGAGGGCTTTCTCCAGTTGTGGCGAGCGGGGGCCACTCTTCATCGCGGTGCGCGGGCCTTCCACTACCGTGGCCTCTCCCGTTGGGAGCACAGGCTCCAGACGCGCAGGCTCAGCAGCCGTGGCTCACGGGCCCAGTCGCTCCGCGGCATGTGGGATCTTCCCAGACCAGGGCTCAAACCCGCGTCCGCTGCACTGGCAGGCAGACTCTCAACCACTGCACCACCAGGGAAGCCCTCTACATGTTTTAAAGTAGAAGGTATTTCCTGTTTGTTTTTTCAGTAAGGGTATCCAATTGATATAGAACCATTTATTAAAAGGGTCTTCCTATTTCTACTGCTCTGCAATCCCACTTTTACTACGTATCAAAGGTCGACTTATATATAGGTTTATTTCTAGATTTGCTATTCTAATCCATTAGTCCACTCACCTCTCTACCCTATTTTAATATGATAACTATAACAAATCTTGCTGTTGGGTAGGGTAAGTTATCTCTCTTTTTTCTTCAAAATTACCTTAGCTAGTCTTGATTTTCTAAAAACTTTAAAATTGTCTTATTTTCACAAGAAATTCTTTGGATTTTGATTGAGATTTTACTGAATTCATAAGATGTGTCTGGGAGAATTGACACCTGGTCCCCAAGGTTCTTAATGGCAGTGGAACTATTTCTGTGAAGTAGAATCTTACCAGATCTCAGCAGCTCATTCGTTGCTGTGCTACATCCTTATTACAGGTAAGGCTAGCACACCATTCAGAAAGATATGTCACTAATTTGTGGCTTAATGTTGAGTATTTACAGATACACGAACATTCCATGTTCCTGAGCCATACTCATTATCATCAAGGTACATTATCATGTGGTGGGAGTGATGTGAGCAGGTATGCCCAGGTGTCTACAAATTTTCCAGTATCTCAGAAATTCAATCTTATTACATGCATATTGACTACAGTTTGGCATATATAAGAGAGTTAAGACTTGATTGAAATAAACTTTGGATATATGATGAACTATATGCATTGGAGAAGTTTCCAGATAATATAGAAAAAAAAGTTATGTTTGAAAATTACCTGGAATGATGATTGGAGTGAAATAAAGAAAATATGTGATCTGAAAATTTTAAATAAAAAATAAATTATACTGTCTTCTGATAGTTAACATTAGTATCAAAATACTCTAAAATTAAAGTGAAATATAGAAAGTCATCTTGATAGGAGAATGGCTCCAAAACCAGGAAAACTTTACTTCTCTCTATAGCCCGAAGATTGTCTGAAAATCCACCATCGCCTCCTTCAAGTGAAGGAAAAATTTCCCCGAAACACAAGATGCTGGTGCTGCTTTCAATATGTGACTATACCTGATTATCAGGTATAATTGATGTTGCTGCTTTACGTGGATAATGACTCCATTTGTAGCAAACACCATTCAGAACAAATGAGAACTATGAACAGGTTGCATATGCCTCTCATATACAAGGATGCAGTGGCAAACTTACTGGGAAAACTACTTAGGACTTGCCAAACTCCTCAGACCTCACATCATGGTGGTCTTTGGTTGTAACAAATATGGCTCTTTCAGTCATTTTTTCCTATTCCTTGTGTTTATTCTTTCTGACTCAAATATTGATTACTGTTCTCCCTCCCCAAACTTTCTGCTAATCACTCTGGAATCCTCAATCTCTTTATTGAATGTTTCCTTCACCTCTTTGCACTGAGGGCAAAATGTATATGGCTAATTCTGCCACTCCTCACATCACTCATTATTAGGATGTGCACATGAGTCTGTCATGCGCCCCAAGACACTTCCAGACCACTACTTTTCCATATTTCTCAAAATACTTTTTGAATATACCTCCTTGACACTTGTTCTCATTCACTGAAAAATTTATCTCTTGTATCATATTCTTTCTGTGTGTTCCATGTTTTGCCATCAAGCTGGTTAGACATAGCTACATGGATAACTCATCTAATGTTAGTCTCTGAGTTATTTTACCTCCTAAACTCTACTGATCTTTTTGTTTTTTGTTGTTGTTTTTTTAATTAATTTTTATCAGAGTGTCGTTGCTTTACAATGTTGTGTTAGTTTCTGCTGTACAGCAAAGTGAAACAGCTATACATATACATATATCCCCTCTTTTTTTTGGATTTCCTAAAGCTCTAATGATCTTGTAAACATTTTATTTCTGCCATTGATTTGACTGCTATATTTTCTCCCAAGAAATCAGGTATTTACTGTCTTCAGTTCTTTCTTTAGCAAGCTTATACTTTGTTAAATTTCTTCAATCAGTATCCTTGAACTTTTTTACCTGATAATTCTATAAACTGGACTAAAATGCATTTTATATCATAATATTGCGTGAGGGAGTTTCATGCTTACTGAGTATTAGGAAGACAGACAGTAACAATATTACCTTTCCATAGATGAGCCCAAAATGGAGATAACAGGTTAATGGCCAGAGTATGATTTGGAACTTCAATAAACGCTTTTCAGTACAATTCCTTCTACTGAATGCAGGAAGCAATAAATATCTACTGAGAAAACAAGCAATTTATTGCATTAAGTGAATTGTAACGTGTAAGTGAGAGAAACAAACACTTTCTGAGCCGTGCTACATGCTCTAAGGTAACAGCCCAAACTCCCACCTGGGGTTTCCAAATCCATGAGCTACCCCCTACTGTGCTGATGAATTCCCTCCCATCTTTAGATATAAACTTCCAGAGGTCAAGTAGATGTAAATGATCCCATGTTCCTGGTTTCTATGACCAAGCTGAACCAATTATACTTTCCTCCTAGGAATATGGAATTGTGTCTCAGAGAGGCTTGATCATTAGGATAAGTGCACGACATGGAAATAAGCCAAGTTACACACAAAGTAGAGTACTTAGAATCAAGATCCATTAACTCTTAATGTAGATGTCCCAGGAGGCACCTGGTTTCCTACCGCCCTCGGTTCCCTTTCTTTTCTTTTCTTTCTTTCTTTCTTTCTTTCTTGCTTGCTTGCTTTCAATTTATTTAAATAATTGTGATATAATTGACAAATAAAATTATAAGATTTTTAAAGTATACAATGTGATGATTTGATATATATATATATATTTATATATATATATACATATATACACACACATTGTGAAAGAATTCCCCCCCCCACTGAGTTAATTAATACATCCATCACCTACCTTTTTTTGTGAGAATATTTTCCTACTCTCTTAGCAATTTTAATTATACAATACAGTGTTATCAACTATAGTCACCATGTTATATATAAGATCCTCAGATCTTATTCATCTTATAACGGGACATTTGAACCTTTTTACCAGCCTCTCCCTATTTCTCCCACCCGCCCAGTCCCTGGCAACCACTTTTCTACTCTCTGTTTATGTGAGTTCATCATTTTTTTTTAAGATTCCGCATACAAGTGAAACCATACAGTATTTGTCTTTCTCTGCCTTACTTATTTCACTTAGCATAATGCCCTCAAGGTCCATCCAAATGCCAGGATTTCCTTATTCTCCAAGGCTGAATAGTATTCCATTGTATATGCATGTGTGTGTGTGTGTGTGTGTGTGTGTGTGTGTGTGTGTGTGTGTATGCATATATATATATATATATATACACACCACATTTTATTTATTCATTCATCTGTCTACAGACACTTAGGTGGTCTGACTACTTTTAAATATTCATTGAATCACATGTGACGTGTAGTTTTATGATAATGCCTCACTTCTCAATCCTCTCAATCTGTCCACATATTTTATTTGAGAAAGATTGAATGGTTTCCTTTTCCTTGCCACCATAAAATTCTTGTAAATTGAACATTATTATTTGTCAGATAAAGAAACTGAAGCTCAGAGAGGTTAAAAGTTGTCAAACATACCACAACTAGGAAGAAGCACAGTCTAGACACAAAATAAAAGAATGGCAATAATGGGAGTCATTATTTTTAAAAAAAGAAAAAGAAAAAGAAGCATTGTTACAGTGGAGGATTACTGGACTGAATGTCAATATTATGACATAGTATGAGTGTGTTTCATGTTTGGTAATTGCAATCATTGTTGCTTTTGTTGTGGTCATCCATGTGCAATGCTTGGTGTCAGTCTATTTATCTCTTGTAAAAATAAAATACAATGTGTGTGTGTGGAAAAAAAAAAAAGAAAGAAAAAGAAGCATTGATTAGAATGATACTCATTGATAATAACAGATTCTTTAAAATTGAACTTCCGTAAAAGTGGGGAGGGAGACAATAATTCAGTTTTAACACAGAAAATGTATATCAATTGAAGTTTAATAGCCAAGATAAGTGAATACAGTTTCCTTCCTCAAGACATGGCAGCTGTAGTTGCCACCTTTGGTTTTCTCTTTATATTCCCAAGTCTCCCATCCCCGGGGGTAGGCATTAACTAGGTGAGCACTTTCTCACCTTGAGGTGAAGCAAATTGCTATCTTTGATGGCAGAGATGAGAAACCTATGCTAGTGATATTTTGAAGTAGGAGAACATTCTTTTCCATAGGATTTCTTTTAATCAGCCTTTGGAAGCCACTTCTAGTACAGATTTATATAGCTATGGTTTATCACTAATTTAATTACGCTTCCAGAATGAATTATGTTTTAATTTTAGAATTCCTTAGGCTTGGTTACAATTTTATGACTACCTTAAGCCTTTCTCAAGGGTGTAATTTTTATAAAGCAATCAAGTGCAAACATTAGGGAAGACCAGGGGTCATTCATCCTCTCCTCTCCTTTCTGCAAGCAGTACTTTTATAGAGCTTTCAGAAGCTATAAGGGAGTACATGAAACCATTTCCTTTTACTGCTGGAACTGCTTCTCCTATCAGACTGTTGATTAATTATGCCAGTTACATTTTGGATGGAACTAGAAGGTGCAAAGGGTAAAATATGAATCAGTATATGATTTTAGTACTTGATTTTGTCCAGAATTTGATATCCCTTTAGGGTTATTTCTGCTCAAAAAGTATCTATAAAAATTACTTATATTATTGTTTTTATTTCTAAACTACATGTATTGAATACCTCAAAAGCTCTACCACACAGAGCTTAATAGAATCGTTTATGTTCAAAACATGCATATGCTGTATAATAAGATAAACCATAAGTGAACTAAGAGAATTTCCTCTGTAAACGTTGAGCTTGGTAAGGAATAAAATGGACAGCCATGCGCCCACCACCCAGCTTAAAAAATAGAACATTTTTTATTATAATCTGAAGCTGTCTTTGTGTCTCTACCAGGTTATAATCCTCTGTAGTGACCTAATGGTAATCACTATCCTCATCCTGAATTGTGTACCCATTGTTCCTTTTCTTTTCCTTATAATTTATCCATTTTTATGTATATTTTCACAAAATATTGGTTTTACGTGTGTTTGAATTGTATACCTACAGAATCACTATATATTTTTTTAAACCTTTTTTGCTCAAAAAGACCTAAGATTTATCCATTTTGATTCATGTAGCATGCTATAGGTCCGTTCTATATATCATTCATTATTACTGTTGTAAAGCATTAGATTATATTGTTATGAGATTCTTCATTGACTCTATTCATAGATATTCAGGTTATTTGAAATTTGTTGCCCTTACAAACAATGTGGCTGAGAACATTCTCATATCAATCGCTGTTGCCACATGCAAGGGTTTCTCTAGGGAAATGATCTCCCACATTCTCCATGTAATAAAACACAAATATTCATCTATCATACTGGAATAAACAGTTGGATCTGCTCACAGGAAAAGGTGACTAGCTTATGGGCTCTGGCTGCTCTTGGCCCTGTTCCCTCCACCCGCCCAGGACTGAAGTGGAGATCTCAGGCACACCCACAACCCATTCATGGTATCAATATGCCCAGATGATGTCCGGTAATGAATTGTGAAGTCTTCAGGAATAACCATCTTAATTTTTCTGAATAATACCAAATAGTTTTTGAAAAAAAAAAAAAAAGTATCAAAGTAGTAGCAGGAAAAGGCTGTTACAGTTAAATAGGGATAATTGAAAATAAATGAATAAATATTAACTTAATATATGAATATTTTAAAATTTTGCAGGCAGAGAAATGAGGAGGGCAGAGCACCCAGGGGCTTGGAGCCTCTGGGAGCTATTATTCAGCCTTGGCCAAAAGGGAAGGGACAGGGGACTGAGCCGCTACAAAAACCTAGGGACAGTAGCTATTGGAGAGTACCACCTGACAGCATCGGTGGCCTTAAACAGACACAACCTAACATTGAGACCTCTCTAGAAGGGAGCCAGGGAAATAAAAACTCTTGATTCTAGTTCCCTCACATCTTCTGGTCTGCTGGTCTCTCCCATTGGCCAAACCCCCTAGAAGCAAAAAGCAAGAAACACACTCAGTGTAGATATTAAAGTCACCCTTTTGGCCTTCAGAGAAGGATGGAGGAAAAGTGGAGAATGGACACAGAGTGGCAAATGAAAAATCACAGTAATAGCAATTTACACTCCTGCTAGAAATGTATTAATGTCCAATGATTCCTATTCTTGCCAGCAATTTTTATTATGCAACAATTATGCATGATAGCTATTACATAAATATTATTCCTCCATTTATTTATTTAAAAGTCTTTCAATAAATCCTTATATTTTCTCCATAAAAATCTCTAGTCCACCTTTTGTTAACTTAATCTTTGGGACAGCAATGAATCAAGAACTCAAATTATCAGTATAAAATTGTTGTTTTAACTAGTATTGTTATGATTTTAATAATGACATTATACATGTTTTCTTTTTATTAGATATTATCTTCAAAGATTGTTCTCTTCATTTTTATGCACTTTTCTGTTGGGTTTATTATCTTTTTGTATTTCAGTGCATTCATTAAGTATATCAGATACTGATCATTTTTTACTACAAATGCAACAAATATTTTCTCTGAGTTTGTGGAGCTTATGAACTGAAATTCTTAATTTTATAATAATTTAGTGATTAATTCTTCCTTTCTTCCATTTATATTTCAGTGTGTTTTAAGAAATCCTTTTCTTGAAATCATATATTCTCTAATATTCTTTCCTAAATTATCAAAATTTAAGTTTTTAATCCATCTGGAATTTATTTTTGTATATGGTGTGAGGAAGGGATCTGATTTTACTTTTTACTGTATGATTAACTTGTTTTCCAAATACATTTGTTGAACCATTAATCTATATGACAAATGCTAACAATTTCAAATATCAAATTTCCAAAAAATGTATTAGGCTGTTTCAGGGTTCTGTAGCACATTTTATTCCATTAATTTATTGTGCTAATGCTGAACAAATAGAAAACTATCTTAATTAATAAAGATTTAAAACAAATATTGGACTTTGGTAAGGTAATCCATCTTCTTTAATCTTTTCTAAAGTATTGTCTAGACTGATACTATCAAATAGATCTTTCCATGATGATGGAACTGTTCTTTATCTTCACTGTACAATACAGTGGCCACTAGCTACATGTGACTACTGAGCACTTGAAATGTGGCTCATGTGACTGAGAAACCAAACTTTTAATTTTACATAGCTGTCAGCTACCTTATTGGACAGCCCATATCCGTTTATTCCTAGCACATTTTGTCTTCCATATAAATTTCACTATCACCTTATAATTTCCATGAAATACCCTCTTACAGTGTTGCTTTGGATAGCATTGAAGCAATAGTTCAAAGTAATTATAACAAAGATCTTTAATATGGAAACTTCCTATTCATAAATTTGGCATAACCCTCAGTTTATGTAGATATTAAAAATTCTTTCAACAAAACATTATAATTTTCTCCATGAAAGTGTTGTTCATTTATCCCTGTCATTTTTTTTGTTGTTGCTAATGGAAATAGCATATTTTACATTACATTTTTGATTGATTTAGTGCCAGTTTATAAAAATTGATTTTATTTCTTGCAAAACTGGTAAACTATTATTTCTCATATTTCATGGGATTCTATTTGTATAATTTGAAGATGTGCAAATAATATTTTTTTTCTTTTCTAATCCTTAAAAAAAATGTTTTTCCTTTATCTCACTGCACTGACCAAAATGTTGAAAGTGTTAAAAAGAAATATTCTTGTAATGATCCTGATTTTAAAGAGAATTGATTTTGTTATTTCACCACTTGGCTTAGAGTTTTTATAAGCATCCTTTATTAAGTAAAATAAATTAATTTCTATTCCTGGTTTATCACAAGTCTGTATTATGAATGGGGTTGGATTTTATTATTGCTTTCTCTATGTTTATTGAGATAACCATATAATTTACTTCCATTAAAGTACTGTGGTGAATTATATTAATAGTTTTTCTGGAACTGAACTACCTTTGCATTTCTGGATAAACACAATTTGTATTTTGATGAATTCAATTTTTTAATGTTATTTAGGACTTTGTCTTTATGTTGAGGCGGGGGTATAAACCTGTAATTTTCTTTCTTAGGTTACAGTTTTCTGGGTTTGGTATCATAGTATACTAGGGACACAAAATGTTTCTCATCTTTTTCTATTTTCTGGAGAAGTTTGTGTATAATTGCAATCACCTTCTCCATAAGTATTACACAGAACATTTGCCTTGGCCTGATACTTTCCTTTGTTAGGTATCAAACTTGTTACTAAATATTTTAATAGATATAGGATTGTTCAAATTATCCTTTTATTAAGTTACTTTTGAAATGTTAAGTTGTTTTTACATTTGTTCTATAATTTATCCATTTCATATAATTTTAACATTTATTGCCATGATGTTGTCCAAAATATGCAGTTATTTTTTAGTCTACTCTTGCTGCATGTGTAGTTATATCTCTCATTCCATTCTTGATATTGTTTTTTTGTTCCATTTCTCTCTCTCTCTCTTTCTTTCTCAGTTGGGATCAGTCTTGCCAAAGGAATTTGTCAGTGTTATTATTCTCTTCAGTAAGCTAATTTTGGGCTTGGTTGATTGTCTAGATATGGCTTAATCTCAATTTTTGGTTTTATTTTTATTATTTTTAAAAATGTTATTATTAGTTTTATTTTTATTTCCTCTGCTTTCATGTGGAATGTTTTTTTCTGTTTTGGATTACTTTTTAATTTAGACATTTAACTCCTCCATGTTCAATCTGCCTTCTTTTCTAAAATAATACTTTAAATTACAAATTTCCCTCTAAATCCCATATTCTGTATATCCCATGTATTAAGTTTATAGAAGCATTGCAATTATTATTCAGTTCAAATAATAATTTGGTATTTTTGAATTTCAAGCATTCTTTCACCAATGAGATTAATGTTGCTTTTTTGTGTAATTTCCCAGTGTCTGGTTTTGGGGATTTTTGTTATATTTTTGGTATTTAATTATGTTTATATCTAATTTCATTTTAATCAGAAAATATTTCCTTATAAAACTGATTATTTGATATTTACCAATGTGTGAATTATGGCCTCCTTCTTGATTTTGCTCTTTAATATGTAAATGAAAGGAATGTGTATTCTCCAGTTTAGGGATGTAGTATTTCATATACTCCCATAGATGTTCCTCAAAAAATCAATTTCTTTACTGACACTTCTTTTTTTTTGGTACTTGGTCTTCAATTACTGTAAGTTATGCATTAAAATCTTCCCCCCCTTTGGTGGTATTTCTTTTCCATTTTGAAATTATGCCATTAGGTGCATGCAAGTTTAGAATTGCTACATATATCTGATGATTTGAATTTTTATTAATAGTTAAAGACCTTCCTTATCTCTAGTAATACTGAAAGTCTACACTGTATAGGATGAATATAGCTACTCCATTATTAACATGATTGTATCACATGATACAATCAATGTTTATCACACGTTTATCACTTTCTTGATTGGCCGTTCCTATTTTCTTTGCCATCTTTACCAGCTCATTTTTTCTTCTTCCTGAAACCTATTGTTTGTAAGTTCCTCTTGTAAGTATTTTGACCTTTTCTTAGTATGTTTTACATTTTTCCCTGATACTGAAAGATTGTTCAACCAATGTATAATATTAACTTGATCATTATTTTAATCTAAGCAGCTGAAGATATCATGCTGCTATTTTAATGGTTTAACTCTTATTGTTGAGAAATCAGCTACCTGCCTAAATGCCATTCTGTTTGGTAAACTGCTTTCTCTTTGATTTATTATAGCAACTTTCCCCTGGTGTTTTGTGTTCAACACTCTCAGTACAATGCATCCAAATACTGATTTCTTTCTATTTATCTCTTTTGGGATTTTTAGTTTTTCTGGGTCCAACAATTAGTGTGTGTTTTTTTTTTTTTTAAAGATTTATTTTATTGATTAATTGATTGATTGATTGATTGCTATGTTGGGTCTTCGTTTCTGTGCTAGGGCTTTCTCTAGTTGTGGCAAGCGGGGGCCACTCTTCATCGCGGTGCGCGGGCCCCTCACCGTCGCGGCCTCTTTTGTTGCGGAGCACAGGCTCCAGACGCGCAGGCTCAGTAGTTGTGGCTCACGGGCCCAGTCGCTCCGCGGCATGTGGGATCTTCCCAGACCAGGGCTCGAACCCGTGTCCCCTGCATTGGCAGGCGGACCCTCAACCGCTGCGCCACCAGGGAAGCCCAATTAGTGTGTTTTGTTTTTCCATTTTCAAACATTCTAAGCCAGTATCTGTTCAAATGCATCCTCTCATTTTTATTAGATATTCCTCTATTTCCTGTGGCTATTTGTGCCTCTTCCATATTTTCACATAATTATCTTTCTATGCTTCATTCTGTTATTTCTTCAGGTAATATATATTCTACCTCACTCATTTGTTTTTTAACTGTGTTTAATCTACTGCTTAATTAGCCCATAGAATTTCTTTAGAAAATAATTATATTTTTCAATTTTAGAAGTTTTAAAAATTATTTCTTCTTAGTTTCTAATATACACAGGCAGTTTTGTAGTTTCTGGTCTCATTATTGTGCTTTGAATATCCACTTATATTCTTTGAACATTCTAAAATATTTACTTTATAATTTCAGTCATCTCTTTCCAATATCTATCTTGCAGTATCTGTTGTGTTTTTTTTTCGGTTCTCTCTCATTTTGATTTGTTTCTACATGTGTTTCATAATCTTTATTTCAAACTCATGTTTTATGAAACATAGTTTAAAATGGATTTCTCTAGTCTAGAGAGTATTTGCTTTTTTGTGTACAGGTGCAATACTTTGCATTACCAACCCAGGGCAGATTTAAATTTAATTCTCAACTTAAATTGCTTTTCTGGTAGGGTGAATTATGAATTCTAGTGTAAACCCACTTGAGAGCCAAAATTTCTTATAAATTATAAAAGAGACTTTTTTCAACTGTACCCAAAGGAATTGCTTTATTTCTTTACCACTTTCCTTTGAGGGGTCAGTTCCCCCAACCCTCCTCTCAGCCACTCTAGTGAGAGTTGCTTTTGGTCTTTCATAACTTGGTATAGGAATTTTGAACTTGGTGTGTTTTGTAAGCCTCAGCCTTTGTCTCCTGCTAGACTTAAAATTTTAAAAGGATCACTTTTGTGGAAACTCCTGAAAGAGAGAAAAATTTGTATCTTTATTTCCTCTGAATTATATGTGATATTGAAATGATTTACAGTTAAGAAAGATGATTTCTCTTTTAATATATTATTCAGAATATAGCACCTCTGGAGCCCTCATAACATCTGCAGGGATAGTATTTCAGAATCAGGAGAAAATATTTACATGATTGATTTCTGGGAGTTCTAGGGTGTAGAATTTTGTAAATTACTGAAAAGATAACAAGTTACAGGAAATTAAGAGATATGAACCCCGCCATCTTAGATTCCTAAAAATCATCAGCTAACACAGGACAGAAGGCATTTTGAATGTATTAAGCTTAGTAGTTAACATTTGAAAGTGTGCATTCACTTTATTATAATTCTTTTTCATGAACATATGTTGCCTTCTTTTTAAAACTAAACTCCTTACAAATTTTGAAGGATAAAAGAGGAAAATTTTTATTAAGTTTGGGGCACCAATAAATTCAACAGTTAGCAGAGCATTCTATCTGGGTCTTGTCGCATTCTATCTGGGTCTGGGAACATAGGATTATGTTCTTCTGATTGTCTCTGACTTGAATTGTACTCATTTCTTCTTTCAACCTGGTCAGTCTTCATCAATTGCCTGTCTTGCCAGTGGGTATACAGAATATGAGAAGGGTGAGAGTCCCCATTAGTCACTGATAGCTGTCATGTCAACATCAGACATTATTTTGGAGTTAAACTTTGCCTTTATCTTATTCTATTATGAGATATGAACTCCTAAGAGGAAGTCACTAACAACATCTATATATGAATTTACAAATTCTCTTTGTCCCTTTATAGAGAAAATCAGAATAATAGGCAAGCAAAGTCCATCAAAAGAAAATAGTGACCAACAATACTGAAAAAAACTATGGACAGCTTAAAGTTATAAATAATTATACATTTACTGAGGTGAATTCCTACTTTCTTTGGTTGAAGTCCTTTACTTGATAAAAAATTGTTCTTGTAAATCAGTCTTGTTGAAAATTTTCAAATAAATCTAAGATTCATATGAATTATTAAGAAAAGAAATAAAAGTAACCATACCAGTTTTTAAATAATTAGAAGTTTTGGATTCTTACTAGAATTTCTACATTGTGTAGGGGTTTATGAGGAAAATATATGAGTTGAAGGAAGGAAAAAACCTTCACTGTCAAGGACAGTGTCCATGAAGCATGGTTTACCTTATAAAATGACATGCAAGTGGATATTTAATGATTAATTTATTTAGATAACAATGAACAGGTTGGAAAAACTTTGAAGAGAGAACATAGTGAGTTTCTAGGACTAAGAACCTAGTGTGTTTAAAATTTTAAAGTGAGTTTTCACTCTCAGTCTTTGATGCTTAGATTTTTTGAGTGGACTTTTCCTCCAAGCCATTGGTTTTTTTGTTTTTGTTTTTGTTTTTTTTTTAAATGTCCTATCTGTGCTATGGGCTTCCCAGCCTGAAGTCAACTGTGTGTGAACAACTGTCCCCTTTATTCTTACAGCAAAGATACTACGAGTATGACTTGTCTATTTTTTCTTAACTTTTATTCTTATATAGCAGTTACATTTTATATTATCATGGATGGTTGTTTTTTATAAGAATACTATAATTGAGATTTCATATAATAGTGATTTGTATAGAATTGGAATACAGTGCTTTTACTGCCATATTTAATTCTGTTTATTTGTAGGAAAAAACCAGTTTACATGTTTATTAATAACTTAACTTTGCATAGTATTTATTATTTATAAATCACTTTAAATTCATTATTTATCTAATCTTTAAACCAAGCCTATAAGTTAGGAAAGACAAGTATTGTATTTCTAAAACATTGGACTAAAAGACTAGTCAGTTTTTTGATTTTATAGATAAGGAAACTTTCAAAGATTTGTTCATGGGCAGAGAGCTAGTTTGTGGACATATTTTAGGTTTTAATGAGAGAGGCTTGAAGAAGTTAAAGATTTACTAAGAGCAAAGCTAGCAGGGCACAAAGCAGGCAGACATTTGAAATCAAGCCTAATATCTTTAATAGCCTATTTTGCATATTATCATGTTGTCCTATGTTTGATCTATTTTTTATTTGGTTTTACATTTTTGACGAAAAATTCTTGATTTATTGAAAGCAATCAATCTGGCTCCTCCATAATAGTCTATGATTTGTTTCCTCAATTGAATATATATTTTTAGTTTAAGCTATCAAGTAGAAAATTGAATATCTCTTGCTGTTTTTACAAACTACATGCTGACTTCAACCTCGGTTTTAGCATATAATAGGAAGTGGGGTTAAGGATGTTTGGACCAAAAATCCCAAATCCCGACCCTTAACTTGAACTGACCTTTAAGTGCACAGGAAATTTCTTAGAAGATTTATTTCCAGATGAACAAAATTGCTTTCACAGAGAGGGTGCAATCAAAACTGCATATGGGGAATTTAAAATGTAACATAACATAGCCTTTGTTTTTTGTTTTTGTGTTTCTAATTTTTAAATAAAAATTTTTCCATTACACCACTCACAAAAATTAACTCAAAATAGATTTTAAAATGTGAATGCAAGACCTGAAACTATGAAACTCCTAGAAGAAAACATAGGAGAAAAACTCCTTGATATAGATCTTGGTAATGATTTTTTTGAAATCACACCTAAAGCACAAGCAACAAAATCTAAACAAGTGGGACTATATCAAACTAAAAAGCTTCTGCACAGCAAAAAGAAACTATGAACGAAGTGAAAACAAAATCTACAGAGTAGGAAAAAATATTTGCCAACCATATATCTGATAAGGGGTTATCCAAAATATAGAAAGAACTCATACAACTCCATAGCAAAAAACAAACAAACAAAATCCAATTTAAAAATGGTCAAAGAACCTGAATAGACATTTTTCCAAAGAAGATATGCATATGGCCAACACATACATGAAAAGATCTTCAACATCACTAGTTATTAGGGAAATGCACATTAAAACCACAACAAGATATCATCTCATGCCTGTTAGAAAGGTCATCATCAAAAAGATAAGAGATAGCAAATGCTGGTGTGGATATAGAGAAAAGGAAACCCTGGTTCACTGTTGGTGGGATTGTAAATTGGTGCAGCCATTATGGAAAACAGTATAGAGGATCCTCAAAAAATTAAGAATAGAACTACCATATGACCCAGTAATTCCACTTCTGGGAATATATTTAAAGGAAACGAAAACACTAACTTCAAGATACCTGCACCCCCATGTTCATAGCAGCATTATTTACAACAGCCAAGACATGGAAACAACCTAAGTGTCTATCAAAGGATGAATGGATAAAGAAGTTGTGTGTGTGTGTGTGTATATGTATATATATTATATATATTATTATATATGTATATAGATAATATAATATATATACATATATATTTTTTTACAATGGAATATTATTCAGCTCTAAAAACAAGGAAATCCTACCATTTTCAACAACTTGGATAAATAAAAGCATAATGCTAAGTGAAATAAGTCAGACATAGAAAGACAAATACTGTATGATCTTACTTATATGTGGAATCTAAAAAAGTGAACAAACAAAAAATACCAAACCCAAGTGTTGGTAGAGAAGGAAAAGGAAAAGAGATCAGATTTTTGGCTGCCAGAGGTGGGCGGAAGGGAAAATTGGAGGAAGGTGATTAAAAAGGTAACAAAGGTACCATTTATGAGATAAGTAAGTACTAGGGATATAATGTACATGATGATTATAGTTAACACTGCTGTCTCACGTATAGGAAAGTAATTGAGTAGATCCTAAGAGGTCTCATTACAAGAAGAAAATTTTTTCTTTACTTTTTAATGTATCTGTATGAGATTATGAATGTTAACTAAACCTTTTACAGTAACCATTACATGCTGTATGTAAATCAAACCATCATGCTGTACATCTTAAACTTATAGAGTGATGTATGTCAATTATCTCTCAACAAAACTGGGGGGAAAAGTTTGCCATTAAATATCTTCAGAAGCATTTATTTATTTTATGAAAGTAATATGATAATAAACCAAAGTGAATTGCCGTAACTTACAGTTTCAAATATCAATACCTCAATTCCAATCAAACAAAAAACCTCATTTGTGTTTATATCCTTACTTCATGAGTTGCTTTGTGAAAAAAAAAAGTTGTTTAGGTTTCTAAAGACTGTATTACTTTATATATGTGGAGAAATACATCAAGCATTTGAGGATACAAATATAAATACAAGGTAATAAAGTTGTAGTAAGAATGAACGGGGTAAGAAAGGAGGGTGAATTTTAAAAAGAACTGGACTAAATAGTTTTAGTTGGCTGAGTAAACTCAAGTGAGTCTGTTAAAAGGTAACTTCACACATGAGGTCTCGACGGAGCCTGTGGCTGAGATTTCTCATTGCCAAGATATTTTTGCTCTTCTACTTTTGGAAAAGGTATGGCTAGCGTAGAAGAATGCTGACATGACTTCTGTGTTAGTTTAGTTGTGTTCAGTGGCAAAACAAAGCAGGGAGGGAGAATTTTTACTAAGGGCTAGTTATGCTGCTTTATAACCATGAATGTTCTAATCTACAACCCGAATGTAGATATGGTTATCCACATTCATAGACTAGCAGAGTATCACCGGTTGTCAGGAAGCCAACTCTGCAGCATGGATTAGCCTAAGGAATTGTATTAAGGAATGCTCTTATTATCACTACTATTAACAATAATTAATAATTATGATAATTATTATTAATGCTATCATTATAACTAACTGTGTTGAAGGGATGGAAGTAGACAGACCAGGCAGAGGAACTGGTAGTAATGCAGTCCTCAGTTGCTACCAGGAGGCTCTCAAAGATGGAATGGCCATTCAAAATTGTCCTGAGTTGAGGCAAAGGGTTTGTTTTTTTTTAATATCATTTTTATTATGTTAATATAAATTAATGCAAACATCATTACAATACCATATGAAAAACTATATAGGATACTATAATAAATACTTTATGTATCTGCACCTTGCTTAAGAAATCATCCCTCACCACCACCCAGTTTGGTCTTTATGTAATTGCATCAACCAGTCATTTGGTGTTGGCTGCCCTTAGAAGACGTGGTATGACCTTGAGAACGTGAAGAGGCTATGCAGAGCTAAGAGTTATTCTTGGATAAAGCTGACAGTTGAAATCTCTCAGTTGGCAACCTTCTCAAGAACTAGGGAATTACATTTTTCAGCCTTTAAAGGGATCTGAATGTCACAGAAAAGCATCCCATGCACGGCTAGGATTTACTTTATTTAAGTACTATAATTTACTCATTCAGATTTCTGCTGGATTTTTCTTGGGAGAAACTGAGGAGAGGAAGATTAATGAAACAAACCACAGCCTCTGTTGCTTAGCTGTTTATAAGGCTGTAACTTATACTCATTGTCTCCCTCCTTTACTCTTCATTCGAGCTTCCTCTCACCCTTGGCTACAGCCTCCATTGTGTAGGCATCTTACTTTGTAAGATTACCCAGATCTTCAATACTGAGAAGTCTAAAGTTTTGGTTATCATGGCTTTCTCAGGCTACAGATTCTACTTTTATCCATATGCCATCAAAATTGGACAACTGAGTCTTCAGGATGCCCAGGTGGGTCACATGGATGCT
Source organism: Eschrichtius robustus (assembly GCF_028021215.1). Taxonomy (NCBI): domain Eukaryota; kingdom Metazoa; phylum Chordata; class Mammalia; order Artiodactyla; family Eschrichtiidae; genus Eschrichtius; species Eschrichtius robustus. The sequence continues at coordinate 16,611,703 of NC_090844.1, read as the reverse complement.
AATGGTGCCCACCCTACCCACATTATTCTTAGCAGCCATACCTCCTCATGACGTTCAGGGCCAATTACCCTCCCCAACCTCACCCCAGAAAGATGATTCTTCTTCTTTGTTTTTCTTTTAGCAAGCAGAGCCTAAACTCCCTGGCTTCTAACAGCAGTCTTATGTTTGATACCATTGCTGTGACTTACTCTGTGGCAGTGTCCCCGTTTTGAGAGCCAGGACTTCAAAATCCACAGAGTCCAGGGTTGCAGAGAAAGAAAGCACAAGATCTCCAAGTGGGTTACTGGAAGTGTTGGTATGTGAGGCCACTTCTTGCACCCCTAGATGCCCCGGCTTTAGTGTTTTGCCTGTTGGAGGACATAGCACCACACGATGGTCACTATTTAATGAGTATACTTAGCCTGGAGAGTGATGCTCCTTGTGCATTAGCTGCACTTTCAAAGGCTATTCTGTCACTCTACTAGGCCAGCAACTTCTAGATGCTGCAATATGTGTTAAGAACCACACATCCCATCCTTTGATCGCTGCCATGTTTCCTTTGTTACAAAGTGAGTCTTTTGGTCTGATGTCATATGGGTTCATGATTGGTGAATCAAAAACTGTTTAAGGCCTTATAAAATGATGCCAACTGAAGTCCTTCTGGTAGGGAAGGTGAACGCATGTTTAGGATATAACAGTTCCTATGAGAATAGATTGCTGTCACGGGATGGAAAAGGTGCAGTGTAATCAACTTCAAGTATCTGGTTTTGCTCCTTGAGGGATGATGCTCTATTGGAAGCTCAGAGTTAACCTTTTGCTGACACACTGGACATTCATCATTGGCAGGATCCCATTCTGTTAGGCCCATGCATAGCCTCCATCACTGCCGCCTGGGCTTCTCCATGACGGTAATCGTGTGCCCATATGCCAGCACTAGGGTGACTAATGACAGAGCCTGGCACACATCATCTGTCCAAGTCATTCTGTCTAGGTTGTTTAGTAATGCCTTCTTACTGAATGTGCTCTGATGGGCATTACCACAGAGTAACATAATATTCACACCTTGTTGCCACTCCCGTAGGTCCATCAGCCCACTTTTCCTGTGTATTCCATCCTGTTACTGATCAGGTATCCTAGCTTCTCATCACTGCATGAGTCAATATATATTCTAGCCTAAGGACACTTCTCTTTTTACACAAAACCAATAACTGATGCACCACCCAAAATTCTACTAAGAGGATTTCTCCTCCCCATTGTTTTTCAAGACTGTCCACAACCAGGGCTACACTGAACTAACACATCTGTGAACCAAGCTTTGGCTTCTTCCTTTGTTAGTTGGTGTATAATAGTCTCTGGAAGATGGCATGGCCTTGCTCCGGAATCTCAGGACTCTGCATTGTGATTGTCCCATTAGGGCTTGCCAGAAATACAACACAGCATCCTTTCCCTCTACTGATGGATTTAATAGCATAGTTCATCTGAACCAAGAGATGGGGTCACTTGGACCTTAGCTTGGACCTTCTAGGCTCTGGACTCTATCCAGTGTTGACAGCATTTATTTCATCCTGTGTTTGGGTCAAATTCATATTCCCTGGTATAAAAAGTGTCAGTTTCAGAACCCGAAGGGACTTACCAGACATTTTGCTTCCTTGCTCTGTGGTGGTCTGCTTCCGGGAAAGAGTGTGGTCTTGGGCAAGGCAGCTATCTTCAGATGAGAGTAAATCCAAGAAAGGACGAACAGCTAAGATTAACTGCTGAGCAATCCTCTTAGATGCTGGGGGGGAAGATTAATTACAAAACAGAGATCTGGTTAGTAGAGCACAGAATTCATGATACTGAGGGTAAGAGTGTGAGTAACTTGCCCATGGTCACAGTGTCAAACACAAGGTTGAGATTGATTTTGCTTTGCTCCGAAGTCTATTAGGTCATGATAAATTATGTCTCATGTTCAGACAGACCTTGTGTTAACTTACCATCATTGCACGTATATTTCTGCTGTTGTTTGTATATTTATTTAGTGTCTATCATAGATAAGCATAACATTTTAGCCTTTCAAAGTCATACAAATAAATACTCTTAATTGTACACATAAATCTCTAGATGGTACTTACTAATTTTGTTATTTTTCTGAATGAGCACTTTCCTTTGCACATATTCAGTGGATTCATTTTAACCAATAAAATGAACAAGGTTAAACCTGGTAAACATTACTCTAGCTCATTTTTGGCATTTCAAAAGTGAATTATAGCAAAGGATAATAGTGCTTGTGAAAGCACAGACAAGCAAATACAGTGATCTCCCAGGGCAGACATTTTAAATCATTTAACTTTTTGAAATATAGGTAATGAAATAGTGACTTGCCTCATTTTTTTTTCCTCAGAAGAAAGATAATGATTTCCCTGTAGGAGCTCATAATGTGGCAAATGTCTAAAGAAAATGGCATAATGGAAAGTGAATGCATTATAGTTCTCTTTGTCTCATTTCTGGGAAAAAAATAGCATTCTGATAAATTATGTTCAATTCACAATTTATCCAGACATTCTGGCAAGGAATAGAGAAATTCGTGGCAAATATTAATGACAAATATCTTCTGGAGACAGATATAATTCAATTTGGCTTAATTTTCTATTTTATTACAAAATCTTTACAAAAAGGGAAAGATTAAATTAATATAACACATATCCTCTACTTTGGTCTTTATGAGTAAGTAAAAATAAGAAACGAGATTGTAAGACTTTTGATGCTTCTGTCAGCCAGTGTGTTCCTGTCAAGCAAAAAGGGACCAAATATGACATGCACATAATTTTATTGTCAATTTAGTTTGCCATTTACAATGCAGTATAGGAGAATAGATTTTTTAAAACATCTTCTACTAAGAAAAATTAGCTTGCATAATGGAATAATCTTTTATATATGTCAATCAAATGACCACTAAACCTATGAATCATCCTAAATAGGAAACTACGGTGAATAAAATAAAATAACTTGAACACTTGAATCAGAAAAAAAAAGAACTTTAGAATCCTTTCACATTAATACATATCATTCTTATTTCCTTCTGATGGAGTTGACCTTTTTTTTTCACCAACAGTAAGAATACTTAGCACATTGTCTTTATTTTTGTTTGTTTGTTATATTGAAAATGGGGGTAGTGCTTCACTGTGTTTTCCAGATTTCAGGAAATAGTTTTAGTGGTCATTTAAGGTGCTTTCCTCAGGTCAAAGAAATAATCCAGCATTTGGCAGCAGTAATTGAACAGACTGATAACTTCACGGAAGTGTAGATAGGATCGCCAGAGCTGCTATAGATGAGAGTTTGAAAAGTACTTCCTAAAACCAAAAGTGAGTGCAAATTAATACCAAGCACCAGTAGTTTTGTTAAGATGGAATTAAAAATCAGGTATTAAATATATTTTAATTAATCCTACTATGTCCAAAATGTCATTACTCATAGTCTTTAGCCTAGTCAGAAGCTTTTCTACTATCATCATGACAAAAAAAGCTTTCCAACCTTAAAATTCTATGAAGCACTATTTTAATAACATATTAGAATGTCTGAAAAAAACTTTATTTAATTTAAAATTACTAGGTTGTTATTTTAAAATAAAATAATCACCTGTTATATTTAGTAGAAAGAATACAGATGTAAGTGCAAGACCCACCTTATTGGAATACCATTTCTCTGTATACTCTCCATTAGTTGATTCCTTGGGTATCCCAAAATAATCTTGAATTTTAAATAATTAGGATCATTTATTGAATGTTGCTGTATTATTACGGAATATTTTCCATAAACTACTATTGACAATCTATTTGAAAACAAACAAAAAAATATTAAAAAGCTTTTAATTTTAACAAGTACATAATTCAGTTAAACATATATCTTTTTATTTCTCATTTTGTTCAAAGATATTGCTGTAAGTGCAGCTTTCTCACATTGTGATAAAATAGCTATTTGAATTATTTAATTTTGTTTTTCTCAGTTACAATCATGCCACATTAAAAGAACTTCTGATAGGGTAGTGTAGGCTATTCAGGTAGGCACTTTTCAATGAATAATAAACTTTTTGTGCAGTTAAAAGAAGATTTTCCCACTTTTCCTTCCCACTGCAAAATGGATACCAAATGTGTTTTGGAGAGTCTACAGAGGAAAAAGTTAATTTCCATAGTTTCTGGACAAGAAGAGAGAAGCCAGACCAACCACTGATAAGTATTCTCTAGATTGCCCATTGCCACCTGCCCAAGTGTTTTATGATTGTTTGTTTTTGCTAATCCAAGCCAGGAACACAAGTATAAATAAAGTAGCACTAACACCTTCCTAGGAAGACAGAGACTTCCTTCTTCTGGGTATTACTAAGTAACAAATCATCCCAAAATGTATTAACTTAAACCAATTTATTATTATTTCTCATAGTTTTCTGTGTTGATTTGGGCAGTTCTATGTAGTTTTCATTTGAGCTCTCTTAGACAGATGGTGGCTGGGTCTGTCATCATATCAAGGCTGGACCATCTACAAGAAGGCTTACCACTTTGCTAGGAGGTGGGGCTAGCTATCAGCTCGGAATTCACTGGGGGCTGTCAATAACCGTGACTGTAGGTGGCCTTTCTATAATGCTTGGGCTTCTCATAGCATGGAGGCTAAGTTCCAAGAGGGAATTTCCCAAGAACGAGCATTTCAAGCTGCCCAGAGAGAAGACAGAAGGATTTGGCTTCTTATGACCTATCTTCAGAAGTCACACAATATCACTTTTACCTCATTCTGTTGGTCAGAGCAATCACAGAGCCTGCACAGATTCAAAGGAGTAAAGAAATAGACTTCACCTTTTGGTGGGTTAGTGGCAAAGTCACAGTACAAAAATATGTTAAAAGTCAGATATTTTTGCAGCAGTCATTTGAAAATAAAATCTGACATAGAATTTTAAAATTATGCTTCATGCTAATTACAAATCAGCTGCAATATATTGAGAAAGAGACTATAAATACAATTTGGATAGGAAATTGTAGCATGACAAAATAAGTACACTCTTTTTGAGTAAAACTATCAATTATAATTATCATTATTACTAATTATAATGATCAAAAATGGAGGTTTCTGTGAAGCATACAGTTCTCAGGTATGTCTTATATATTGGTTGCTACTGCATTCTGACAACATGGAAGATCAAAACTACTTGGAATTCCATCCAAAGTGACATACATTACCATTACATTCCTCTTGCTAATAAAGATGAGAACATTCTGCTTCTTGTAATGAAATTATAACTTCCTCTCAAGGAACAATCTTTTTACACACTTCATAAGCTCACATTTTCATCCCTATACCTTACTACTCTCCATATGGTTAAAGTCAGCTCAGTTTATCCTGTAGTGTTGGTGAATCCAGATACAAACTTTCTCTTCTACTTTTGGGGAAGGTAGGCAAAGAAGCAGTAGACACATATGTAATGGCTTCTGTAGCTCCCAGTTTAATGTTACATTCCCTAAACTTTCTCTGTACCTCAACATGAGCCCTATGCCAGCAATAACTTTATTGCTATGTTTTGAAATACTAACTGCCCCCATCGTGTGGAAGCATCACAATAAAATGGTTAAGGCTATAGTAAAGTATAGTCATGCTGAAAAATGGTTGCTTCTCTACTTCAGACTTTGTGCATATTATCCTATCCTAAGGAGATGAGTAGTAATCAAAGTATCAAAAATTGCCTGTTATATATATTTTAATTTATTTTTATTGAGGTAACCTTGGTTTATAACATTATATAAGTTTCACGTGTACAGCTTTATATTTCTACGTCTGTCTGTATGCTTACCACCAAAAATTTAGTTTCCATCTATCTCTATACAGTTGATCAACTTTACCCATTTCTCCCTCCCCTCATGCCTCTTCCCCTCTGGGAACCATTATTCTTTTCTCTGTGTGTTTTCCTTAATTTAGTTTGGTTTGTTCATTTATTTTGGTTTTGGTCTGTTTGTTTTTTATATTCCACACGTGAGTGGAATCATATGATATTTGTCTTTCCCCATCTGACTTATTTCACTTAGCGTAATACTTTCAAGGTCCAACCATGTTGTCACAAATGGAAATATTTTATGTTTTTTTTGGCTGGGTAGTATTATGTTATATAAAATATCACATATATATGATATATATGGGTATATATATCATGTGTATAATCACATCTTCTTTATACACTCATTCATTCATGGGCATGTGGGCTGATTGCATTTCTTGGCTATTGTAAAATTTATGACGGTGGAGCAAAGAACATACAATGGAGAAAGGATTGTCTCTTCAGTAAATGGTGTTGGGAAAACTGGAGAGCCATAAGCAAAAAAAATGAAACGACCACTATTTCACACCATACACAAAAATCAACACAAAATAGACTAAAGACTTGAATGTAAGACGTGAAATCATAAAATTCCTAGAAGAAATCATAGGCAGTACACTCTTTGACATTGGTTTTAGCAATATCTTTCTAGATACATCTTTTCAGGCAAGTGAACCAAAAACAAAATTTTAAAAATGGTACTACATAGAAGTGAAAATCTTCTGCACAGCAAAGGAGACCACCAACAAAACAAACAAAACTAAAGAAGACCTATTGAATGAAAGAAGATATTTGCAAATCATATATCCAATAAGGAGTTAATATCCAAAATGTATAAAGAACTCGTACAACTTAACAGCAACAACAAAAACAACCCAGTTAAGAAATGGGCAGAGAAGCTGAATAGACATTTTTCCAAAGAAGACATACTACTGGTCATTAGGCATATGAAAAGGTGTTCAACATCACTAATTATTAGGGAAATGCAAATCAAAACCACAATGAGATATCACCTCATGCCTGTAGAATGGCTGTTGTTGAGAAGGCAAGAAATAACAAGTATTGGTGAGGATGTGGATAAACAGGAACCCTTGTACACTGTTGGTGGGGATGTAAATTGGTGCAGCCGCTCTGGAAAACAGTATGGAGATTCCTCAAAAAGTTAAGAATAGAACTACCATATGATCCAACTATCCCACTTCTAGATATTTATCCAGAAAATATGAAAACACTAATTTAAAAAATTGTATGTACCCTATATTCATCTCAGCATTATTTACAAGTTTACTGTTATATTAAAGATTCTACTATATTGTTTTCTCTGATACCAGACTTCACACTGGAAATCTGTGCTTAATTTAAATCCAAAATATATTCAAAATTTGATTTATGTCAAAGGGATATTAAAATGATTGTTTTATAAAATAATTCAACTATATATTCCCAAAGAAGCTAAAATGCACCTTAATTTCAGTTACAAGAAAACTATTCTATGTCAATTAAAATATTTTTAGTTCTAAATATTGAAAAACTATCTTAGATTTTTAAAAAGAAGAAGAAGAATATATGGCTCATGTGACTTAGTCCAGGTGAGACTGAAATGATATGTCTAAGACTTAGGTCCTCTTATCCCTAATGCCTTCTACTGTATTTCCTCCGTTATCAGAAGTCTTTCTCCTTGTGACTCAAGACTCATTGGAATGCATAGAAATTACAGAAAAAATTGGATAATGTCTAAAGTTTGGGTTGCCAGATAAAATATAGAATGTTCAACTAAATATCAATTTCAAGAAAACAAATAATTTTTGGTATAAGTATGACCTAAATATTGGAAGGGACATATTTGTTCAAAACATACTCATTTTTATATAAAATTCAAATTTAATAGGGCATTCTATATTTTGACTTGCTAAATTTGATAACCCTAGCTAAAGCAAATGTTTCAAATCAGTAAGATTTTTTTTTAATAAAAATGGTTCTGAAACAATTGATAAACTATGGAAAGTGTAACTTTTAATCTCATACTGTCTACCACAATAAATTCCACATGAATTATGAAATTAGAGGTGACAAATAAAACTACAGTTAGAAAAATGTATATGGGGAAATAAGATATGATTTTGTATGGGGAAGAGCTTTACAGAGAGAAATCCATAAGAAATAGAAGCTTTATTAAAATGTATAGAATGTGTATATTCTATAGAGCGATTTAAAGGAATTGACTTATGCAGTTGTCGGAGCTGGCAAGAATGAAATCTACAGAGAAGGCAGGCAGGATGGAAATTCAGGGAAGAGTTGGTGTTGCATCTCAAGTCTGAAATGTGCAGGCTGGGAACTCAGGCAGGGTTTCTGTGTTGCAGTTTTGAGGTTTAATTGTTCTTCTTTAGGAAACCTCAGTCTTTTCTTGAAGAGAGCTGATTGAATGAAGCCCACCCACATTATAGAACGTAATCTTCTCTACTCAAAATCTTCTTTAAAGTTAATTACATATAAAAAATAACTTCACAGCAACATCTAGTCTGATGTTTGCTCAAACAAGAGAGCGCCATTGCCTAGCTAAGTTGACTCAAAATCCAGCATCACAGATTTTTTTTAATATATAGTTTATAAAAATTATGTAATTTAAAATAATATAATTTTTAAAGAGAAATATTAACTCAATAAGCCAGAAATTTTTCAACCTTGCTAATGATAAAATAGAGAAATTGAAACAAAAACTCAGTATAACAACCTAGCTACTTCTTACATTAATATAGGTCTATAGTGTCTTAATCTGTTTTCTTTGGACCCAAGAACACCTTTGAAATGTACATCTCATCTTCAAAACAGAAAAATATCAATTTTAAGTTTCTTTATGCCAAACTTGTTAAATTTCTACAATGCATAATTGAGTAAATATGTCATCTGTATTTATATTATTATAGTTCCTGCCCAAGAATTAAATACACTTTGTTTAGTAGAATTTAATTTAATAGTTACTGAGTCAGAATGTACATTTTCCTTCCTTTAAGCGGATCTCACTTATAAATATATAATCATACAGATATAAGGAGATAAATTGAGTAAGAAATAGAAGCAACAGTTCCCTTTAAGTAGCAAACTTCCCTGGTTCTTAAAAGTAATTTATTTTAGAATTTGTTTTGGAATTAGTAAGCTAGATTTTTATAAATAGTACATTGAAAAGAATAATTATTAAGGAGTTCTCTTAGGGAAAGCTGGGGAGGGGGACAAAAATCCCTTTTGGGTAAATATGCACAGGATTGGAGAGTAAGAACGTTTCAGCAAGTGTTCCAAAATTATTTTGTCTAAGAAAACTTAAAAATAAGTTATATTTATTATGTATTCGCCAGGCTCTATTTTTTTTTTTTTTTATAAATACTATGAATTTATGAATGCCCCTTAAGACTTCTCAAAGTCATTTTGACAGTAGCTTGAATTATATAGTGTAAAAGGCAGGCACCAGTTGGGACAATATTATACCAAAAATTAAATGTCAGTGAACACTAGCATTACAACATCAAAGCTGTAAGCCACATAAAATCGATGTTTTGCATACTAAGAATATGTATTTGCATCTTATTTGTGTTGTTAATATTTATCTTCAGTGCAACCAAGGATAAAGTATTCTCCATGGAAAAGCCAATGTATTTGTTTCTAATGTTCAATAAGCCTTACTTATTTAAAATTCTGGGCTTTACACATCTTGGTTCCCCTAAGGCTTTATTATTTAGCCTCCATGTTGTTTCTTTATAATCCAAGTATAGGTGTTTCTAAAGTAGGGAATTTCCATCAAAATGAGAGATACTTGAGTATATAGTGCACATGCAGTTACCTCCAGGCAAGTTAGTTACATAAACCCCATGGCCAAATATCCTCAGTTGGTCTAAGGGATAATTTAAAGGAAAGAAGGAAGAAAGGAAGGAAGCAAAGAGGGAGTAGGGGAGGGAGGAGAGAAGGAAGGAAAAAGGAAATATATTGAGTGCTTGTCATGTAACAATTGCTGTCTACACATTTGCGCTTTTCATACTTTTCCTCTATGCTCTATATTATCTTGCAAATTGTATACCAATAATTTATTTTAAAAGGAAACATAGTTTTGAGTAGTCAAGTAATTTCCCAAGGTCAAATAAAATGAGTTGGAAGAATTGATCAACATAAAAGCAAGGATGTGGTCTCAACTCATAACTGATTCCAACTTGAAACCCCTAGGAAACTGTGGCACAAATTGAAGCAAGAGGTCTGGCTTATTATACTTAATGGTTATCAGTTATTGGACAAGGTTGACCCTAGGAGGGGGGAGTGGGTGGATGTGTGGGTGAGACAGTTAGCAGGTGAGATAAATCTTTGAGATAATGGCAACTTTCTAGAGAAAAGGACAGCTGTAAATTATCAGCCAGTACTACAGCAGGTGGAAGTAAAGAGCTCTGCCTGGCCCTAATACATCCACTCTCCAACCCTATTCACATAAAATTAGATTACAATGACTCCCAAATCTCAAATTGCCATATTAGTAGGAAGTAGAGTCTTTGAGACTCTCTCTGCCTCCTCACCTATGTTAAAAAATCCCAAAGGCACTTATCCAGTCCAAAGTTCTGTGAATGTCAGAAACTTGAGGTGATATGCCTTTCCAGATACAGTGTTCAATTACAAAATTCTCATCAGTCATCTAAATTAAACCTTTTAGGGAGTAGCTTTTCCAACTCATATTAAAATCTCCTGCAAATCCCTCTCCCCCAGGTGGCAGGTGTGTGAATCTGTCACCTTCATTATTTGTATCTTAGAGTCCTCATGACTCTTTCCAATGGTAGAGGCTTTCTGAGACCCTTCTAACATGTTTTTAAAGTAATTGTGAACAGTCTGCACAGTCCTGTGAACATTTGATAATGCCTGTAAATAACTGCCTTCACTGACAGATAACACCTCTCACTAGCAGCTCTCTCTCATTCTCTCTCTCTCCCTTTTACTCTTTGTCTCTTCTCTACACCTTTATTTCACTCTCTCCACATATACTTTTACGCTCTTCCTCTGAAAAACTAGGTGGGTGTTCAACCTATATTTAAATGATCAATAGGAAGCAGTCAGTTTCTTTCCTGAAAACTCAGGGACACTGAAAAATGTTTATTGCCAATCCACATCTGGAGACCAAAAATTACTGGTTCACTTTTAAATGATAGTTCCTCAGCTTTAAAATAGATCTAGTTAGATGATAGATAGATAGATAGATAGATAGATAGATAGATAGATAGATAGATAGATAGATAGTCTCTCAAATGGGCATTGTATTATATCTGAGTCTAGTCACGCTATATAATGATAAAATAATGAGACTGAATGTTTTCCTTCACAATGATGACGGTGAACAATTATAACAGTAGTGCCACCATTATCAAAAACATTCCTATAAATCATCTTTTAGAAATTCTATTAGATGTAATTTATAAGCCATGCAAAAACATTTATCCCATTAATATATAAACATAAATACTACTTCTTTCAATTATAAAGTAGGGCATAAAATATAAATAAATAGACATTATCTCCTCCATTATTAAATTTCCCAGGTGTACATAGTATATATCATCACTGTATGATGTTGATTAAGGATGAATATACACTTAATAAAATCTTAAATTACCTAAAGCAATATCTAACAAAAGTTGCCATTATAATGGTGAACTTGTTGAACTCTCCTTGTAATATTGACATATGTATATCATGAAGAAATACATCAAGTAAAGAAATATTAATAAAGACACAGATAACTTGAAATTAAAATTTACAAGCATGATCTACTTGGTAGCTATCAACTCATGCCAAAAGAAGATCACTTTATTCCCTGAAAACATGGAACATTTACAAAAATTTAAGCAGAGATTTGGTCATAACAGAAGTGTCAACACATTTAATAGAACTGCTATAACACAGATCCCATTCTCTGATCTAAATGCAATTACTATATTAAAAATCAGAAATTATATTAAGAATCAATAATTTAAAAGATTACACATATACATCTTTAGAAGCTAAAAAATGCACTCAAATGTATGGCATAAAGAAAATGCAGAACTGAAATTACAAGGCATAGTTACTGAAGTGCAATGTAAATCCTACATAACAAAGTGTGTGGGTGCAGTCAGAGCTGCACTTGTAGGTAAATTTATATTTTTAAATTAAGGGGTCAAATACTCAATTCAAGATACTAGAAAAAGCAGAGCAGAGTAAATCCAAGAAAACTGAAAGAAGGATATCATAGAAATAAGACAGTTTTAAAAGGAAAAAGAAATAAATTTTATATCTTTTAAAAAAATATTTATTTATTTTTATTTTTGGCTGCATTGGGTCTTAGTTGCAGCACGTGGGATCTTCATTACGTCATGTGGGATCTTTTGTTGTGGTGTGTGGCTTTTCTCTCTCTGGTTGTGGCACACGGGCTCCAGAGCCCGTGAGCTCTGTAGTTTGCAGCATGTGGACTCTCTAGTTGAGGAGCGCGGGCTTAGTAGTTGCGGTTCGTGGGCTTAGTTGCCCCACAGCATGAGGGATCTTAGTTCCCCAGCCAGGGATCGAATCTGTGTCCCCAGCATTGGAATGCAGATTCTTTACCACTGGACCACCAGGGAAGTACCAAAAGAAGTAAATTTTATATCTTTAGAATTGCTTATAAAATAAACAAATTGTAGAAAGACTGATCAAGAAAAAAAGAAAAAACAGTAATTTATGCAGGCTATAATGCCATAAACAGTATTTCTAAACTATAAGAAATTATGAATATCAGTGCTAATAAACTTGAAAACTTCTCTTAAGAACATTTTCTAGAAAACATCAATTTCTCTAATTGATTAAGATGAATAGAAAGCCTAAAAAAGGAAAAAATTCCTAAGATTAAAGACTAAAACCCTATCCAATCAAAAACTTTATAATTGAATTTTACCTCAATTAAAAATAAAAAAAATCTCCGTGTACCTGAAAAGTAGTTAAGGATAAAAAGCAGTAACGATACAGAAGCTATGAGGCTAAAACAGCCTCTATTAAAACTGGGGGGAAAAAAAAACAGTTTAAAAAAACAATTTTAAAAAGTCTTATTTTAGAGCTAAAATAATAAAATCACAGGTAAACTACTTGGAAATATAATTCTGGAATGTATTAAAAGTACACTCTTATCAAGTAGTTTATATCTCAGGAACATAAGAATGATTTAACATCAGAAAGAAACACATCAAATAAATACTCCACATTAAAAAATTTAAATGCGGGAAAAATAAACATCTGATCATTTCAAAAGATGAAAATATACTTAGCTAACCAGGAGACAAAGACAATTTATTGAGAAGCTTTCCTACTTAATACATAAAAGGACTATCTCTTTTATTCAACATTCAAAAGTACAAGAGGTACTAGCCAATGTAATATAATAAGGGGGGAAAAAGCACAATTATTGGAAAGGGAGAGACAATACTTTTTTGTGTATGATTTGATTTTCTATACACATAATCAAACAAAATTTTCTATGTAGAAAAGTCAAATAATCAGATAATTCTATTCAAAGTAATAAAATACAGAATGATCAAATCAAATAAACAAAATTAGAAATCATACGAATGTACTAATAGATACAAGGTCAATATGTGAGAATTAGTAATAGTTCTATATACCACTAGAATCTAATTAGAAAGTATATTGAAAAAACACCCTATTCATCATAAAACCAAATATTATAACATACCTAAGAATAAATCTAACACAAATGGGCTAGATCTTTATGGAAATATTCCAAACCATCTTTGAGGGCAATAAGTAAGACCTAAATAAGGGTACAGATACACCACATTAAAGAACATAACGACTAAGATTGTGAATATATCAGTCTTACCAATATGATATGAAATTCTACACACACACACACACACACACACACACCCCAAGTTGATTTTAAAATGAAATATATTGAGGCTATAAAATAAAACATAATTAAGGAAATTTTGAATTAATAGTTTTATTTTACTCCTTTGATGCTAAGACTTTAAATGTGGTTATAATTATTTCAGGGACGTATTAGCACAAAGATAAGCAGATGACCAATGGAACAGAAAGAGCGTTTATGGAAACAACACAATAGAGATGGCATTGAAAATTGAGGAAGTAATTACTTGAGCATATTTAGTTATGCAGAGAAAAATGAAGTAAAACCAGATTCTAATTGTACTCTAAAAGTCAAACGAAGTCCAGATGAGGATTGAAGACCCAAATATGATATGTGACTTTACAAAAATTCTAGAAGAAAATATGGGATAGTATCTTTGTGATCTTGGTAGAAACATATACTTTTAAAAAGTTACAGAAACTGAAAATCATAAGTAAAATTTAAAAGTTAATGTTTTTACTATTAAAAGAAAAGAGGGTACCGTACTAAGCAAGGTCATCTCTCATTTGAAGATATTTGCAGCTTTTACAGATAGCAACTAATAATACCCAGATAGAAAATCTACAAAAGCAAAAACCTGAAATGACATTTTACTTCATACCCAACATCATTTGCCAACAAATGATGGCAAGAATATGGAGAAATAGAAAATCCCAAACTGTTGGTGAGAGTATAAATGAGCTCAAAACTTTTGGTGACCAATATGGTCATTCCTAGTAAAGTGAAATGTTCATAATATATAACCGTGTAGTTATTCAATAATTATATTTCCAGATTTATTCTTTAGAGGAACTCTAAATATTCCCAGAATAACATTTATTGTAACATTCTTCATATTGGTGAAAATTAAAAGTATCTTAACATATGTAACATATGTTAAGAATGGGTAAATTGTGGATCAAAAATATCAAGTTGAATATTGCCACATATAGTATGATATTCATATAAAAGTTGACCAGGGGAAAACCTTTCTACTTTGATTATGGATACAAACATACAAATTTTAAAAAATAATATTCATGGGGAAGATCAAACAACCTCAAGTTACTGGTTACATATGAGGAAGGAAGAAACGTCATGTCACTCTTTTTCCTATATAGCAACTATATAAAATTATACAGAAATAAAATAGATGCAATCTTATTAATTCATTTATAAAAATAATAAAATCATATCTATTTTAATATAAAACAAGTGAAGCCCTTTGATCACTAATGAGGATGGTTTAGACATCTGATGGACTGTGAAAATTTTGGTGAAGAGAAAAGCATGTTAGCCTACAGAGAAAGCATGTCTCCTTGAGGAAGGCAGAGTAAAGTTTTTATTCTCTCCATGGTTCTGTATACATTTAAAAAAAAACTTATGTGGGTACCACTTATTGGAGAACTCAAAAGACATTTACTTAGAACCTAATATAGCAAAATAAAAGTTATTGTAAAAGTTACATAAACCTTCTTAAAGAAATTCATGTTATATATTTTTTACTCAGTCTTCTAAAAATCCACGGGATTTTTATCTTTTATCCTTTTTGAGCTCCAAAATGAATAGTAATACCGCCTTCCCATATTTTCTTAATTCCTTTCCTAAGCCAATCCTTTATCTACTTGGTCAGACGTCTAGGAAATGGAGGCAATGAATAAATTTGCCCCGAATCGTCACCAATTCAATGTTTATCTTGTCGTCAGGAACGAGCACCAACAATTATCAACATTTTGCAAAGTCCAAGGAAAGGCATATAGGCTTTTATAAAGATTCACAGAATGATCATGCTGTAAACCACCAGAGTGTAAAAGTATCCTTTATTTTGGAAGAAAAATACTAAATTGTCCTTACTAGAGGGTTTTAAAACTACCTATAGTAGAGCAAATATCAGTAGGATTGAAAGTACAAAATTTAGCTGCCAGGTTGATTTTTTTTAAAGACAAAAGAGAAGTATTGACTACCTTTTGAATGTAGATATTCAACCGAAATGTGTTGAAGAAATACACAGCATTTCAAGAGAACTATTTTATATTTTAGTTAACTGCATCTAATTCTCAAACTACAGGGAATAACCCACCGATATCCAGTACAGAACTAAAAAATAGACAAAGTGGTTTGTAATGTACGGTTTTAAAGAATGGGAGAATCAGAGTAATTTGTTATATCAAATTTCACCTCAAGTATCAATTCTTCAAGGAAGCCTTTCCTACAGTGATTGCTAGTATCATGCTATACTTCTCCACTGTTACATTTTTCACAGTTGAATTTTTCATTGTAGCATTTTTCACACTAGCCTCTATGCTCCACGCTGGCAGGGGCAGTGTCTGCATTTGCTCGCCATTGAAGCTTCAGTTATCGTCTTCCACAGAAATTGCAATATGCCAGATATCCTCTAAGAAATTTGCAAGGATTAACTCATTTAATCATTACACCAATCCTGTAAAGTAAGTACTATTATTTGTCCCTGCTTTACAGATGAAGAAACAGAGGCAAGAAGTTAAATAGTTCATCCCAGGTTATACATCTGTTAAGTGGCAAAACCAGAATTTAAATCTAGGCAGTAGAACTTGCCCATGAAGGAAGCAGTGATCAGTGTTTGGGAGTTGAATATGGCTAAAAAGTACGGGGCTACTACTAGAAAAAAAAAAAAGGAAGCAAAAGAGAGAAAGAGCTCCAGTTCTTCCCATTAAGGTTTTCTTAAGTCTTTGGTTGAATACTGGAATACCAATCTGTACAAGCATAGGATAAAACTTTTGGAAGTTTGAAAAGGAGATACTGCAAGAGAAAGTATAACTCCCAGGAAATCAAAATTGAACCATTGCAAAAACTCACATAGAGCTGGGAATCAATCTTTTTTTTTTTTTACCTGCTAGAATAGTGATACCTTGATGAATACCTCAGGCATTAAATGGAAATAGCAGATGGATCATGTTTTAGCTGTGGGGCTAAACTAGCCTTAGAGTAAAGACTACTCCAAACTCACCCTCAAATTAAAACATACACACACACCTAGAAAGCATCTTTAAGTAGTTTTTGTCTTCATAACTCATTCAAAACCCTTTAAAGAAACACAATACTGTTCATAATTCAAAAATGAAATTTCACAGTGTCCAGAATCCAGGCAATGATTTTTGGTTATCTGAAGAAACAGGAAATTACTACTAATTTTTTTCAAAAGTCAATAAAAACAAATCTTGAGATGACAAAATGAAGAATTATCAGACAAGAATTCTAAAAGAACCATTTTTAAGGATTTAAAGAAAAACATGAATATAATATATACAGAAGATGTGAAAAAAATCATATGAGACAACCAGGGATAAAAAGTAAAGCACAGGAAATAAAAATTTTACTTTATTAAATTAATACCAAATTAGATATTTCAGAAGGAACACAAAATAGTGAACTCAAACATATAGTAATAGAGGCTATGCAAAATGAGACACAAAGAAAAAAAAACTGAATAAAATAAGAACCTAAGTGATCTGTGGAATAGTATTAGCAATCTATGATAAATGAATTTCTGGAAGGAGAAAAGAAATAAGGAGTCAGAAAAGTAAAATATTTGAGAAATAATATAGAAAAATTTACAAACTAGAAAAAAAATTAGGAAACGTGTGTGTGTGTATTAATTAAGTTTTATTTCAGGGAAACTTGAACAGTTGTTTTGGCAGATCAGGACACCTATTTGCTAGTTTTTTTTTTTTATGAGGTATAATTGACATATAACATTATATTAGTTTTAGGTATAAAACAGAATGATTCAAACTTGTATATATTGCAAAATGATCACACAATAAGTCTAACAACTGTTTGTCATCGTTCATAGTTACAAAACTTATTTTGTGATTATAACTTTTGAGATTTACTCTTTCAGCAACTTTCTTTTTTTTTTTTAACATCTTTATTGGGGTATAATTGCTTTACAGTGGTATGTTAGTTTCTGCTTTATAACGAAGTGAACCAGCTATACCTATACATATATCCCCATGTCTCCTCCCTGTTGCGTCTCCCTCCCACCCTCCCTATCCCACCCCTCTAGGTGGACACAAAGCACCGAGCTGATCTCCCTGTGCTATGTGGCTGCTTCCCACTAGCTATCTATTTGACATTTGGTAGTCTGTATATGTCCATGCCACTCTCTCACTTCATCCCAGCTTCCCCTTCCCCCTCCCCGTGTCCTCAAGTCCATTCTCTATGTCTGCATCTTTATTCCTGTCCTGCCCCTAGGTTCTTCAGATCTTTTTTTTTTTTTTTTTTTTTTTTAGATTCCATGTATATGTGTTAGCATATGGTATTTGTTTTTCTCTTTCTGACTTACTTCACTCTGTATGACAGACTCTAGGTCCATCCACCTCACTACAAATAACTCAATTTTGTTTCTTTTTATGGCTGAGTAATATTCCATTGTGGATATGTGCCACATCTTCTTTATCCATTCATCTGTTGATGGACACTTAGGTTGCTTCCATGTCCTGGCTATTGTAAATAGAGCTGCAATGAACATTTTGGTACATGACTCTTTCTGAATTATGGTTTTATCAGGGTATATGCCCAGTAGTGGGATTGCTGGGTCGTATGGTACTTCTATTTTTAGTTTTCTAAGGAACCTCCATAGTGGCTGTATCAATTTACATTCCCACCAACAGTGTATGAGGGTTCCCTTTTCTCCACACCCTCTCCAGCATTTATTGTTTATAGATTTTTTGATAATGGCCATTCTGACTGGTGTGAGGTGATACCTCATTGTAGTTTTGATTTGCATTTCTCTAATGATTAGTGATGTTGAGCATCCTTTCATGTGTTTGTTGGCAATCTGTATATCTTGTTTGGAGAAATGTCTATTTAGGTCTTCTGCCCATTTTTGGATTGGGTTGTTTGTTTTTTTGTTATTGAGCTGCATGAGCTGCTTGTATATTTTGGAGATTAATCCTTTGTCATTTGCTTCATTTGCAAATATTTTCTCCCATTCTGAGGGTATTGCTCAGTGATATTGAATGTTTGTGTAATATGTTAAAAACTTATCAGTTGTCCATAGTTTTGTTCTAATAAGTAGCATTTTATAATTGTAGGTTATTCTGTTCTATAAATGCTTTCCAGAAACTCAATAGGCTAACGTGAGATTTTTATTAGTTTAATGTTCTGGCATGTGACATGAATAGTTCTGTATTTCTATAGAAAAATCGACTTAAACTAATAGGCGTTTACAACTTTATAATTGTTATAGTCTTAAAGATACATAAACTAAACGTATTTTTAGTAGCTTGACAATACATATTCCAGTTTCTATCTGCTATGATAGTAAGAAATCAATACTTCATCATAACTTGTGAGCTAGCATCAATGATCCAAAAATGGTTTAATCTGTAACCACTGCATTTATTTAGTATGTTATAGCTGTTTTTATTGACTTGCATTTCAGTGGCACTTAGGTCAAAAATCATATATATAAATGGTTGAAAATGTTATCTAAGATCTATTATTTAATTTCTGTATTATACACTTAACTAAATCAAAATATAGATATTGAACATTCAGGACCGTGCTCCTATTGATAAAAATAATTATAAACAGATAGCCGTCCAGACATACATCAGCAAATATTAAGAGTTCAATTTATTATTTGGAGAAAAAAAAATGACAAGATTTAATACAGCGTACGTTTTGGGCAGAACACAAAGAATCAATCTGGCCTGGGAATATTTAGAGCCTCATCCTAAGAGACCTTGAGGGACTATCATAAAGCATTTCTCTAATTTATGTCCATTTGCTCTGACATGGGTAAAAAACATGGCATAGATATTATAGTATTTTTTAATACATTTTGAAATGAAGGCTCTTAAAAGAACATCAAGATGTCTATTTATTTACACACTAGGAATTTACACCAAAATTCAACTTACAGTAACCTTAATTTTGTTTCATTAAATAGTAAATGTGTTATAAAATAATTACACTTTACCCATATCTGTATCACTTTGATACATCTATATCTATTATTGTTACCCTAAGTCAGTAGGGAAAATCATTGGTCCATTATTTAACCAGTGTTATATTTAGGGTACTTCTATATATGAGTAATTAGGTTTCATTCTAGGGTTGTAAAATTGAATAAAATAAAACCATTGCTCCAAAATATTTTATTTCTATTTATTAAAGGATTAAAAAACCTTTATTATTAAAAGGAGGATAAAGTCTTGCACATACTTTTGCCATACAAGTATGAGTAAGGTATACTACTATACCCTGTTCCTTGGGGAATCAGGGAAATGAGTGCTTAATTCTACCTGAGAGTAAGGAGTTGAGGCTCAGAGATGATGACCTTAAAGAAAAAGTGACAATAGAGTGATCTAAACTTAGAAGGAAGAGACATGTAAAATATAAATTGAAATGTGTTCAAACTTAAAAGTCAGAAAAATAACTTTTTAAAAAACAGGAGGAAGATAAATATGATTGCAGTTTTTTGACCATTTATTATATGTCAAATATATTCCACTTGCCCTGCATGTCTTATCTCATGCACTTCTCATAATAGGCTTATAAGAAAAACGTTATTATTTCTATTATGTATATGAAAGAACTGTGATATTAGGAAGATTGAACAATCACGCAAGGTCACATAGCTAACAAGTAATGGTGCATTTCAAACTCAGCCTTATTCCAATGCTCTTTACAACTTTACTATATAACATCAAAAAATACATGCATGCATACATACATATATACATACCTACCAAAATAAAAAAGTAAATAGAAAGATAAATTAGAAAAAAGCAAAATAGAAGAATTGATAAATTAAAGAATTGGTTGCTTGTGGAAAAAATTATAAAATTAATAAAAATATCTAATTCAGAAAATATAGAAAAGCACAACCATCTAACATTAAATTTAAAAAAACCAAAAAGATAAACCTAAAGCACTACTTTAAATTTTGAAAGAATACTATGTACAACAAAACTATTTGAAAATGTTGATAAAATGGATGAGTTTATGGGTGAAATAAATTGTTAAAAATAATTCAAGATTTAGAACACCTGAATAGATCAGTGACAAGGGAATATACTGAAAGATGCATCAGTGTATTATTTCAGAAATTTTCTGGGCTGAGCATTCTTTTAGAGATAATGAATTTCGTACTATTGAAAAAATAAAATTTCTATTTTGTAAACAATTCCAAACTAGAAAAAGAAGAAAAGAGTCCTACTTTATTGGATTACAAATTCTGATAATGAAGCATTAACAAGAAAGCACACATGATTTATATGATGAAGTGGGATTCACCTCAGATCTTTTAGAATGGTTCCAAATTAAGATGTCTATTAACACAAACCATGTCAAGGGTAGGTCAAATGAGAGAAACTATGATTATGTAGACAGATACCAAAAAAAATTTTGTTGAAGAGAAAAATAAACGATATTCACTGTGATTAAAATTTTTCATAAACAAGTTATCAAAAGTATTTTTTAAATGATAAAGAGAATCTCAAGACAAAATTAAACATGAAAATTACTAATGAACTAAAAAGGCATTTTCTCTGACGTATGGAACAAGATCAGGATCTCTGCTATTATCATTACAATTTGAGATAATTCTAGATGTTCCAGAAGGATTTTTTAAAAAGTTAGAATTTAAAATTGTAAGTATTGGCCAATGTTATCATGACATAGTTGGAAAAACTAAGAGACCAACAATGAGAAAACTATAAAACTCATATGAAAGTGAAAAAAGGGAAACATTTAAAAAATAAATATTAAAAACTTAATAATTCTTCTTGACACGTGGATATTTGTAAAAGAAATTTAATGGAAAGAGATAGTATACAAATAATTACAAATAAATATAAAATATATTTATTTTTCTTTAAAAAATATTTTTAGTAGTAACTATGTTCAAAGTACTGTTATTAGAGCTATAGATACAAAGGACAAAGTTCTTACTCTCAAGTAGTATATATTCTAGGATGTGTTTGGGGGAGATAGTTAATACGTGTATAAATATACAATCTAATTTTAGGTAATAAATATTATTCAGAAGATATTCAAAGCAGAATAATAGGGTACAAGATAATAGCAGAAGGTCCTATAGCATTGGAGGGATATTTATCTGTGTTGGCCAAGGAAGGCCTTCTACTTCTAAGGAAATGACATTCTGTAGAAAAGAAAAAATCAGAATTTGCTCTTGGTTTAAATTTAGATGAACATTTGATATCCAATAATGTTAGATAAACTAATGAATATGAATCAGCAATTCGGTGGACAGGCTGAGTCTTGAGATATAAATTTGAACATTTCAATATATAAATATTATTTAAAACCAGAGACTGAATGAACTTACTTAACCTGTACTTAAATATAATCTTAATAAGGAACATGAAAAAATTACAAAATCGATACTTAAAACTTTACAATGGGATTTTGAATAATAAGATTTGAATAATTGGTGATTAAGGTGACTCCCTAAATTTAAAAGTTCAAACAATGTACACATCTTAATTAAAAATAATGCTGTTGGATAAATGGCACCAACAGACTTGTTTGATGAAAGGTTGTCACAAACTTTCAATGCCCAAAAAACCACAATATCTAAAAAGCACAATAAAGGGAAGAGCAATAAAATGAGGTGTGCCTGTATTAGTGAAAGCTTAAATTAAGAAAGGTTTTGGTCCCTTATTAAACTCAAGAGATACAAAAACACTGGTGTGTGTAATCATGGTCTACTAAGCAACAGAGTGTTTACAGGCCCTCAGAGGCAATGGAAGATCCAGCGAGGGGCTCACCCCCAGGGAAGGAAGTACCAGGGGATGAGTAGTCGGAGTAGTTTAACAATGAGACTGGTTTACTGAGGTGAGTTACAATAAAACTCTTTCGACCTGCTGTTGGTGGGTAGACAAATTATAGAACAGAGATCTAGGCCACTTTTTGTTATAAAACAATTGCAAAGTGTCGCTTCTAGTGTCTGACTACTTTCCAGCAGGAACGCATGACATTTCTTGTTACCCTAGAGTTCTGGGTTATTTAATGTTGTAGGTCCCGTCCTTAATTATGCTGTAATGTTCATATGAAGTGTACAAGAGTTGATATGTTTGCTTCACAAACAGAATAATTGTAGAACCATCATGAATGTTTCATTAGGCTCAGTTTACAAATTAACTGGAGTTAGCCTGAAGGTTTCAGCAGAAAACAGAACTAGGAATTATGATATATCCCTTTTATTGTAGTGAGGAGTATATTTGCTTTTTTGATTCGTCACTCTGGCCTAGTTTATTTTCTAGTAAAACGTGCATAACAAAATACCATTGCATGATGAAGGGAAATGAAGTACAGGAGCTCACTATAAGAAAAGCCAATATGAAAAATTAATTAGGAAATTATTATATTTCATTTACAAAATATTCAGAGTTCTTTTTAAAAAATAAATGTACTGTGTAATTAACCATGCAGTTTTTCAGAACTCCTGCTCATTCATTCATTCATTCATTCAACTGATTTATACATCTCCCTATTATGTCCCTATTTTCCAGACATCATTCAGGGAAAGAGATATAAAAATGAATGGTATACAATCTCCAACCACAAAGAGATAAATGGAACAAATATATAAACAGGTGATCTCAAGATGAAATAAGCACTAATAAAAATATGTTGAAAATGCAAAATTTATTTTAAGATATAATGAAGTGTAAAAATGTGTTAGTGTGGTATTTTACTTTATAAAAAGTGCTACAGTATATTAAAAAACGTGTCATTTCAGGTAGTAAATTGTTGCTTCACTATCATACTGAAGGGAGAATCTGGCATGGGTCAATGAACATGAGTTTTTAAGGATTTAATTCAAATAGTCCCTAAATGAACTTTAATTCCTCTGAGTCTTGGGTTTTGTGTTTTTTAAATAGGCATAATTTTACTTACTTAAGTTTATTTTCTTGGAATCTTAAAACAAAGGAAGAAAATAAGGAACTCTATATACCTTAAGAATCTACATACTTTTTATCATTACTTTAATTGTATCAGTCTCCTAAGATTCCAAAAGAATTAATACAGTTTTCAAATTATTGGATGTATCCTATATAGAGAATCTGAAGACATATATCAAATCAATAATTTTTTTTTTCTTTTTGAAAAACTGTGTGGCTTGTATGACTCTCATAATACTAATTTAATAGGAATGCATGTGAAGCACTTGCTATTGCCAGTATGGTTTCTACTTCTGCGCTGCTTCTACTATACCTACTATTACTACCACAACCACCATTATTACAAATAGAAGTTTACATATTTCCAGATGCTCTGTTTTCATTTGCTGACTATCAACTCTACAAAAAACTACCAGAAAATTTTGTTACAAAAAGGTTAAGTTCATTACACTTATTGCAGTAAAATAGAATATCACCTTGACATCGTCTTAGTAGTGTCTCAAAAGGGGAAAATCAGGAGAAGATATTTATACTGTTTTTAGCTATGGGATATGTGATTTTTAAGGCAGTTCTTCAAAGACTTGAAACTCGTTGGAACTGGACAGAAATTATGATATAAAAGCTTTAGATTGATGGGCACAGTAGAGGGAGGCTCTTGAGTAAGTCTTGAAGAGCAGCCATTAGTCTTGATAAACAAGCTATTTTGCTTCCTTTAATCTTATCTACAAGAGCAAGTATTTTTTGGAGCAGGCAGTTAAGTTAGTTTTTCTTGTTTTCAGTAAATTTTAGCATAGGACCAGGGAAGTATGTTGTTTTAATGTTTATAGCCATGAGCTTGAGGGAACATTCCAGAATTTGACTACCAATTTGGATTTTTGAGAACTAAAAGATGAGAAAAAAACTATAGGGAAAGTAAATGTAAATCACAGTCAAAATGTTGCTAGCAACCCTCCCCCCAATCAAATTTATATATGCACACATACATAATGTGATCATATCAAGCAAAGTTATACATACTTTCAAGATATGAATACTCCATATTTATAATAGAAGTTAATGGATTGAAAAGGCTTATAATGGGATATACTAGATATTTTTCCATATCATAAATTTGATTCCAAAGGAATTTATTATTTGTTCCAAAATTTGAAAGATGAAGTCACAGAAGAGATGCCTGGATTAGAGGTGAGGTTTCATAAGACATTTGTAAGCTTGTATCTTTGTTTCACTAGTGTCTTTTGAGTTATGACTTAGGAAGACCAAGTTTGGATATTACTTTCTATTTACTGCTTATCCATATGCAGCAGAGAAGCCATCAAAAAAGAAAAAAAAAATCTTTGAGTTATAAGTAACAATATTTCTTTGTAAATACTACATGCAATTTCTCTACCCCTGTCATTTTTTTTTTCTTTTTTTCTTATAACTCATTGCTATTTATTTTTCCCTGTTGCACTACTTCTTTTTTATTGGGGTATGGTTGACATACAAAAAAGTTGTTCATGTATAGTGTATATACATCTTGATGAGTTTGAAGATAATATACACCTCTGAGACTGTCACCATAAATAATGCTATAAATATAACCTTCCTTTTAAATAATTACTTTTGAGAATACATATCGCTACTTTCAGACACATGTCAGCAATGAAACTGGTTTGAAAGTTGTATTTTGTTTAGAAGTTTCAAAATGTCACAGGAGGGAAGAGATATGGGGATATAGGTATATGTATAGTTGTTTCACTTTGTTATAAAGCAGAAACTAACACACCATTGTTAAGCAATTATACTCCAATAAAGATGTTAAGGGAAAAAAAAATGTCATTCTAAAGACTTGGGGCTTGGGTTTTTAAGTCTGGTTTTAACTCCTGGATCTGGCATTTGCCAGATGTGTGTGACTGGAAAATTTAATTTACTTAACCTACTGAAGTCTGTCTTCTCTACCCTAAATTGGAAATAATGACACCTCTTACGGGGCTAGTGTGGGGATTAAATGAAGAAATGATAGGCAAATGCTTAACATATAGTAAGAGTTATGGGTTGAATTATGTCCCTACAAAAATTCACATGTTGAAGTTCTAATCCCCAGTACCTCAAAAGGTCACCTTATTTGGCAATATGGTCATTGCAGATGTAACAGTTAAGATGAGGTCATCAAGGTGGACCCTAATCCAATATGACTGCTCTCCTTATAAAACAGGGGAAAACTGTGCATAGAGACTTGTATGCAGGGAAAACATCACATGAAAATGAAGGCAAGTGAAGATCGAAGTGATGCTTCTTATAAGCCGAGAAATGCCAAAGATTGCCAGCAAACCACCCGAAACCAGTCAAGAGGCCTGGAACAGACTTTCTCTCACAGCCCTCAGAAGGAACCAGCTCTGCTGACACCTTGATCTTGCACTTCCAGCCTCCAGAACTGTGAGGCAATAAATTTCTGTTGTTTAAGCCACCCAGTTGGTGGTACTTTGTTAGAGTAACTATAGAGTGAAGGATCAGCAAATCTTTACCTCTTGTAGTTGTTTTACTGTTGCTCACAGATGATTCAGACCTTTTGAGTTTCATAAAATATATAAAATCATTTAAATATTCTTTCATAAAATCACCAAGATAAGTAATTTATTATTAATGAACAATAAAATTTCTAGTTGCTTTATGTTTCAACATTCTTATATTACTATGTCATTTATGTTTTATTCCTAGATAAGAAAAGATGTCCCCAGCATCAAATTTATGTAAAACAGCAAACTTTATTATGTTCTAATGGAAGCAAAATGATATTCTGTATTTTAACAACTCATTTATTTAAATGTGTATTTATAACCAAAGTTAATTGAATTATTTTATAAATATCTTCCAAAACATAGATTTACATATAAGCATTTTTAAAGTGATTGCTGAATAATTTCAAGACATATTCTTTTCTTTTTTGCTACACACTATTTTTGGAAAAGTGTAATCTAAAAAAAAAAATGTGCATTTTATTTCTTTTGCTAAGGCTATGAAAAGAAACTCACATTCAAATGACAATATTGTGAAAACTGGAGGTCTTGGGGCTAAAGAAAGTTCCCAAAAAACATTTAGAAAAATTCAAGTATTTATTGACTATGCCAGCTGGGAAGGTTTCTTAATTGAATGGTGTTTGGAATGCCGCAGGAATGTACTGTCAAATGTATAAAAGTCAACATCTCTCCAAGAGAGAAGACAAGGAAGGGATTGGTATTTTATTACATACTTTCCTATGAGGTATTTTAAAGTAGATGTAACATAGCATTTATTATGACCTGAAAGCAGGGTAAATTGATAATTTTCTGGAGGATTCCTCATTGGAAATGACTTCTAAGAGTGAAATTAAGATAGCATCAAAGCATTTGCTGTCATTATTACTACCTACTAGCATGGAGAGAAACACATAGCCCAATTCCCTCAGGAGCTTAACACCTAGCAAGAAATCCACTTTGCCATCATTTGAGTAAATTATATAATGAGAACAGGCATTTGTCAGGAATTTCATTTCTTACAGCAATGAAAAGTAGCAGTAAGATAAGCCCTCTGTGATATTTTGATTTATAATAAATATATGTGTTTGGTCTTCATCCCCATTTCTGGCACAGAGATCCCAAAACCTTTGGAATTTCTTAAGTGATGAGAGACAGAATGATGTTTTTTGTTACTTTAATAAGGTGACTTTTGGAAAGCCCCTAGATCACCTAAGGATGGGGGCTGGTCGCCAGGAGAACCAACCAGGTGATTAGAGGGTTGGAATTTTCAGTCTCAATCCCACCCCCAATCTCTAGGTATGGAGAGGGGCTGGAAGTTGAATTGATTGCCAATGACCAATGATTTAATTGTTCATGACTATGTTATGAAGCCTCCATAAAAACCCAAAAGGAGAGGGTTCAGAGAGCTTTCAGGTTGGTGAATGCATGGAGATTCTGGGAGAGTGGCACCTCCAGAGAACATGGAACCTCTGCATCCTGATGATGGTGTCTGAGAATTGCTTGTGGTGTGAGGAAGACTGCCTCTCCGCCCCACACACACCCATTGGAATTGGGTCCAGGAACCTTAAAATACCCTCTTTCCTTTGAAAAATAAATATGAGGACAACAGTGACCCAATAATCATTCACTAATTCATTTAACAAATATGTACTGAGACCTGCTAGATGAAAGGCAAGTAACTAGACACAGAGTGCACAGTTATGAATAAAAAAAGAGTCTGTTTCCATAAGATGCATCTACTATGGGAGACAAGTAATAAAAAATTATATAATCTACACATTCTGAAATTCTATGAAGGAAACAAAGTAGGTGTGTTAATAGTGAATATTGAGGGCCTGAAAGAAGGGAAAGTCATTTTGATTCTCGGTCAAAACTCTCAAAGGAAGAGTAATGTTGAGACTGGGACCTGACCGATGAAGAGAGCAAGACTTGCACCCAGCAGGTGAAGAGCATTCTAAATCCCTCCCTAATGAACATGTGCAGAAGTCCTAGGTAGGAAAGAACTTGCTATATATTCTGGGAAGAGGGCAGTAGGTTAAGGCCAAAGATATAATAAAGAACAAAGCACAGAAGGTGGCATTACAGGTCGTAATAGGAAGCCCTGATTTTGACTTTAAAAAGTATTGAAATGGGGCTTCCCTGGTGGCGCAGTGGTTGAGAATCTGCCTGCCAATGCAGGGGACACGGGTTCGAGCCCTGGTCTGGGAAGATCCCACATGCCACGGAGCAACTGGGCCCGTGAGCCACAATTACTGAGCCTGCGCGTCTGGAGCCTGTGCTCCGCAACAAGAGAGGCCGCGATGGTGAGAGGCCTGTGCACCGCGATGAAGAGTGGCCCCCACTTGCCGCAACTAAAGAAAGCCCTCGCACAGAAGCGAAGACTCAACACAGTCATAAATAAATAAATAAATAAAACGTGAATTTCTAAAAAAAAAAAAAAAAAAAGTATTGAAATGGGATTGAAAGTTTTACAGCAGGAAGATTTTTTAAGCCTATTATTTGCTTTTTTGATTTAGATCCTGTGTGGAGATTACTCTAAGAGAAGACTTGAGATTCAGTGGGAAACCGGTGAGTAGACCCCCACAGAGGTGGAGGACAGGTGATAATTATTTGAACCAGGCTGCTAAGGTTCCGAACTATTTTTTTAAATTATAACCTGTTCACATGTCTCCCATTCAGTCTATAAATTAGAAAGGTTATCTCTACCTCTAAAAATGTGTTTTGGGCATATTTCCTGTTTTATTATTATTATTATGGAAAGTCTGTCTGAAATAATGTTTACCTTGGGTAGATTAGTACTCTATTACTCTTTCAAACTAGAAAATAGAGGAAATTGCATAAATTTAACGTGTTATTGGAGGTGGAGTAAACAGAAAGTGATTTAGAACTGGTTCGGGGAGATGAGCACACTCCCAAAGAGTAGTTACTCGATTGAGCAACTCAGAGGTTGGTGGTAACCTTTCCACGGATGGGAAAAATCAGGGAGAAACATGAGCCAATATGAATACGTTTTCACCTTACTAGTGTTCGTCTTTTGCTTTTAATATATGTTTAAAATGCAAGGGCGTTTCAGGTGGAATCTGAGTTCTGGTAGTTTTTATGATAATTAAAGAATTTAAACCATTCCATTTGTTAGGCAGCCACTGTGCTTAAAGCATAGACCTAGAGTTTTCATCTCTTCTCGTTGTCGCTCCAATTTCTCACAGTTAAAAAAGTTAATTAATACAAAAGTGAAGGTGTGATGATTACCAACTTCAGTCCTGATAATTTACTTCTTGTTAAAATTGTTAGTTGTGTTTCTGCGTCTCTCTGTTTTTTAGCTTTACTTAGATGCATTTGAAATGTGTAAGAATAGGTCTTTTAAGCAAATTTAGTTATAAAACAAATTAACAAAAATATGCTTTGTAGAGCTTTGGTTCTTTGAAATGAACTGTGAATAAAGGTTCTGTGATCAAGTACCTACTGTTTTTGATCACGTATAGAAAATTCATATATGTTTCTTGTATGATTTATAATACAGATTAAAAATTTGGAAAATTAAGTAAAGCAATTGAACTTGATCAAATCAAAATAAAACAAAACCACTACTAACAGCCCAAAGTCCTATTTTCCTTTAACCTGAGTAGTGCCAATCTGGCTGCTTATGGCCACCGGGACTGTATGCCTTTAAATGGAACTCCACTATCTTTGACAGTGTGTATTTTCACCCATTATATGCATGTTTGTTTGTCTTATCAACAATAAGTTTCCTTTTTTTGATCAGTTTACCAAGAGGTGATGTTTGCTTCTTGAAACAAAAAACCTAACTGAATGCTTGCAGCCTTTTTCACATTCTGTCACTCTTGGAAAATCACAGTTTGTTCAGCATTATGGGATATGTAAATGAAGCTGGTCACCTTTCTCTATGGCCTCACAATATTAGGCACCCAAAAGGCTAAGGTATTCCAAATCTCACTCTGATTTAATCCATGGCATACGGATGTGTGAGAAGCTCTGCCCTGATATGTTGTTTCCTAGACTTACAATACATCAACAACAAATCCTTTTTAAAATTCTTTAAATACATATAAATACAACATGGAACTAATATTCCAAGTAAGACCATTGGCAAATACTGGTGTAAGGATCCCAGGAAATAGCACCATGTATCTGACACGGTAGCTTCTCTCAAAGAACATATGATCATGGATGTCCTCTTTAACTTTTCTGGGATTCAAACAGACTTTGAGCATTATCTACAATGGATTTATACAAAATGTGCAAAATACATTTAAAATTCATGATGACTAATACAGTGTCCCACTTTGTTGAAAATACAGGGAAATATAAAGATAGTGTTTTATGGTTTGTGTTCTCACATTGATTTCCTGATGGTCTGGCTTTTAAAACTGTTGCCTTCAACCAGTGCTTAGAATATCTTTGCTTTTTTGTTTCTTTCTACTTTTCTTAAAAATCTACTTTATCAGCCACAAAACTGCTCCTGTGATTCCTTATAGATGGTTTAGGTGAAAAGGGAAATTCTGTGTTGATTATTACTTGGCAAATGCCTTCCTTTCTCCTTATTTCATTAATCAAGAGTTGTGAGGGTGCTGGTGAGTTCATGGTAAAGACATTTGAGCGGCATCAAATATTTACCAAGAGGCTACTTGATTTCAAAGTGGCACAGTATTTCTTTGGGATTCTGGCTCTCGCATTTACTGCAAGTGTGGTAAATAAGGGTATTCAACTTAGAATTATTGTGACAATTGCATGGAGTAATGTGTGTTGGGGGACTTATTTAGCACAGTGTTTTGCTATTTGTAATCATTCAACAAAGCATAACATAGAAAAATTAAAAGCTACTTTGGATGTTACAATATTACAGAGAGATTAAAAATCACAATCCTTTCGGTGACAAGGTAGAAAATAAAGGATGGGAAAAGAGTCTGAAAGAGTCTTGGCCCAGAGATGATCAAGTTCTAACTAGAAAAATGTTTGTGAAATTGGGCAGTAGAATTACCAGATGGTGTGAATGTCTGGAGGATATGAGATGAAGAAATGGGATACAAAACAGGGGATCCCAGAGTCTGTCTGTATTACTTTGTGGATGGTGCTGCCCCTTCTGTGTTGGGTTGGAAACACAAGCTTTAACAAAGTTATACTTTCAGTGAAACTGCAGGTAAGTTTTCACGGCAGCGTCTGTAAAGATTTCATTCCTCACACCTTTTCCTCTGAAGACCCAAGGTGAGTACAAACAGTCGTCTATGACTATCTGTCATTTATTGGCCTTTATGAAATTCCATGTTCTATAACCTATAACATCTTTTAGGTACCTGTTTTTTGTTTGCTTGTTTTGTTCATGTTTACATATTAACCTGCTTGTAATAACTGGTAATATTAAGTGACCATATGACGCGTGTGATGATGGTCAGTGTTTGGAGGATTAGAAAAATAATCTGTGATTTTATTAGGGGAGAAGAGAAAGAAAGTAAAGAGAAGAGAGGCATTTATTGACTGTCCTATAAACTTGAAACAACTGTCTACTCTTCATGTAAAAAAAACTAAATCATACAATTTTTCACATGCATAATTCCATTTCTCTGTCACAGGGCCCAGTGGCAAGGTCAGGTAGAAAAATCACAGGATTGGAGATAAAACACGGCCATTAATCACTGTGGGTTTTGCACACAATTAGCACGCAGCACGGGTTAGTCAAAATGGAGAAAATAGGAAAGGGGGTAACAAACCACCCCAAGGAGAAGTCCTGGAAGGAGGCATCTCAGTATGTCCTGTGGTCTCTGGTCCAGCAAGGGACAAGAGAAGCGTGAGTGGGAGGTCACCCTCTGCTCCTACGGGGCTCCGGCAGGGTCTGTCTGAGCCAGCTCTCAGCCGATGGAGTTGGCAACTCAGCAAAGAGCATTTAAGTTGCTTGGTTCTGTGGTCTCTTTTTAAGGAGTCTGTCAGTAGAGTGTAATGGTTATGCCTCAGGGGATGTTGTCTATCAGTTGCTCCTTCTGTTCCAGTGACACACGTTGCCAAACAAATTTCTTATCTAACGTAACGCTCTCAGTTTATCACTCTAAGGCACTCGCAGTCCTACAGCTCATGTATAAATCTGTATTTAGCGCTGGTTCTCTTTTGGCTATGACATGAGTTAGATTAAATAAAATGTCTTAGCCTTGCTTTCTTCTTTAGGACAGATCAGTGTATTGCAAAGGGTTTTCTGTGAAGTACTATTTCTGAAGATGCTCCTCAGAAAAGTGTTCTAGGATCACACGTGAGTGCAAAATGCTACACAAAGTACTATGGGCTTAGAGAGTCGCAACGCACATGACATCTTAAAGGCTCTGAGAGGATAGTCAAAAGTGGAAAAAAAGAAAAAAAAGAAAGAAAAAAGCTTAGCTTTGTTCAACTTGGTTTTTTCAAACCTGTTTAACGATGTACCATCTTCTTTATCTACTATCTCAGAAATACTGAGATAGAAGATCATTGAAAATACCTTTCAGAGGTAAATGTTAATGGTAGTTTTTCCAAGTCCTCAACAGAAATAAGGTATGCTTTAGTGAAGGCTCTTGATTGCAAGAAACATGAATCTAGCCCAATGAGATTAAATAGAAAAGAAAATTCAGTAGATTATACAAATTTGGGATGAAAATAAAGAGGAGGGATGCAGCAGAACCTCAGGAATAAAATAAACCCAGGCAGTTGAATAAGATTCTTTCTTCACCTTATATCTCTCGTTTCTTCTGCATGCCTAGGCCTGGCATTATCTTTTTTCTTAGGCTACATGGTTGAAAGCTTGGTTATAACAAATTCCAAGTTTACATGTTCCTGTTCAGTCTCCTGGAGAAACCCTCCATCAGATTTTTCTTAGCTTCAATATAGCATTTTTGTGGAAAGCTGATTTGCCCAGCTTGAGTCAAGGACCCATACCTGGGCATATTGCCTGTTACCAGATAAATAAGGTCCTGTTGTAAAACCATGACGCCTCCCATTGTAGCATGTAAATGGAGCAAGGAAAAGCAAGGTGATTCCTCCAGATATGGGGGAGTGAACTGGGCACAGAGAACAATAGCTATAAGTATGTGGTCAGTACAAGATTTATTAACCGAATAGCCACATTTTAGGAATTGGAAAAAAACTGCAAAGCCAACTCTGATTCAAATTCAAATTTGGGGCCAAGGATTTTTATAATTACAGTAACGTTTGAATATGTAGTCTGGAAACATTTACTGTTAACAAGAGAAATAATGACTGGTCCAGTGTTGTTGTATATCTTCCCCAATTGACCTGAATCTATAGTGTATATAATAGAATATTTGAGAAGTACTTAACTCTAAAGATAATTATCTCCTCATGTCCTTACTTAAGTCTCTGGAAGTATTGCTCTAAAATTTTCCAGGCAGTAGGCAAAAACTAATGAGTGTTCTGTGAGTCTTTTGGGGACCAGTCAACCACTGTTGACTATCAACAGCTTAGCCATCACTGAGAAAAGCAAGATTCAACTTAGCTCCTTCTTGAGGGCAAGAATTCAAAATGTTAGGCCAGTATATGTACTGAAGTTAATTTTGTATCAGGAATACATTTTTTCCACATCCATATTATTTGTACTTCTTTTAGGAAGGGAAAATTTTTCTCTAAAGCTCAACTTGATGCAATTAATTTCATTAGGTCCACTTAATTAATTTTAGATAATTGATACATTTGTCACATTACTGAAATAGCTGAAGTTGTCACATTCCATACACACTATGCTTCTGGGAAAGAAATAAGAACCATTCTAGAATATTCAACAATGTCAATTCTCAGCTCTCAGGTTTCCTGCAAATCCAGTGGTTTAGTGTAACATCAATGTACTGTGAATATATGGGTTTTCCTAGAAGCAAATACTCTCAAGCACATGGTTCATAGAGATTATCGAGGATTGTTTATTTCCTAGCTTCTATATGTCTTCTTAACCAATACCTGAAGCATCTTTCCCCCTTCACAAAAGCTTTATCCCACCTTGCATGCCTGAATTAACATGGCGATTTACAAGGCTCTAGATCAGGTGATTCAGGACTAAGTAAAACTATTGACAATCTGGTTCTGATTTTAGTCCAAGTGGGAGAAGCTGGACTTTGATCCTGAAATAAAAACTCCATTTCAAATTATACTTTTAATAATCACCATAGTAATAATAACACTGATGTGTTCTTTTTTTTAAATGAAGGTTTTTATTCAGTACCCTTGCCAAAAGACCATTCACAAAGAGTCTACTAAGAATCAAGTAAACATAGTTTCAGATTCCTTGCTATTAGCTTAAAATAATTCTGACTGATGTGTTCTTCTTGTTTGCTAGGTTCCATGTGTGTTTGTGCATATATTCTCTCTCTTTCTCTCTCTCTCTATGTATGTATTTATGTATGTATTTATTTATTTATTTATTCATCATAATAAACCAGTGAGGTATATATCGTTATTTGTACTTTAACATCAAGATACTGAGTTATAAGAAAGTTAAATAACTTAGACAAGGTGATATGGATGTAAGTGACAGACACAGGACTTGAAATTGACACTGACTCCAAATTCCATATCAGGAAATTGAAAGAGGTAATACACATAAACAATTTTCAGTAATATTAATTGTTTTTGTTATTTTTACTATGCATGCAGTCTTCCCCTCTGGGTATTCTGTGCTTCATTTCTGACCTACACAATTCCTAGAAATCTAACTCTTGTGAGATTTGTTTCTGCCTTGCTTTTGCTGGCTGACCTTGTTCTAAGGTATAAACTACGGCTTTGTCTCAGACCACCATCACAGTTTCTGGGGCCAACTACCTAAGTACGTTCTAACCGGTTATTGTGGAAGGTGCAGACCCATGAATTGATTTCATGCTTCTTCCTATCTCAGTTTACTCTTAAAAACATCACTGTTTATTCCTGCTTGGATTTCCATGAGACTAAATATCTATTTTCTGTCTTGTCATATTCCCTGGATACCTTCTCTGGCGCCCACTCATTGATTCTGTCCCTAAGAGTTAGAGCAAACTTTAAATATCATCTAAACTCTGACATAGAGTAAAAGGGTGTGTTATTAACTAATAATTATGCTGGACTACAGATATACATTGACTATGTCCTGAGAAAAAGAGGTTGCGTGGTTACTCTACTTTTGTGGACTTCAACCCTACAGACTATCACTACATATTGATGTAAGTCCTATCTACTGAATCTTCGACTAGAATTTCTGTTGGTAACAAATCATTTAAAATTTTATAACACTAATTATAAAAAAACTGCATTTATTGACCTATATAAGACATATAAATCATTATGCTAATCCTGTATATGGAACTGATTTATCCTTGTGTAAAATACTGGTAAGTACTGTATTGTAATTGTGACCAATTTTTTATATATGAAAGAGTATTGCTTAGAGGTTAGTTCTCTTGTGCCAAGCTTATTCCTACAGTTTGTGGCGTCTATATTTTAACAGATTTTGACAAAATTGGGAATATTTTAGTTGTTGATTATCCTTCTGAGACATATTCTCTTCATCTAATGAGATTAATAAGATGGTTCCTGTCTTAGAAGACAGTTGTACAATTTGCTTGTGTAGATAAGAGAGTAGTCAAGAGTCCCCAAGTGTGTGATAAAATTCATGTGACAGACATTGTCCTGAGGAAAGATAATTCAATAGACAGTTTTATCAAGGATACAAAGAATGGTGTGGACCATATGACCATTGCCAGAAAAAAAATTCTGCTGGCTGCACCACACATGAAAGTCCATAGGACATACTTGGAACTGACGGAAGAAGAAACAGGGATTGCAAAGACCAAAAAAAAACAAAACAAAAATAAAAAATAAAAACAAAACAAACCAACAGGGACTTCCCTGAT
This sequence comes from Eschrichtius robustus, assembly GCF_028021215.1. NCBI lineage: Eukaryota > Metazoa > Chordata > Mammalia > Artiodactyla > Eschrichtiidae > Eschrichtius > Eschrichtius robustus. The sequence goes on along the minus strand of NC_090844.1, from coordinate 16,575,716 downwards.
GGTCCAGTGGTTAAGACTCCATGCTTCTGATGCAGGGGTTCCGAGTTTGATCTCTGGTTGAGGAACTAGGATCCCACATGCCACATGGCCTGGCCAGTAAATAAATAAGTAAATAAACAGTAACACTCCACAACTAAAACAAATAAACAAAACAACAACAACAAAAAAAAACAAACCTGCCTCAGTTGAGGAGTATAAAAATATTACCCTTCAGACTATACTACAAAGCTACAATAATCAAGAGAGTATGGTACTGGCACCAAAACAGAAATATAGATCAATGGAACAGGATAGAAAGCCCAGAGATAAACCCACACACATATGGTCACCTTGTTTTTTATAAAGGAGGCAAGAATATACAATGGAGAAAAGACAGCCTCTTCAATAAGTGGTGCTGGGAAAACTGGACAGCTATATGTGAAACAATGAAATTAGAACACTCCCTAACACCATACACAAAAATAAACTCAAAATGGATTAAAGAGGGGATTTGGTTCAAGATGGCGGAGTACAAGGACGTGTTCTCACTCCCTCTCACGAGAGCACTGGAATCACAACTAACTGCTGAACAATCATGAAGAGGCAGACACTGGAACTCACCAAAAAAGATACCCCACATCCAAAGACAAAGGAGAAGCCACAATGAGACGGTAGGAGGAGCGCGATCACAATAAAATCAAATCCCATAACCGCTGGGTGGGTGACTCACAAACTGGAGAACACTTATACCACAGAAGTCCACCCACTGGAGTGAAGGTTCTGAGCCCCACATCAGGCTTCCCAACCTGGGGGTCCGGCAACAGGAGGAGGAATTCCTAGAGAATCAGACATTGAAGGCTAGCAGGATTTGATTGCAGGACTTCAACAGGACTAGGGGAAAAGAGACTCCACTCGTGGAGGGCACACACAAAGTAGTGAGCGCATGAGGACCCAGGGGAAGAAGCAGTGACTCCATAGGAGACTGAACCAGACCTACCTGCTAGTGTTGGAGGGTCTCCTGCAGAGGCGGGGGATGGCTGTGTCTCACCTTGAGGACAAGGACACTGGCAGCAGAAGTTCTGGGAGATACTCCTTGGCTTGAGCCCTCCAGGTAGGCTCCAGTGTTGGGTTGCCTCAGGCCAAACAACCAATAGAGAGGGGACCCAGCCTCACCCATCAGCAGACAAGTGGATTAAAGTTTTACTGAGCTCTGCCCACCAGAGCAACAGCCAGCTCTACCCAACACCAGTCCCTCCCATCAGGAAACTTCCACAAGTATCTTAGATAGCCTCATCCACCAGAGACCAGACAGCAGAAGCAACAAGAACTACAGTCCTTCAGCCTGTGGAACAGAAACCACATTCACAGAAAGACAGACAAGATGAAAAGGCAGAGAGCTATGTACCAGATGAAGGAACAAGATAAAACCCCAGAAAAACAACTAAATGAAGTGGAGATAGACAACCTTCCAGAAAAAGAATTCAGAATACTGATAGTGAAGATGATCCAGGACCTCAGAAAAAGAATGGAGGCAAAGATCGAGAAGATGCAAGAAAAGTTTAAGAAAGACGTAGAAGAATTAAAGAACAAACAAACAGAGATGACCAATACAATAACTGAAATGAAAACTACACTAGAAGGAATCAATAGCAGAATAACTGAGGCAGAAGAACAGATAAGTGACCTGGAAGACAGAATGGTGGAATTCACTGCTGTGGAACAGAATAAAGTAAAAAGAATGAAAAGAAATGAAGGCAGCCTAAGAGACCTCTGGGACAACGTCAAATGCAACAACATTCGCATTATAGGGGTCCCAGAAGGAGAAGAGACAGAGAAAGGACCCAAGAAAATATTTGAAGAGATTATAGTCGAAAACTTCCCTAACATGGGAAAGGAAATAGCCACCCAAGTCCAGGAAGCACTGAGAGTCCCATACAGGATAAACCCAAGGAGAAACATGCTGAGACACATAGTAATCAAATTGGCAGAAATTAAAGACAAAGAAAACTTACTGAAAGCAACAAGGGAAAAACGGCAAATAACATACAAGGGAAATCCCATAAGGTTAACAGCTGATTTCTCAGCAAAAACTCTACAGACCAGAAGGGAGTGGCATGACATATTTAAAGTGATGAAAGGGAAGAACCTGCAACAAAGATTACTCTACCCGGCAAGGATCTCATTCAGATTCGATGGAGAAATCAAAAGCTTTACAGACAAGCGAAAGCTAAGATAATTCAGCACCACCAAACCAAGTCTACAACAAATGCTAAAGGAACTTCTCTAAGTGGGAAACACAAGAGAAGAAAAGGACCTACAAAAACAAACCCATAACAATTAAGAATATGGTAATAGGAACATACATATCGATAATTACCTTAAACATGAACGATTAAATGCTCCAACCAAAAGACATACACTGGCTGAATGAATACAAATACAAGACCCATCTATATGCTGTCTACAAGAGACCCACTTCAGACCTAGGGACACATACAGACTGAAAGTGAGGGGATGGAAAAAGATATTCCATGCAAATGGAAATCAAAAGAAAGCTGGAGTACAATACTCATATCAGATATAATAGACTCTAACATAAAGAATGCTACAAGAGACAAGGAAGGACAATACATAATGATCAAGGGATCAATCCAAGAAGAAGATGTAACAATTATAAATATATATATGCACCCAACATAGGAGCACCTCAATACATAAGGCAACTACTAACAGCTATAAAAGAGGAAATCAACAGCAACACAGTAATAGTGGGGGACTTCAACACCTCACTTACACCAATGGACAGATCATCCAGACAGAAAATTAATAAGGAAACACAAGCTTTAAATGACACAACAGACCAGACAGATTTAATTGATATTTATAGGACATTCCATCCAAAAACAGCAGATTACACTTCTCAAGTGTGCACGGAACGTTCTCCAGGATAGATCACATCTTGGGTCACAAATCAAGCCTCAGTAAACTTAAGAAAATTGAAATCATATCAAGCATCTTTTCTGACCACAACGCTATGAGATTAGAAATCAATTACAGGGAAAAAAACGTGAAAACCACAAACACATGGAGGCTAAACAATACATTACTAAATAACCAAGAGATCACTGAAGAAATCAAAGAGGAAATCAAAAAAATACCTAGAGACAAATGACAATGAAAACATGATTATCCAAAACCTATGGGATGCAGCAAAAGCAGTTCTAAGAGGGAAGTTTATAGCAATACAATCCTACCTCAAGAAACAACAAACATCTCAAATAAAAAATCTAACCTTACACCTAAAGGAACTAGAGAAAGAAGAACAAACAAAACCCAAAGTTGGTAGAAGGAAAGAAATCATAAAGATCAGAGCAGAAATAAATGAAATAGAAACAAAGAAAACAATAGCAAAGATCAAAAAAACTAAAAGCTGGTTCTTTGAGAAGATAAACAAAATTGATACAGCATTAGCCAGACTCATCAAGAAAAAGAGGGAGAGGACTCAAATCAATAAAATTAGAAATGAAAAAGGAGAAGTTACAACAGACACCGCAGAAATACAAAGCATCCTAAGAGACAAGTACAAGCAACTCTAAGCCAATGAAACAGACAACCTGGAAGAAATGGACAAATTCTTAGAAAGGTATAACCTTCCAAGACTGAACCAGGAAGAAACAGAAAATATGAACAGACCAATCACAAGTAATGAAATTGAAACTGTGATTAAAAATCTTCCAACAAACAAAAGTCCAGGGCCAGATGGCTTCACAGGTGAGTTCTATCAAACATTTGGAGAAGAACTAACACCCATCCTTCTCAAACTCTTCCCAAAAATTGCAGAAGAAGGAACACTCCCAAACTTATTTTGTGAGGCCACCATCACCCTGATACCGAAACCAGACAAAGATACTACAAAAAAAGAAAATTACAGACCAATATCACTGATGAATATAGATGTAAAAATCCTCAGCAAAATACTAGCAAACAGAATCTAACAACATATTAAAAGGATCATACACCATGATCAAATGCGATTTATCCCAGGGATGCAAGGATTCTTCAATATATGCAAATCAGTGTGATACACCATTTTAAGAAATTGAAGAATAAAAACCATGTGATCATCTCAATAGATGCAGAATAAGCTTTTGACAAAATGCAACACCCATTTATGGTAAAAACTCTCCAGAAAGTGGGCATAGAGGGAACCTACCTCAACATAATAAAGGCCATATTCCACAAACGCACAGGAAATGGTGAAAAACTGAAAGCATTTCCTCTAAGATCAGGAACAATACAAGGATGTCCACTGTCACCACTATTATTCAACATAGTTGTGGAAGTCCTAGCCACAGCAATCAGAGAAGAAAAAAGAAATAAAAGGAATACAAACTGGAAAAGAAGAAGTAAAACCGTCACTGTTTGCAGATGACTTGATACTATACATAGAGAATCCTAAAGATGCCACCAGAAAACTACTAGAGCTAATCAATGAATTTGGTAAAGTTGCAGTATACAAAATGAATGCACAGAAATCTCTTGCATTCCTATACATTAATGGTGAAAAATCTGAAAGAGAAATTAAGGAAACACTCCCATTTACCCTTGCAACAAAAAGAATAAAATACCTAGGAATAAACCTACCTAGGGAGACAAAAGACCTGTATGCAGAAAACTAGAAGACACTGATGAAAGAAATTAAAGATGATACCAACAGATGGAGAGATATACCATGTTCTTGGATTGGAAGAATCAATGTTGTGAAAATGACTATACTACCCAAAGCAATCTACAGATTCAATGCAATCCCTATCAAATTACCAATGGCATTTTTTACAGAACTAGAACAAAAAATCTTAAAATTTGTATGGAGACACAAAAGACCCTGAATAGCCAAAGTGATCTTGAGGGAAAAAAACGGAGCTGGAGGATCAGACTCCCTGAGTTCCGACTATACTACAAAGCTGCAGTGATCAATACATTATGGTACTGGCACAAAAACAGAAATATAGATCAATAGAACAAGATAGAAAGCCCAGAGATAAACCCACACATCTATAGTCAACTAATCTATGACAAAGGAGGCAAGAATATACAATGGAGAAAAGACAGTCTCTTCAATAAGTGGTGCTGGGAGAACTGGATAGCTACATGTAAAAGAATGAAATTAGAACACTCCCTAACACCATACACAAAAATAAACTCAAAATGGATTAAAGACCTAAATGTAAGGCCAGACACTATAAAACTCTTAGAGGAGAACATAGGCAGAGCACTCTATGACATAAATCACAGCAAGATCCTTTTTGACCCACCTCCTAGAGAAATGGAAATAAAAACAAAAATAAACAAATGGGACCTAATGAACCTTAAAAGGTTTTGCACAAAAAAGGAAACCATAAACAAAACGAAAAGACAACCCTCAGAGTGGGAGAAAATATTTGCAAACGAAGCAACGGACAAAGGATTAACCTCCAAAATTTACAAGCAGCTCATGCAACTCGATATTAATAAAACAAACAACCCAATCCAAAAATGGGCAGAAGACCTAAATAGACATTTCTCCAAACAAGATATACAGATTGCCAACAAACACATGAAAGAATTCTCAACATCACTAATCATTAGAGAAATGCAAATCAAAACTACAATGAGGTATCACCTCACACCAGTCAGAATGGCCATCATCAAAAAATCAACAAACAATAAATGCTGGAGAGGGTGTGGAGAAAAGGGAACCCTCTTGCACTGTTGGTGGGAATGTAAATTGATAACAGCCACTATGGAGGACAGTATGGAGGTTCCTTAAAAAACTAAAAATAGAAGTACCATACGACCCAGCAATCCCACTACTGGGCATATACCCTGAGAAAATCATAATTCAAAAAGAGTCATGTACCATTGCAACTCTGTTTACAGTAGCCAGGACATGGAAGCAACCTAAGTGTCCATCAACAGATGAATGGATAAAGAAGATATGGTATGTATATACAATGGAATATTACTCAGCCATATAAAGAAACAAAATTGAGTTATTTGTAGTGAGGTGGATGGACCTAGAGTCTGTCATACAGAGTGAAGTAAGTCAGGAAGAGAAAAACAAATACCGTATGCTAACACATATATATGGAATCTAAAAAAAAGAAAAAATTAGTTCTGAAGAACCTAGGGGCTGGACAGGAATAAAGACGCAGACATAGAGAATGGACTTGAGGACACGGGGAGAGGGAAGGGTAAGCTGGGACGAAGTGAGAGAGTGGCATGGACTTATATATACTACCAAATGTAAAATAGATAGCTAGTGGGGAACAGCCACATAGCACAGGGAGATGAGCTCAGTGCTTTGTGACCACCTAGAGGGTGGGATAGGGAGGGTGGGAGGGAGATGCAAGAGGGAGGGGATATGGGGATGTATGTATATGTGTAGCTGTTTCACTTTGTTATAGAGCAGAAACTAACACACCATTGTAAAGCAATTATACTCCAATAAAGATGTTAAAAATAATATATATTACCCAGAGCAAGAGACTGTTCCTTGATGATCCTGCTAAATCAGACCTCTTGCTGCTCATCCCTAGGACCCATGGCCCAGAGCTCATTCCACGAAACGTGCCACATTGCTTACTTGTCTTGATTGCACAAAGCTTTCCATTTTCCCTACTCATGGATTAGTACCTACCAATATATGAAGTACAGATATTTACTCATAATTTCCTTTTCCTATTGAACATATATGTTAATTTTTAAACAGATTTAGAAAAGAAGTCATTTAAAATACTCTGTCGATTGTTTTGCCAATCAACATTTATGTAATTCATCTCAATGCCAGTTTATTATTCACATTTGATGAGTACCCTGACCATGTTATGGGGTTTTCCACAGATAGTTTACATAACCTAATTTGTCTTTTACTTAAAACATACCATAGTAAAATACATGCTTAAATCAGAACATCAATACCCCATGTTTCCGTTTTCAAATTAGTATATGGTGATAAATTAAAACGAGGCGAAAAATAAAGAGCATATATTGTCATTCAGGACAGTTTTCAAATGGCAAGGAACACATAAATCCCCCCCTCTCTTTGAAAGGCATTAGACTCAATTCAATACTTTGAAGCTATTTTTCAACAATTGTATTTTTATCTATATATGTTGTTCAGCAACTTTTTATCCATATATGTCATTTTTCACTTAGGGAGTTCCTGTAAACATTGTTTAAGCATTAAGTCTAAACAGTAATTCATATTTTTGTAAGGAACTGTATGAATGTAGCAGCTTTATATAATTTATGAAGGAAGTTTTACTGGATAAATGCCAAGTAAGAAATAGAGAACGTTTCAATTATTACCCAGAACAAACATGCTCACTGCAGAGCAGGGACTATATCTTGAATTAGCATTAGACTTTATATAGACAGCATCAGGAATAAATGGCACTAAAATAAGTATTTGAATTCTGAAGAAAATGTTTGATACTTTATTATGGCCACTCGAGACTAGACAATAGATATCAAAGTATCTAAGAACATTTCTCAGCACATCTTCCCCCAAAACCCAAAATGTCTTATGGTCCTCAGTTACACTGGCTGACTCTATAGATGAGCAATGTCAAGGAATTTGCCCATAATTATACAATAACTAAATCCAGTTTTGCTTCAGTGCATGAGCAGTGTTGTCTCCAGTATCTTGTGTTAGGTCAGTAAATGTTATGTGTTCTCTATAGGCAACTTACACTGTTAGTTTGCCATTCGTAAAATATGTTAAAGTATTTTATTTCCAACAAGATCCGAAGTTCCTGGAGAGAAAACACTTCCTTCTACTCATTTCAGTATATCTCCCTAGTACCTGGCACAACCTTGAAAAAAATAGAAGAATATAGATATTGATCATTGTAACATTTTATTCATCTACTTGACAAATATTCACGGAGCACTAACCATATGCCTGAGTACTGTTTCAGGCACTGGGGATGCAACAGTGAATAAAAAATGCTCTTGTGGAATTTATGATTAATCAGTTCATTCATTTATTCAAGGATATTATTGAACACTGACTAGATAGCACATACTGTGCTCTTAGTAAAAATGTAAAAGTGAAAATTTAGTCCATTTCTTACCTTAAGGAGCTTTTAGTGCAGTTGGAGAAATACATAAATAGATCATTATGCTTCAATGCTGTGATAGAAATAAACACAAGTGATGGGCCCCTAGTTCATATTTGCACAGAGAGAGCAATAAAGAAATGCTTCTTGGAGGGTATGATACTTAAGCTGACATAGAAAGTACTAGATTGCTTTGCAGGTGGGGTGACATTGGAGAGGGTAGAGGTGGGAACTGAGAGTGGAGAGTGAGTCCAAGCAGACCCAAGGGCATGTGCAAAGCAGAATACTGAGACAGGGCGTATCCCATGACCAGAAGTGAGAATAGTTCAATATTGCTGGATAATAGAAAAAGAAAAGCCCTACGTAAATAACAGAAGCTGCAAAGGGCAAGCTAGACGCCGATCACAAAGAGCTTTGTATACCTGTGAAACTGTATGGTCTTTTTCTAGAAGTCAGTTGGGAGCTGTTATGATCAATGCAGACTAAACTTCAGTAAACTGTATTCTGAGGATTAAATATGTTTTCTCAAATTTATAAACATTTTTGAACAACTTTTGTGTTGAAGACATTACACTACACTAGATTTGTAGAGAACATAAAAATAATATAGTATTATAAATCTTGTCCTCAATAAATCTGCAGTTTGTTAGAGGGCATGAGCTAAGTACATAAATGAGTACATAAATCGAAGCCCCCAAGAGACAAGTTCTAAAGGACAGAAAGAAATCATATTATTTTGATGAAAAGATGAAACTTCAGGGTTGCATCTGTATCAGGATTTGAAGGATGGGTTTTACTTCAACAAAGAGAATTAGAGTAGAGGAACAATCATGAACAATGCAGCAATATGGAAAATTAGAATGTAAACAAAGTAAAGGTCATGAATCAGCCAGAAGCCAAGTTTTGCCTTGAGTGTATAAAGTGTGTTGAGGTGGTTAACTTTGCAGTTTGTCTGTTTTCTGTCAGGAAGACTCTGACCTCAGACCTTCCCATAGGTGACTTCTTGTTGTCTTTCAGATCTTAGGGCAAATGTCTGCTCCAGAGAGAGGTTCTCCCTGCTTACGTAGCTAAAATGAAACTTCTCATTTATCCTCCACCATGTCACCCTGTTTTATTTGTTTATTTTTTCTAATTTTTTATTATAGTCCTCCCTTGTTTATAGTGTAAGTAGAATAAAAGTAAGAGTATTGTATTATATGTATTTCACTACTATAACCTGCACACATGTAATAGGCCTTCAATACCTGTTTATTGAATGCATGAAATAAATGACCAAGTCAATAAGATCAGAAAATACTTTGAGGCTATGACATAGAAAGCTTGCATACCAGGCAGAGATGTTCGCTAGAGCAGTGCCCGTGGAGGGATCTTTGCTGAGGGAATGGCCTGACTGGAGTTCTGTTTCTGAACACCTGGAGGCCATGAAGAAGTTGGATTCAAGACTGAAAGATCAGAGGGAAAGGAAATATCCAGAAGCTACCATAAGAGCTCTGGCAAAAGAAATCAAGCACCAGAACAAGGACTGTAGCAGTAGAATTAGGAAGAAGGAGACATGGGGCAGCTAGAATGGCAAGATTTGGTTACCAGTGACTCAACGTGCAAGAAGAAGGTTAAAGAGGACTCTCAAATTTCTGGAGTCAATAAACAAGAAAACAGTGAGTCCAGGGATATTTTGAGTTTACAGTGCTGGCGAAACATTCGGAAGATGATATCCACTTGGAAAATCAGCTGTTGAGTCCAGGAGAGAATTAGGGCTGCAGACCCACATCTGACAACTTATTTATGTAGGTGTGTCCAGGCTTCCCACCCATAACCATCCTCCCAGTAGGAAAGCCTTTCAAGTGGCAAAGGCATCAGCAAAACTCATGAGTTTATTGTACTCTTTACTGCCTCCCCTGTATCATTTTTTTTTTTGCAACCGACAGAAGCATTTAAGCTACTTGAGCTCAAGATACACAACCTGATATCACACTCTGTAGCTCCCTTCTCTAGCAGGTCACTTTTTCCTGATGCACAGTCATGTTCAGCCTTGTACGTCCCTGTACAGTTTCTCTCAGATCTCTCCTTGGCAGAGGTATTTTAGTTCAGTTGTATGTACCTGAGACTTTAATATGATTTCTCCTTCTTGTTGGAGACAATCTGCTCCCATGATTGGTATTTATAAGTTTTGCATTCCTTTCTACACAACTCCGCTTCCTTTATCCAGAAATGTGTTGTGATTTATTCCTCTGTTTAAGCCAGATAAATTGGATTTATATTATAAAAAAGAAGCCTTTGTGCAATTTAGAAGAAAAAGATTGATGAGGGAAATGGGTGTACCTTAATGATATTGGTGGTCTGCAGTACCAGGAACTGAAAAGCAATTGGGTGGAACTATCTTAATATAGCAGGTAGGGCTCAGTCTTAGTGTTGTTGAAGAGGAGTTAAAATAATATCTGCAGATTTTTAATGATTTAATTTAATTCTTTGATATGGATGATATTTCTGTGAGACTGAAGTGAAAAAAATATCAAGGCAATGATCAAAAATGGATGTGTTTATAAATTAGGATATGGAAACAGAAAAGGAACCAGGACAGAGATAGAAGAACCAGAATAGAATAGTGTTGGTGAATAATGATAATGATGATGACTAATATTTGTTGTCCTTTTACCAGGGACCTGGTATAGATCTAACCACTTTATTGATATTATCCTTTTAAGATTTAGTAATGTCCCATTATTTTACTGTCCATTGGATAGTGGAGGATTTAATATTAGAGAAGTTAAGTAACTTTTCAAGGTCACAGAGCTAGTGTGTAGATATGACTGCTGGTCAGTTGGACTTCAAATTTCCAAGCCATCAGTGAGTAGCCTAAAGCAAAAAAAAAAAAGTTTTAAAAGAAAAGAAAAAATACTGTTTTAAGAAAGAATGGCACAACAAACACACCAGTGTAAAGCAATTATACTCCAATAAAGATGTTACAAAAGAAAAGAAAAGAAAAGAAAAGAAAAGAAAAGAAAAGAAAGAATGGCAGGCAAGTGTCTTAAATGCAGCAAATAATCAATGAAAATAACAGGGGAAAAGGCCACTAGGTTTGGTAATTAAAATGTCATTATTAATGTTTGAGAGAGCAATTTTTTTAGAAAGAAGGAATGGTAGAAATCAGATTGTATCCTATAAAAAGAAAATGATGTTTTCTGTAAATGGGAGATTTTGGGAAAGCTGAAAACAAAGTAATAGTGAACCAAGCATTCAATTCAAATTCTCATTTGATTTTTTAATTCCAAATTTTCGTTCATACATGCAATATGCAAATAAATACACATTAATAAAGTTGTAGTTCATTTAAATCTTTCAGAATACTTTGTTCTAATCTTAATGAAGAGAGAGAGAGAATGATTATCATGTACTAGCTAATTTAAGCTGCATGCTAAGGGCCAGTGTTCTGTGTAGAGCAATGTTTAAAAATAATAACAAGGATTTCTTTAAAAATATAAGTTAATGCTGTGCAGAAGGTCCTCCATTTATCTTCATTTCTGAGGTCAGAAGCGAAATTCAGTTGTAATTCAAGATCTGGCAATAGAACGACCTTTAAGGTGAGCTGTTCCAGTCTCTGACATGTCCTTTTATGTTCTTAGTCTAAATGTTAATATTTAAATAATAAGACTGTGTCTTTTTTGTTAGAACTTTGTTATAATTGTTATTTCTTTTAAAAAAAAATCTATATCTATCTATAGTTCATTTGGACATAGATAACTTTTAAATAGTAGTATCTGTTTTTGACTCTAGTTTCTATTTTTATGACACATAGAGTAAGCTTAAATGTCATTGGACATATATTTACATAAAATTCAATCATTTCTTTGGGGAAATGTGAGAGATCAGTTGGGTCTTAAATTTGCAAAAGATGCTGGTTCCCCAGGACAACAGTAATGACAGATAAATTGGGTTTTCCACTGTGGAACTCCCCATAGGCTTGTGCTATAATACACAGAGTGGAAGGGCTGCCTTGGAGGATTTTTTTGCTAAAGTGCCTATTTCTACATTTACTTACTTGTAGGAAAATCTGCCATGAATTATGGAATATAGAAATTTAAAAGAATATCCTAAACTGTAAGTTTATATTTTGAAGATTTAGCAGTATATAAATGAATATAGAAAGAGAAAAGTGTTTTATCTGAGAATTATAGTCATTGAAAAAGACAAAAATGTGCAATGGTTTGAATATGGATATGAACTTAGAATATTTCGGAGAAAATTCTCTTTTTGGTAACAAATAAGTTATTTTTTATCTTATGTGAAATCGCCAAGACTGTGTACCTTTAAAACTATCCAGGTGTCAATGCAGTCAGAAGTAGAAGAATAAATAATGACTGTTTATTTCTTTGTTATTGATTGGCAAGTCTGGAGAAAGACAATACAATTGATTTTAAATGTATATTGGCTTTTATTACATTCTAATCAATTGTACTAATACATAGCAAACTGAACTTTACATTTTATTCGGTTGTGGCTCAATGCCAAATTCTTGAAATTAATTAGTTCCTAGAATAGGCAGGAAGTGTGGATAATTGAAAGTATTATTTTAATGATTATTGTAGAATAATCAATTTTTACATTCTACTTTTTATTTAGGCAAAAGATCTCATTAAGCTTCAAGAACATAGCCATGTTCAGTTTCTATTTATTGTCACCCATAGGTTGCTAAGCTTAATGCTACATGATCAGCCTCAAAATAAGAGGTGCTACTTTAAATTATTTTCGTTAAAAAAAGGAAAATGCATTCATAACAATGGTATCATAATTGGATTCTCACCTGAGTGTAGCTTTAAAAAATTTTTGTTCTATTTATTTCTCCAAGCATTTAAGTCTTTTGTGCTGTTCCGTCCTCTCCCTTTCTCCACAACGTATATTTCTTTGCATTAATACAGTCTGCATCTTGTCTACTAAAAGTTTATAGTTCCCTCTTTATACCAAATAACCACAGATTCACAATGTTTGTTGTTTAATAAGTTTATGCTGAAAAGTCATTTTATCATTAACATGCGTCCAGTTCTGTATTTGATTTATGTTCCGTAAAATGTTTTTAAGTCCAAATTTCTAGTAATGTCAGAAGGTTTTATAATGATATTTCAATGGTCTCAGATGAGTCTGAATCTTACCATCATCTCCTATAAGTACCAAAAGCTTATCTTTAACAGTCAGTCCAGCCATTGTGATCTCAGTTTGTACCCAGAGTATCAGACTTCATTCCATCTCTTCTACCTCTTCTGTATTTTAGGCATAATGTCGGTGTGCAGAACAACTGTGTTTTTTCTTAAGTTTTTGCATGCTAAACAGACACATTCTTTAAAAACCCATGGGGTATTTACTAACTGTTCTCTCTGTGCTTTGGATACCCTGGTTCCGCTTAAATTACTTTCTTCGCAAAACTTCTGCTATGTAGTGTGATGGTTGTAAATTTCCTTTCCAGCAATGCTATTGTAGTTTATGTTTGTTGTGCCTTACCTAAAATTAATTTTGAAAGACTCATCACATAAATGTTCTTTTCTAAGTACTCTGGTCTTTATCACAGACATTGGAAAAGACAGGTAGTTAGGCCAAAGGGAATTGTCACTTGGATAAACAGGTGAGCTTTGGTCTAAAACATTTCTTTGTTTAGAGACATTTGTGTTTTGTTCAGCATATAAAAATGGCATAACTATGAGCTCAGAGTATACATCACATTTGAAAATTTGAAAGTAGTTATCAGCCCTTAATTATCAGCTTCATCTGACACCCGTGTAATAGCCAAGGAAGCTTGGTATAATATCTGAAGTTTCCTCTTAACCTACTTCAGATCAAGTGACTGGGTGAAAGTAGGATTTTAATTCTGAATATCAGATCTATAAGCTTGAATGGAATTCTAGAGTACTTGAACAATGCTGACAGTTTATATGGCCTTATGACATTGCTAAATAGTCTGACTTTTTTAAAAAGGCAGAAGTTATCCTTTGGAGTTTCCAGAGTCTGAAAGTCCTTCTCAGACACTTCTTTGTGTGTGTTAAGAACATGACTTTAGGAGATTATCATTAAATATGTTCTTATATGAGTAGAAGGAGAAATAAAAGAATAAAGGCATAGTTTTTTATGAGGAAGTCAGTGGCAGAAGACCTGAAATATGAGCTATTACACAAACGAAAATTATAGTGGAGTAATAAAGGGTGGGAGGAGAGAAAAAGGAGCCTGGGCATCAGGTCTGGGGTGAAGAGGAGGTGTAGTTGCAATAAAAAGGAGAAAGATCTTCCCAAAGGATGAACGGCGCCCAACACCGCTTCCGTAACTATCCAAATCCCTGATTCAAAGCTTATAATTCTTCCCAACCCTGAAAGAATTCAATTCTTTCAAAATTGTTTCCTTTTAAGTAGAGGAAAACCTGTTTAGGAGGTTCTTTTCTGAGATCAGTGTATTTTTCTCGACATCAATGTGGTTTTTGATAATGTACTGTCGATTATCTCATCATTTCTATTACTATTTCTTCTAAGATATAATATTATAAATACTTGAATTAATGTAATGATTAAAAAATAAGCATAGGGCAAAGACTGAAATAATCCGGGGGAATTAATAGCATAAAGAATTAGTATTTGCAATATATATTTTTAAATGTTCCAATGAATTGCAGTGCTCCACAGGCAAAATTACTATGTCATTTTTGTTTATATACAATAATCTAAAACATGACAGATAAAGATATTCCACTACAAGTGAATTGAATGAATTAGTCAAAAGTAAATTTCTCAAAATAAACTCCAATATCAAATGTCTGAAAGAAGTATTAGACCTAATTACCAACTTTTAGAGAATGCTGAGGCCAGAGGAGCATGTTAAAAAAGCACTATGGAGATAAACTCAGCCAATCCAGACAGAAATCACAAAACAGAAGATTCAGTGTCTTCAGCAGACACATTGCAGAGGGGTGTGGAGAGAGAGAGAGAGAAAGAGGAAGATGAAAAGAGACCTGTAGATTAAAGAGAGAAGACTATATCTCTTTAATGTGTGGACTGTAATTGGATTCTGATTTAAAGGGATAAATTGAACATTGTATATGTATGAAGGGATGTGTATAAAATATATTTATAAAATAATTATTAAATTTGAGCACTGATTACTTTATTAGAGAATCATTTTTAATGCTTTTTTAAAAAGTATAAAAGCAATATTGTGTTTATGTTTTTTAAAAGTTATCTTTTTAGAGGTACGCAATGAAATATCTACTGATGAAATACTATAATGTCTGGGAGTAGAAAAAGTTAGGAGGATCAAATAAACCAGATTTTCCATGAACTATAACTATTAAGGTTGGGTAAAAAGTAGATGGGAGTGCATTGTACTATTCTGCTTACTTTTCTAAGGGTTTGAAATTTTCCAAAATAAAAAAGTCAAATATATATGCCAGTTGTAGGGTATGAAACGCTTAATATGTAAATACAACCTATTTTTGAATCACCATTTTTCCATGGAAATCTCTTTACAAAAGAAGAAAGTGACTTGAGAATTCACAGATCCTGTCCCTTCAACCTTTCTTCATTTTTGACGAATAATTTTTACTCTATGGTATTCATTGACCAAAGATATAGATATATAGATATATAGATATATAGATATATAGATATATAGATATATAGATATAGATATATAGATATATATATATAGATATATAGATATATATATAGATATATAGATATATATCTATATATCTATATATCTATATATATATATATAATGAAGATGTATACACTGTAGTCTCTAACCATTAAAAATTACCTTGGAGAAAAAAAATAAAAAATATAAAATGAACTTGAATTCCACTCAGGAAGATAGAGTATTTCATGACTGTGTCAACAGAATAATCACATTGGACAATATTTGTAATATCAAATATGATCATTGTAAAAATCTTTAAAATATTTTTAAAAGAACATATTAATTACATCGAATGTTTTCTAACTTAATTTCTGGGTTCTCAATTTTGCATTTTCTGTTCTTTGTTTAAACTGCTGCATGCCCAAATTCCCAGAACACTTGCAGTATAATGCTCATGAACTTCACAAGACCCCATTCTTGTTGAAGCAGGATATAAAATAATAAAAATCATGTCCCATTTGTTTCTTTCTGTACTAAGCCATGTTTCTTTGTTCATTTTCCCAACCTTTCTAAAGCTTAGGTAGTTACAAACATTCCCATATTTTATGTATGGAGGGAGAAAAATGTAGCCAAGAAAATGAGTGTGCACGTTTATATTCTCACCTGGGATCATCTTGAGGATCAATACAGGACTTTAAATGTATCTGAGGAATGTGCTTCAAGTATAAAATGATAATAGCGATCTTCGTACATGTAAAGAGGCTTCATTTGTTTTGGCTGTTAGTGATGAGATATCCCTTTATATATAATTATGTGTTTGGTTACCAGGTTGATTGTAGACAAAGATTAGTAGAAGATTGCAGGTTCTTATAAAGCATTAATAGAACTATTTTTGTATTATCTTTTCAGAATAACTCCTGGGTAATATTCTTAGAACTTTGATTAATCTTCTTATCAGAGTTTGGCACTTATAATTTGCAATGAAATGGCATAGTCTTTAATCTATACATTAAATATAATCTTTCATGGACCATAACAGTTTGAAGGTACCATGAGAGAAGAATTAACTTGGAACAGTGCAGAATGCCTGTCCCCAGAGGCTTGGATAAGAGAACCAGATTGCCTCCAGACTAGAGAGAAATGAGGTAACATTCAAGTAACAACATTGTTATTTGATGCATTGTTATTTGGTGCAGAGCTATACAATATCAGCACTAATTCCAGAACATTCTTAGTTATATACTTAGAAAACAATTTCTCCTACCTCTTTATTTTCTAATAGTGCTTATGCTAGCTTCTACCAATGAGAAAAACCTATTTACAATTCTCTTAATGTTACGCCTTTACAGCTTTTGCATGTTTCAAACTAACACAAGTATTTTCCTGCTTTTTTCTCATAATACTTTTAAATTTTGGTTTTTAAAATACTTGGCTCAAGTTTTTTGAAGTGTCATTTTCAAAATAGCAGAATAAGATCATTTGAAGAGATAAGACAGAATACAGGAGCCAACATTTTGTGAAATTCTATCTGGAGCCCAGTAGTTTGAGAATTGTCTCTCTATGGAAACACCTTTATTGATGGTTGGACATTATTAGGACAGTACCATGATCTGGAGGAGAAAACTACAAATTGCTAGGGAGGTGAACTTCGGGTGAACAGACAGCACAATATGCTACAGTAGTAGCTGATCTCTCCACAAGATGGCGGTCATGGTTTAATAGTTGGTTTTAATTAGTATATTCAAAATATATTAGTATACAAAATTTACAATGTTGACATTACCAACATTCAGTGATACTGAGATATTAAGTTACAATATTTAGGGAGTATATTATGCAGGTAGTATTTATATTCCTGCAGATTCTTTCTCTTGGCTCCATACTATGTTTGGTAGGTACCACCAGCCCAACCAGAGAAATAGAATGAATAGAAAGTGGGTCACCAGTTCTAATCTTGAATGTGGAAAGGAAGAGCGGAAGAGACACAAGATCACCTAGCAATTACAATATGTATCAAAGCAAACCAAGGCAGGAGCCAGGCCATTAGAATAGTGGGTGGTGTTTCTTGGTGGGTAATGGGTGCTAATGCTCACTCCTGAGCTCTAATCCCTGGCTCTGATTATTAGTGAATAAGACCTGGAGGACAAAACAGTCAGCGGGGCCCTGCCCTTGGATTCTTGGATTCTGTGTCTGGAATCACCATTGGTTTATTCCAGGTTGTCCCATATTTTACCACTGATGGACACACTGACTCAGACAAAGAGTAACCTGTGCCTACAAGTTGACATAAATCATCAGATTGGGTTGACAACTAAAGAAATAAATCAGGAGCTAATATTAAATCTGAGTATAATTGATAGGAATCCTCAACAAGAGGTAAATATGGATGTAAATTATGTTCTATTGTAATACACTAAGATAAAAACCATGAAATTTTGTCTCTGAATTTGACAAAATTTGGATTTTTTAAATGTATTTTCTTGAACTGTTATAATTTTTCTTTTAAATAAAGTAATGGGACTATGAAATGTCAGTTATTCTTATAGCTTGAAATTCTATAGTCTCTATGTAGAAAAATGATGTTTTAAAATTTTTGTTAGAGAATAATATCCCAATGAATGTTTCAGAAATTGTTGACAGTTAATGTTAATATTAATAATCTACATCAGGTTTACTCATAGTTCCAATCTCTAAAAAAGGTTCGTTTTAGCTAAGTGTATGGAATGTATGTGTATATGAAATTGTGATCTATACAACACCTTAAAACTGTAAAAATGCATTATTCTATTTGGAAAGTTCCTCAAGAGATCAAGAAGCTCCAAATGCTTTAGTGTGGAGTACAAGGCAATTCAATCATTTTAGAGCTTAATTCATCAACATTCATGCATCCTGTGACAGAGATATGTCTGCAGTGCTTTGACTGTCCTACACCTCCAAGATTTTACACATACTGTTGCCCTAGTTTTTCACTGCTTTATCCTTTGTTGAACTAATGAAACCAATAAACTAAATTAGTGTTCACTAAACATCATTTATACTCATACTACCCTACCATTTTTATTTTCTATGAGTAACACCTACATTCTTATTTACTTAATACTTTTCTATGAATATATTGATTCTTTTAAAGTTAGTCTTACTCTAAACAAAATACACTGCAACTATGGCTTAAAATAAAATAGAAACTTCTTCCGGTCAGGTTGGAGAGACTGGTACTACACTAGACTTACCTATCTACCTTAAACAACTGAAAAACTATACACACTGTGTGAACAACTTGATTCCAAAATCAGACTTGCAAGACTGACCCCAGAGAAAAAACTCAAACAAGGTGAGTCATAAAATGACTTGAAGTTTCTGCCTAAAGATACTTGTTAGACCATGAAACAGAAGACAGAAATGTCAGAGAATTGAAAAGACAGAGATATGATTTCAGGTAGGCTGCGTCAGCTGGAATTTATAGTAAAGAGTTCGTGGAAAGGAAAAACCTAAGCAGCACAATTCCCAGAGTTCACACTGTGCTGGAGACTTGATTTCTGACAAGCCATTTGGAGAAAACACAGTCTAACACCCATTGCATTCATTAGGGACCAAGAAGTGTTACACCATAGTAATATGTTTAAACTACCTAGCAAAAGGCTACTCTCAATGGGCTCTAATATAATTTTAAAATTATCCTCAGAAGGACCAAACATATCTTCAAGTTGCTTAACTAAGGGCCTAAACAGAGTTCAAAACTATTTAAAGAATAAAAGACCCAGGCACTCAATGATGTAGCATTTATAATATCCAGTCATTTTTAAAGTAAATAATGAAAGAAGCAGGAAAATGTGACCCATACCTAGTTAAAAAAAAAAAAAAAAAGTCAATAGAAACACATCATGTAGCTATAGAGATGATGTAATTACTAGCAAAGATTTTGAAATAGCTATTATAAATACACTAAAAGACTTTAAAAAATGTAAATATGGAGGGGAGAAAAGGAAGATACTAACAAAGAACCAAATGAAACTTCTCGAGTTTAAAAATATAATACCTGAAATAAAAACACTCACTGAATAGATCTAGCGACAAATTAGACCCTGCAAGAGGAAATGGTCAATTAATTTAAAGATATAGGAACAGAAACTATCCAAGTTGAAGCACACAGAGAAAAAAAAAAAAAAACATAAGATGAACATATACAGAATCTCAGGGAACTGTGGGAAAGTACCAAGAGGTTCCACATTATATGTAGTTGAAGTCCCAGAAAGAGAGGACAGAGTAGGGGTAGGGCAGCAAGAAATATTTTAAGAAATAACGTCAAAATTTTTTCCAGATTTGATAAAACCTATAAAATCAAAGACCCAGCGATATTACTGAACCCAAGGCAAATAAGCATGAAGCAAAATACATCTAGGGACACCATAATCAAACTGGTGAAAAGAAAATGATAGTGAAAAAAATGATAAAAGCGTCAAGAGAAAAAAGACACCTGTCACGTAGGGAAACAAACAAATGACAGATTCTTGGTCAGAAATAATGAAATTCTGAAGTCAACGGAATGACATTTTTAAAGTACTCAAAGGAAAATCAAAACTGTTAATCTAAAATTATCTATCCAGTAAACACTACTTCAAAAATGAAGGAATGTATAAACTTCTTTGAGGCATGTACAGACCAAGAGAATTTGTCTCTAATAGACCAGTACAATCTGAAATGTTAATGACATTTCTTCATGTCAAAAAGAAATGTTATAGGATGAAGAGTTGAAACTACAGAAATAGCATAGAAAATGTTAAATATTTTAATAAATATAAATATAATTTTAAAATTTATCTTATTTTTAAAATTTCTTTAAAAGATAAGTGACTGTTGAAAGTAAACATAATAGCAATATATTTTAAAGTTGCTAACCTAAAGTTCAAATATATAACAATAAAGTCAAAGCACAGGATATAATAAGGGAAATATACTATTTGTAGATCTCATGTTATATTCAAAATAGTACAGATAATATGCAAATAATATTATTTGAAGATATACCATAATAATTTATAATTGCATACAGTAAACTCTAGAGCAACCACTAAAAATTGAAACATAAACTAAACTGATAATACAGATAAAATCAAGTCATAAAATATTCTCAATTATTACCAAAAAAGAAGGAAAGAGGGTATAAAAAGAACAAAGAGTAGATGGCAATGATAGAAGATAAAAGGCAAGATGATAGGTCAAAATGCAACATATTACTAGTTAATGAAGTAGAAATGATCTAAATAATCCAATTAAAATTTTAAAAAATGTCAGAGTGAATACAAAAAAGACCAGTTACGGGCTATCTAAAAGAAACAGCATTTCAATATAAAGAAAGTGATAGTTAAAGAGTAAAATAATTAAAAAGCATACCATGCAAACATTAATCAAATACATTTGTGCTAGCTATATTAATATCAGGCAAAGTAGACTTCGTAAAAAGCAATATTACCAGTGATAAACAGAGCCATATCAAACAATAAGATGACTAATACATCAAGTCATACTGTTTTTAATATGTATGCACCAAATTACAGAGTTTCATATATGAAACAAAATGGAAAAGCAGTTAAATCAACAGTGGTATCTGAAGATTTCCATATTCTTTTCTTTTTAACTGATAGCTAATAGTGTGAAAATCAGTAAGTGTATAGAATATTAGAATAATATTTCAACCAGTTTGACATAATTGACATTTATAAAAGAATCCACTCAACAATGGCAGAATACACATTTTTTCCAAGTAAATCAAACAGCGTACTCTGATATCAATACAAAAAACAAGTCCAGTGGTCATTTTAAACAATAACACAAAAATCCTTAATATTAGCAAATTAAAAGTAACAATATGCAAAAAAAATTATGATACAAAGAACATAAAGACAAAAAAAGAGGTAAATTACACTTCATCACAATTAAAACTCATCTTCAAAAGACCTCTGTAAGAAAATAAAAAGCCAAGCTACATACCAGTATTATCAACTTTTACTTCTTCAGCCATCTGAGTAGAGTGAATTGATAGCTATATATTCTTTGCCAAAGTGTTTGGTCAGATAAGTTGCTCATAGTTTTGAAAATTTAGTTGTTTGCCATTTTATTATTGAGTTTTAGGATTCCTTCTATATCCTAGATACCAGTTCTTTTATATATATATATATATGAGAGGGAGGATATTTTTTCTCCTAGAGTGCGTACCTTGCTTATTTTCTAAATATGGACAAAGTTTTAGTTTTGATTGTCTGACACACACATACTACACATATGTAATTATTTCTATGACATGTTTATAAAAACTTTGCCTACTCTCAAGGCATGAGGATATTCTTCTGTGCTTTCTTTTTCTCTAAAATCTTTACGGTTTTCGATTTTATGTTTGGGTCAATGATCGATGTTGAATTAATTTTTTCATATGGTGAAAGGAAGGAGCTGAATTTCATTTTCTTTCATATACATGTTGAGTTATTCCAACATAATTTGTTGAAAAAACTTTTTTCTTTATCTCTAGATTGCATTGCCATTTTTGTCAAAAATCAAATGACATTAAAAATATGGGTGTACTGGGGACTAAATTTTCTGTTCCATTTATCTCATTTGTCAATCACTATATTAGCATCAAACTGTCATGGCTACTAAAGCCTTAAAGTGACTACTGAAATAGGTAGTAAAAATTCTCCAGTTTTATTATTTTTCAATATTGTTTTGGATACTCTTAATCTTATCATTTGTACATAAACCTTATAATCAGCTTTTAATTTCTTCAAAAAATGTGTGCAGTATTTTATTTGGAACTGAATTGCATCCATGGATCAATTTGAAAAGATTTCTGTCAATGTTAATATGTCATGAACATATTTGTCTCTTTAATTTATAAGTTATAAGATGTATTATAGTTTTCAGAGTGCAGGTATTGCACACATTTTATCCTACTGTCTTGTGGCTTCCTGGTGACAAGTTAACAGCATGTTTAATGACTTTTTCTCTGTATCTAATATGTTTTATTTACACATTAAAACATTTCATATACATATATTTTAAGATTTCCTATTTAAGTTTGGTTTTCATAAGCTTGACTATTATGTGCATGTGCATAGATTTCTTCATATTTATACTGTTTGGAGTTTGCTAAGATTTTTGAAACATAAATACACAACTTTCAAAAATTTGAGGGACTATTTGGCTATCATGTTTTCATGTTATATCTGTCTCTTTCTCCCTCCATTTGGGAATTCAATTATACATATGTTAGACTTGTTTTATATTGTCCCATGGGTTTCTGAGCCTCTGTCCATTACTTTTAAAATTTTTTCTCCCTTTTTTCTCCAGATCAGATAATCTCTATTGAACCATCTTAATATGTAGTGATACATTCCTCTGTCATCTCCATTTTGTTCTTTACTTCATCTAGTGAAAATTTTAATTTCAGGTGTCATATTTTTCAGTGCTAAAATTTTCCATATAGTTCTTTTTAAATTTTTCTATTTCTCTCCTGAGATTTTCTATGATCTCCTTTATTGTGATCATATTTTCCTTTATATCACAAAGCACA
This sequence comes from Eschrichtius robustus, assembly GCF_028021215.1. Classification (NCBI taxonomy): domain Eukaryota; kingdom Metazoa; phylum Chordata; class Mammalia; order Artiodactyla; family Eschrichtiidae; genus Eschrichtius; species Eschrichtius robustus. The sequence continues at coordinate 16,552,463 of NC_090844.1, read as the reverse complement.
GCAATAATAGTTGCTTTAACTCCTTTGTCTACTAATGCCAACACTTGGATTATCTTGGGATTTGCTTCTATTAATTTTCTATTATCTTAGAGTAGCATATTCATGGTTCCTTATATGTCAAATATTTTTTTATTTTATCCTGGATGTCACAAATATTATATTGTGGAGAATCTAGATTCTGTTTTATCCACCAAAATGTCTTGATGTTTTGTTTTAGGAAGCAATCAACTTGCTTGGAGTCAAACTGAAAATTTTATTGCTCGGACAGGACCTTAAATCTCTGTTCATTTATTTTCACTGCTGCTAGTCTGGCCTGCAGTTGCAGAGTAATAAGCTGAAGTATGTAGTAATTAAGTGATTTGCCTGTGGTAACACAAGTGAAAGAACAGTTTTTAAATTCATGTTTGTGTGATTTAACAATACCCCCAAACTTCTAACCACTATATTGTACTTTAATTTATCTGATTACTAGATAAATGATTTAATTTCTAGTATTAGAAATTTCACAAAAATATTTTGAGAAAATATACTTTATTATTGTGGGAAATTCTAAATTCCAGAAAAAAATCAGCAATTTCAGTTAACTTCTACTTGAGGATAGACTTACCTTGTATATTTTTATAAGATTATTACCATCTAAAATAGTAAAATGAACATGATAGAGGCCTAGCAAAGCAATATATTAATTATAAAAGTCTTAAAATTATATAATTTTCTGTAAGAAGCAGAATGTTTGATGAAAAGATTTTGGGTTTTGACAGCCATCATTTACTAATCGTGTGTGGCCTTGAATAACACATAAGATCCTCAATATTTTGAGGTAGATCTATGGATTGAATAAAACATCATAAGAAGGACCAAATGTAGATCTATGGATTGAATAAAACAACATAAGAAGGACCAAATGTCAAGGAAAGAGGTCTCAATAAATATACTTTCCAAATCTACCATAGATGAAATTTTGCACCAAACTCTGTCCCTCCTGCAATTGATATAGGAGAGAGACATCCTGAATTAATCACTAACTGCCTTATTCCTCAATATCACTTCTGGGGCAATTTTGAGCCACTCCTCTTGTATCTGTCTCTGGAGACTAAGTGATAGACAGTAGCTACCTGGAAAATTGCCAGATTACGCAGCAGAGGCAGGGGTAAAAGGAAGGTCAGAGAAGAGGAAAATGAGTTTGAAACTCAATCGATGCATTGTGGGGAATACTGCCATGATTAGAACTCATTGAGTATAAAAACAGCTTTGAGAATAAAAAGGAGAGGACTAAAAGCACACAAACTTAAATGAGAGAGAAAAACAGGAAGCAAATGAGCACAGTGTTTTCAAGGGAAAAAGTGTGTGTTTGGGGAAGGAAAAGGATTTAAATTATTTTATTCTAGTAACGAATATATGGTGTAACTGAAATACAGTTTCTGCCTTCCACATGTTGTTTTCTTATTTTGATATTTAGATACCTATTCATCTATAATTAATATATTTGAACAATTACAACAAATCATTACTGTTCTCTTTATCTTCCTGCTAATACAACTTTCCTTCTCTTAGAAATGGTCATTATATATTTAAAAACATAAATTGAAAAATATATGTAATTATTTAAAATAGCCTTAGGGGGAACTAGTGTAAAATATTTCTTTCCTTTTAATTTTTCATTCATTTAAAAGCTTTTAAACCATTAAAAAATACATTTAAAATGTATTAAGGAACTTCCCTGGCGGTCCAGTGGTTAAGACTTCGCCTTCCAATGCAGGGGGTACGGGTTCAAACCCTGGTTGGAGAGCTAAGATCCCACATGCCTGGTGGCCAAAAAACCAAAACATAAAAAAGAGAAGCAATATTGTAACAAATTCAATAACAACTTTAAAAATGGTCCACATCAAAATAATAAAAATAAAAATTTAATTTAATTTAATTTTAAAAATAAAATAAAATAAAATAAGATTTATTAAGTGTATGCTATGACCTAACACTGTTATAGTTATTTGGAATAGATTAGCAAACTAATTATATCTTATTGTCAAATAAAATTTGCTCCTATTGCCCTCTGCTAGTTTTTTAACATTCTTGAACAATTTATGTTATTTATTACAATAAGCATTTATTATACTCTAGATATAACTATATTTTTTCAAAAAAATCTGAAAGAATATGATATTCTTTTTATATAAAATCCTTGTATGAATAACTTGCAAAGTCATGGGCTAGGCAAATAGTCATATTTCCTTCCATGGTTTGCTTAATATCATCATAGAAATTTATTACATGAATACAATATTTTAAAAAGAAAAAAATATGCATTGATACTAATGAATCTTAATCTACAAAGAAAATGATTGACCTCTGAGTTATTTTAATTGCTTTCATTTTTCATTGAAAGCCCTATTCTTACAGGCTGTATTTCAATTTCTCTAACTTTTTAATATGGAAAATTAAGTTTACGCACTCAATAAATTAGTATTATATTATAAGGAGCATTTTTTTCCTTATTAGAAATTCTTTTTTTGCCCAGACTTCTATTTACAGAACTACCAGGGACATTTATGTTCTAATCTAACACTTTGGATATATTTTTATATCAAAATTACCCCCCAAATATAAATGATTATAAATTAGAAGACATAAGTGAGAAAACCTTGGGACACAGAACAGAGTAGATGAGAATTCTGAGAAGCAAAATACTTCTGATTTTAAGTAAGCACCAAGAAATGTCAGTGGAGATCATTACAGCAATAAGATTGTATTAAATTTCAAAAACCATTCTGTAGTAGCCAATATTGTAAAGATACCCATGTTTTGTTTCAGTAAGCAGAGTATCTATTTTAAAAGGCCTGCTGGGTTTTTTGTTGTGTTGCTGCTGTAATGGTGGTGGTAAGTTGCCTTAATAAATCTGTATACACTATCATTTTTGAAAAATTACCTAATTTCAAACTGAAAAGAACCATAAAACCCAAACATTTCAGAAAAAAATGAATTTTTAGAAAGCATAGCTATAATTTTCTTTGAAAGCAAATACATAAAATAAATAGTTATGAGTTCACTATCTTGATTGTAGTGGTTGTTTCACTGGTATATAAATATATTCAAACTTAACAAATTATACAGTTTAAATATGTGTGGCTTATTGTTTGCTAATTATAACTCAATATAAGGCCATTTAAAAAAAATAGGGACACTGGAATTTCACTTTAATGTAAAATTGTCTTGAGGCCTTGCCCTTTGAAAGGCCCTTTGGTGCCCTTCAAAATATGACAGAAATCTTACCAGTCACTCAGTTATAAAGATCCCTTGACCAGCTTCATTCAGAACTGTACATCATAATAAATAGTTTTGTAATGAGGTTGTAATGAATAAATGAATATTAATGATAATTTCAGTATGTATTCTTATACAATGTAGTTGTCTCTTGGGGTAAAATAGAATATCATTAATCCTTAAAAAAGAAGGAAATATAGACATCTGTGACAACAGATGAACCTGGAATACATCATGCCAAGTGAAATAAGCCAGACACAGAAGGACAAATAGTACATGATACCACTTATATGAGAAATCTAAAATAGTTAAACTCATAGAAACAGAAAATAGGATGGTGGTTGACAAGTTCGGTGGGGAGAAGGAAACAGGGAGTCATTACTCAAAGGGTACTAAGTTTCAGCTCTGCAATATGAAGAAGTCCTAGAGATCTCCTGTACAGCATAGTGTCTACAGTTAACAATACCGTATTGTATTGCAATACTGTATTGCTAAGAAACTTGTACTTATGTTGTGTTCTCATTACAAAAAGAAAACCCCAGAAAGAATAAATACAGAGGGCAGGAGAAAACTTTTGAAGGTGATGGAAATGTTTATGGCATACATTAAATATGTACAGCTTTTGGTATGTCAATCATACCTTGATAAAGTGGCTTAAAAATAACATTTTCCTGAAGTGAATAATGAAAATTGTGAAACCTTCCATCTGTCTCAAATTAACATATGAATAATGTACAACCCTCCAAACATACCTTATGGGTGCTTATAAAAAATACAACAAAATTGTTCTAAAGTTGATCCACAGGAACAAACATGCAAGAATAACTAGACATTTATTTGAAAAACAAAAAGCAATGAGGGAGACATGATACCACATGATAAAATATGTCATAAAGCCCTCATAAAAAGACAGTGTAAGGTTATGCCAAATGAGACAAATAATGAGCAAAACAGAACATATAGCCCTGAAATAGACCTACTATGTAAAAATTATGCATTCTGAAATTAAGAAGCTCTAAATGTATTATTCATCCATTATATTTGGGGAATGACTAATTTGAAAATGTTCTAAGGGATCCTTTACCTATTCCATAAAATAGCATTATTGACCATAATTTATATAGAAAAGACCATTACTGAACATGAAAAAAAGTTTATGTTTTACCTTATTGACTCTAGTAAAACATGATGAAAAATTTAAAACTTGTCTAGTGGTAGATTACTACAACCACATTCTTAAATAACCATCAGAAATATAGAAGCAGAAATATAGTAAATAGAAATTTACTAGAATAGGTAAGGGGGTGATTATGCTATGAAAACAATTAAAAAGTAATTTCCATTAATGATCATGAAAAATAGTCATTAATACTTCCAGAACATAATTATCCTGATAGCGAACCTATGCACTCCTAGTTAGATTTGTTAGATAATAATTTATCTCAGTAAACACACATTAGTGTCAACCCCACTCTTACCAATGGACCTCATAAAGCAAGGTGCTTTCTGTTGGAGCATTTTAATTAGAAATATGATGGACTGCTTCTCCTTGTCCCTTGATAGATAGAACTACTGCAGGTTAGAGTTTTTTTAAACCTCTACAGATTTTTAATATGCGTTTTTGAAAAAAAACTCTCAGTTACTAAATTTAAAGCATGAGAACTGAAAGAAATGAATTTAAGTCAACGGTATTAGATTATCATCTCAATGAGAAGTGAAATCAGCACTTTCAAAATGTTAGGGAATCTAAACATTTTTCCCCCCAGTATGAGAAACAGTGGGCAACTTAAAATAGCAGCTTTTGTTGTTACTTAAGATTATTAGTTTAGAGAAGCAGTAGACATTATCATACTGCTAAAATAATTATAGGTTTTATTCAGTTTTAACTTGTCACTAATAACAGCCTTTCATTGCATGGGTCAGTATTGAAATGTATAAAAGATTTTTCTTTCTGCTTTCAAAATTGCCAAATATACATAGACAGACAAAAATGGCCCCAAAATGTGTATTTCTTCTTTCTTTCTTTATATTTTCTTGCTTTTTTTTTTCTCCCTAATAAATATTGAGGGCACAAAGTGTGTTGCAGCTGTAAAGAACTTCTCAGGAAACTGGGACAGAATTTCCTAGAATTAACCCTCCATTAACACTGAAGGAGTGTAGGTTCATTTGTTTCAGAAAGATTTTTTGAATTGAGAGCCTAGATTATAATTCTGATGGTTTCTTGCTTGGAAACTTAATGAGTTTGACTGGGAATAATAGTGATTTTGTCCTGAAAGTAAAATAATAGATTTTTCAAGTTTAAGTTGAACTTGCTTTTGGTGGAGGAGTTTAGGGAGTATAGACCTGATCTAAAAGAAGGAAACATATGCATTAGCCTTGTGTATTTTCCCCAAGCCTTTATTCCCCATTACTGAAATGAAATGGAGTAACAGCACAAGCACATAGCCTATGAGTTTGGATGAACTTGCTTTATCACCCCCAAAGTTCTCTTTATTTCCTTTGGTTTCATATTTTACATTAGCTGTAAGGGCCACTGAAAACTCCTGTCATCTTGTTTTAATGAATTCTTCTCAAGCAATTGAATAAGCTTGGCTCATTCAAGGGATCTCATATTAGGGACCTTTGAAAACTAGCAAAGCAAATTGTAAATAGCAAAAGATTCCCTTGGTCTTAGAGAATTAGGGAACTTCCTCAAAACTGACTTTTAAGTTTTGGCTTGCTCTGATCCAGACCCACCCTGAGGTGCTATGAAGATGGTAGGTTTGTCATTCTGTATCTTTCCTACACATACTAAAGTGTTAAAATTAGCTTTTAAGTTTTATTCAATAAAAATCTTGTAGTGCTTTCTGATTAAATAAAACCCATAGTCATGACTGATAAGAATATTTCATGTGTATGTGAGTGTAATTCACTAGATTAATTAATTAGTAACAGAAACTAGCCTTACCATTACCCGAATCTCAAAAAATTTCAAATATTTTATCTCAATTTGCTCCGAGTTAACTATCTTCTAATACTGTATTGGAAATGTCAATTCTCTGCATCTCTCTTTCCATTCAAACACCAAGTCCCATATATTCTTTCTTGGTAACATCATGTTCTAGCTAAAATATTTAAGGATATAACAATTCCCATTAATATGGAAAAGTCTACATAAATGAAAAAGGAAAAGTAGATGTTTGGGGTTATACAGAGTATAGCATAAAATAGGATTTGGTCAGTTTGTTAAGGTTTATATTTTTCTCAGGGTGTGAAACCATTATAAGCCAAGATGATATCCAAAATTTTACCAAACAACTGGTGCAACAGGGGCACTGAGACTGCACTGAGATGGCCCATAGACTGGTATGGTTAGACGTGTGTGTTAGCTGAGCATTATTCCAACTTATGAATTACGTAATATACTCTCAGATGAGGTGTTTATTGTCTTGTTTTGTTTTTGTTTGATTTTTTTTAAAGTGGGCTACTAAACAACATCTTTCCAACTCCTGTAAATTGCAGTTGATTAAATCATTTATTCTCCCACAGTCCTAGATTCAGTATATGCAATATGATTAAAGGAATAGAAGTGACTTTCCTGAAGTTTTACCGAAATATGTACGTACAGATGCATGTAGCAAAAATGTTGAGACTGTGTTTAACAGAGGTGTGTTAATCAGAATTCAGCATGGCGGGGCTTCCCTGGTGGCGCAGTGGTTGAGAATCTGCCTGCCAATGCAGGGGACATGGGTTCGAGCCCTGGTCTGGGAAGATCCCACATGCCGCGGAGCAACTGGGCCCGTGAGCCACAATTACTGAGCCTGCGCGTCTGGAGCCTGTGCTCCGCAACAAGAGAGGCCGCAATAGAGAGAGGCCCGCGCACCGCAATGAAGAGTGGCCCCCGCTTGCCACAACTAGAGAAAGCCCTCGCACAGAAACGAAGACCCAACACAGCCATAAATAAATAAATAAATAAAATAAATAAACCCAAAGTTTAAAAAAAAAAAGTAAGCTGAAATATTTAGTTAAAAAAAAAAAAAATCAGCATGGTGACAGATCAGTGGAGGAGATATTCTGAAGTAAAGACTTGTCATACTTGCCACTACCTAATTCTATAGTACACAAGTATAGGTAAAGCATTTGAGGTTGAGTGATCCTGAGAGTAAAACAGTAACAACAATAATATCAGTGACTGTGAACATTTTTTAAATTCCACTCTTGGTTGCATGAGAAGAAACACAAAATATAATGCAAGGCAGCCGCATCAAAGCCTTTCAAACAAGGTGGAATATTAATAAATATATCAGTAACATAAACAAAGAACTTGTTTATAAATACTTTTTATTACTATACTTTTCTCTTTCCCTTCATTCATAAAGTCTACATTTCTCTTTTATAGCATTTGTTGGATTGAGAGTGAACAGCGTGCTAAAAGAAAACAGACCTACCTGTGTAACTATAAGATGAAACAATCAAGTGAATTATTTAAAAAAAAAATGTCACTCTTCAAGTGGCTAAGAGAACGTGGGAGCAGATGCTGAAATAATAAACATCTTGCATTATTTCATTTAGAGTAAGCTGTATAAATTCCATCATAAAATAAAGTACTTGGTACACTCTGAGAAATATGTCATCATCAACAAATGACTTTTTTATTACCTGCAGGAAGAACACAGATGGCTTGCTCTGCTCATTTTGGTATTTTTTAAAATAAATTTGCTAAAGAGCAGGTAGATGCCTTATTATTTTCAAGACACATTCAATGCTGTAGAAATATATTGAGATCTCATTCGGAAAGGCTGTTCAGGACCCATATGACATCGCCATCCACTATGAAGACATTTGATGGAAAATTATTTTTTCTCCATGCAGTCATAGTAATCAGTATGGTTAAAATATTTTGACATTTTCAAATGGCACCGAGGTGACAAATACCAGGAAGGGTTTGAGGAATAAGTCATCTTATCCATTCGTTTCTCATTACAAAAAAAGACAGTAATATGTACCTTACAACGTTCATAGTCACACTTCACTACTTCACTTTTAAACTGAGTCACAAGCTGAAGGAGAACTTCTTTCAGTTTTTACAAGGAATTCAATACTATGGAGGAAAGATACTTCCCACACCTTCCTGGCTTGCCAGTGTTTCAGGATTTCTCTAATTTCCTTGGTTAAAAAAAAAAAAACAAAAAACAACTCTCCTTTATTTCCCTTACATTTTACCCATATGTTTCTCTCAGTATTGTGTTATATGATCTTATCTTTGATTTTTTTTTTTAAATAAATTTATTTATTTATTTATTTTTTGGCTGTGTTGGGTCTTCGTTTCTGTGCGAGGGCTTTCTCTAGTTGCGGCGAGCGGGGGCCACTCTTCATAGCGGTGCGCGGGCCTCTCACTATCGCGGCCTCTCTTGTTGCAGAGCAGAGGCTCCAGACGCGCAGGCTCAGTAGTTGTGGCTCACGGGCCCAGTTGCTCCGCGGCATGTGGGATCCTCCCAGACCAGGGCCCGAACCTGTGTCCCCTGCATAGGCAGGCAGATTCCCAACCACTGCGCCACCAGGGAAGCCCTTATCTTTGATTTTAATGTTGTTATAATACATCTAAACCCTTTTATCATTTTTTATTTTTAAAAAGTAAAACACAATTCCTCTTTTGAAAAGAAATGTACAAAAACTGTGTTGGAATACATACAGAGTTTTAATCCATAAAGTTATTCATTTCTATTCTGGGAAAAATACAGCAATAGTTCATAAAATGCGTTTTGAATATAACAATAGTTAAATAAGTAAATGACAAATGTATTTTGGCTTGAAGTTTTTAGGAATAGAATTGCTTCTATTTCCTATTTCCCTGCAGTGAATGTACATAGTCAAAAAACAGATGCTACATTTTATGCTCATTGGATGTGAAGTACAATAGTCACTAAGGAAAAAACAAATATTTCAAGTGTGTGTTAGTGAACATTTGTAATACAGATAATTTTGTATAATTAACTGTCATTGGTTTAGTGGTTATTTTTTCAAGCCAGGGATTATATTGTCATTTGTATATTAATATCTAAATCTGATGTGGTATAACTTCAATTTCTTGTCTATTTATGAAATGGAAAAATAATTCTTAACACTCAGAATATAGTCAGTTATTCCATTCATTTAATATATTTATTGAGCAAGAATAGAATTTTGGAAGAATTATACTGTGGTAGAAAGTGACACATAATTATTTTCTAAAAATCATAAAAAACTACCTCACTTTCCTAAAGGTTTTCACCGCTGAGATCAGAGCTCTTTCCTATTGATAACACTACCTGATATATATTTGATGAAGGATCCCATAATATCTTACCAATGGTGGTGACACAGCTTTTGATGATGGAGTGTATATTTAAAAACATCTGTTCTGAGGTAGAAATTATACTTTACTGAGCAGAATTTTAATGCATTGTTAATTCAGAAACTCCCTATATAGCCTCTAGGTTTAGAAGTGCACGGCTGTGAAAGAAGATTTAATGTGCCTTTTGTATTTGTCTGCCTTGTTGTTTATGTAGTTGCAGCTCCAATTGTATAATATATACATAATATAGCACTGTTAAAAATATTTGTTTTATAAAATGCTAAATGTTATCCATTAGAGTTGAAAGTTTAGGCTTACTGAATTTACCATTTCTAATTTTAAGTTTAAAAAAATGTAAGGCCCTTCTCTTGAGTACAAATGTATAATAAGGGGGTTTCCTTTTGAGGTCCAAAAGTTTTCTCTCTAAGGAAAACATCTTCATTGAATAAACAATCAAATGATATTTCCTTATTCATTTGCATTTTCATAAGTGTTAGCATAATTATTTATAGAAGAAGATACTTTACTAGATGTATTTAACCAAGAAAAGCAGATAACCGAGAATATACCATGACCAAGTTGATTTATTACAGAAAAGCAATGTTGGTACAACATACAGAAATCAATTAATGTAATATGCCACATTAACAGAATGAAGGTGAAAAAACTTACATGATAATCTCAATTGCAGGAAAATAAACTGGGCAAAATACACCTTTCATGATAAAAATACTCAGAAACCTAGAAATAGAAAGAGACTTCCTTAACATAATAAAGAATATTTATGAAATATTTATAGCTAGATTATACTCGATGGAGAAAGACAGGATGCTTTCCCCCTAAGATCAGGAAAAAAGTAAGGATGCCCTCTTTCATCACTTCTGTTCAACATTGTCCTGGACATTTTAGCCAGATCAATTAGACAAGAAAAAGAAATGAAAGGCATCTAAGTTGGAAATAAGTAAGTAATACTATCTGTATTCTTACATGATATGATCTTATATAAAGGAAATCCTAAATAATCCACATAAAGTATTCGTACTTATAAATAAATTAATAAAAAAAATTTAGGATTAATAATGAACATGTAAAATTTATTTGTATTTCTATAAACTAGCAGTTAACAATCTAAAAAGGAAATTAAGAACACAATTCTATTTACAGTAACATTAAAAATAATAAAAATCTGTGAAACTTAGAAAACATGAAGATAGATCTTCCTGACATTGTATATGACAATAGTTTCTTAGCTATGACACTGAAAGTACAAGAAACAAAAGGAAAAATAGATAACTTGGATTTTAAAATAAAAACTTTTGTGCATCAAAGGATACTATAAAGAAAGTGAAAAGACACTCCACAGAATGGGAGAGAAATATTTGCAAATCATATATCTGATAAGAGTCTAGTACCCAGAATTTATAAAGAACTCTTACAATTATCAACAACAAAAAATAATCTAGTTTCAAAATAGGAATAAGATTTGAATAGACATCTCTCCAAAGGAAATATACAAATGGTCAACAAGCATGTGAAAGATGTTAAATGGTACTCATTAGGGAAATGCAATTCAAAAGCACAAGGAGATACCACCTCACACTCACTAAGATGACTAAAATAAAAAATTTAAAAATGTAAAATAACAAGTATTGGTAAAAATGTGGAAAAATAGGTGTTTTCTGGTGGGAATATAAAATGGTGCATGTGCTGTGGAAAACAGTTTGATGTTTCTTCATTAAGTTCAACATAGAATACCATGTGACCCAACACTTCCACTCCTCAGCATATAAATTTTTGTGTTGAAACAAAAATTCGTACGTGAATGTTCTTTGCAGTATAAGTCAAAATAGCCCAAAAGTGGGAACCTCCTAAATGTCCCTCCATGTATGAATTAATAAATAACATGTAATCACATTTACACGATGGACTATTATTCAGCAATTACAAGGACTGAAGTTCTGATAAATGCTACAACATGGATGAACCTTGAAAACATGCTAAGTGAAAGAAGCCAGACACATAAAGTCTGGCGTTAGGATCCATTTCTATGAAGTATCCAGAATAGGGAAATTCAAAGAGAAAGCAAACAGATTAGTGTTGCCAGAGGCTGGGGGTAATGAAGAATGGGGAGTAACTTCTTAACGAGTGTGGAGTTTCCCATTGGGGTGATAAAAACATTCTGGAACTACATAGTGGTGATGGTTGCACAACATTGTGAATGTGCCAGATTCCACAGAAGTGTACACTTTCAAATGATTAAAATAGTGAATTTTATGTTATATGTATTTTACCACAATTTTAAAAAAATCTTTGGGATATATCTGCATGCTTATATCTGGGTTCTTGAATCTCTCCATTGATCTATATACCTATTCCTTTACAAATACCAAACAGTCTTGATTACTGTGGCTATATAAAAAGCCCTGATACAGGGTATACTGATTTTCTCCACTTTTTCTTCTTCAAAATTGCTTTAGCTATTCTGGTTCCTTTGTCTGTCTCTCATTTACATGGCAGAATAATCTTGTCTATACGTACAAAGAGTCTTATTGGGACGTTGATCATCTCAACAGATACAGAAAAAGCATTTGACAAAATTCAAAATCTTTTTATGATAAAAATTCTCAACAAATTGGGTGAAGAAGGAATATGCCTCAGCATAATAAAGGCCATATATGACACATATCCCACAGCTAACATCATACTCAGCAGTGAAAGGTTGAAGGCTTTTTCTCTAAGACTGGGAACAAGACAAGTGTTCCTCCTCTCACCACTCCTTTTAAAAATAGCACTGGAAGTCCTAGACAGAGCATTCAGGCAAGAAAAAGAAATAAAAGGCATCCAGATTGTAAAAGAAAAAGTAACATTGTCTATTTGAAGATGACATGACCTTATATATAGAAAACCCTAAAAACTCCACCAAAATACTCTTAGAACTAAATCAACATATTCAGCAACATTGCAGAACATGAAGTCAACATACAAAACTCAATTGCATTTCTATACACTAACAAGGAAGTATCTGAAAAGGAAATTTTTTTCTAAAAATCCCATTTACAGTAGCGTCAAAAACAATAAAATACATAAACAAATTTAACCAAGGAGGTGAAAGATCTGTATACTGAAAACTATGACATGGATTAAAGAAATTGAAGAAGACATAAACAAGTGGAAAGATATTACATGTTCATGGGTCAGAAGAATTAATATTATTAAAATGTACATACTGCCCAAAACCATTTATAGAATCAATGCAATCCCTATCAAGATTCCAATGGCATTTTTTACAGAAATAGAAAAAAATTCTAAAATTCATATAGAACCACAAGAGACCCCAGATAGCCAAAGGAATCTTGAGAAAGAACAAAGCTGGAGGTATCACACTTTCTGATTTCAAACTATATTACAAAGGTAATCAAAACAGTATGGTACAGGCATAAAATCAGACACATAGACCAAAGGAACAGAATAGAGAGCCCAGAAATAAACTCATTCCTATATGGTCAACTAATATTTGACGAGGGAACCAAGAATACTTGATAGGGAAAGGACAGTCCCTTCAATGAATGGTGTTGGGAAAACTGGATAGTCACATGTAAAAGAATGAAACTGGACCCCTATCTTACACTACTAGCAAAAATTAACTTGAAATAGATTAAAGACTTAAAGACTCTAAGCCATAAAACTGCTAGAAGAAAATATAGGGGAAATCTTCTTGATATTTGTTTTGGCAATGATTTTTTGGACATGACACCATAAGTACAAGCAACAAAAGCAAAAATCTAGTAGAGAGGAAAAAATACAGTTGGAGAAGAAAGTTTCTGAGTTGTATATATTTATCTTGTAATCTCTTTTTTTAATCATTAATTCTGTGTATTTTTTAACTGATAGTTTAAGTTCTATAGCTATATATATATTGCTTAAAAATAATAACACATTTGTCTTATTTTTAAAACTCATTTCTTCTTTAGCTTGTTTTATTAAAACATCAATTCCATCATGACAATTATGAAGGTTTGCATTCTTTTTGCGTGGCTGAGTTTGTAAAGAAAGCTATCTAGAAATTATCCTTGAATATAATGCTGGCTATTGTTTTCAGGTCACCACTCTATTAAATTAAGGAAGATCCCTTCTAGTCCGTTGTATAATATTTATTACATGGAAAGGAGTAAAATAGATATACATAGTTTAGCTGAGACTTAAACTATTTGACTTTACGATATGGTCACTTCTAACAATCTTTCAATATATTTATGTACATTCTTGTGTTAAAACATAATTACATCTTTGATATAAACTTTAATTGATTGTGATGCATTATTTTAACGTTTACTGATAGATCTGTCTATGAAATTTACAGGGTGCATTATTTATAGTTGGGGCAGGAGATAGAGCAGCAAACAAAACATTAAAAATAATTTGGACAATGTGTGTATGTTTTTAATGGGGAAAACATCTTAGATTTAGTGTTACTTTTGTATTTTCCTAATAAAATGAGTTAGCAGCTTTCAATATGCTCCCAGGCTTTGGAAAATATTCATAAAAGTCTATTACACTAGGGGCTAACAAAACCTCACGTTGGCTTTCTCATGCGTGGCCCACATCTAGTCCTATGAAAATCACTTTTGCAGCCTTTGTGGAGGAATGGTGCCCACAGAGGGATTTTCTCTTCGCTGGTGAGCCATATTCCCCAAGGGTATCACTGAGCCAGGGACATTTTTCTGTTATTTTCTCAGTATAAGAATTTCCTTACCATGGAGGTAGTATAAATTCACATTTCATAACCACCATATTATCTTCCCAGTCCCAAACACAGACTGGAGCTTTGAATTATCATAAAACTATAATATTCCCCGTATTCAGAGCCTAAAGAAAAGACAAAAGCGTTTTGTCATCTTACTGGCATTTGTCAGTATTTTCTGATATCCCTTTCATGGTGGAAGGAACCCCTTGAGTGCTCTCTTTTAGGTGGGAGACTAGCTTATCAGTCTCTGCTTTAAATGGTCCCAATACCTTGCTTCTTGTGCACCTGTGGGCACAAAAAACTAAGCTTATAACTGTTAAGGAATATGTTCAGGTCAGATTTCCATCAAAGTGCCTCCCCAACTGCCATAGTGTTTAAGCATATTCCTTGCAATTCACGCCCTCTTTGTATCTGTTCCATAGGGATTTCACTTTTCTTTCTTTTTTTTTTTTTTTTGCCAGTATAACTATGCTTTTAAATGTGTTGTTGTTGTTGAGGAGTTTGTAGCAACAGAATTTACTCTTTAGTCTCTGATTCCATTTAGCGAGAACAAAATATTTCACCCCGTTGTGGTATTTATTGTAGTGGGTGACAAATCTGAAGGTTTAACAGACTTGAAAAATTAATATTATGTTGTATTATATTGGTATAGTTTTAAAATTACTATGATATTAGTATAGAAATTAGAAAAAATTGTTTAGCAGAAGAGAATAGAGACAACACAGTACATGAGAATTTTTTGCATAAAGAGATAATAGTTCATAGATAAATTTGAAAAGAAAAGATGTATTTAATAAGTGGTGATAGACGACCTGCAATACTTAATTTGTTTAGTAAAGCACGATTCCTAAGTCTCTAATAGAAAACAATCTTCTGAACAAATTAAAGAAAATAAAAATGGATACTTATGTTACACTACATAGAAAAATAGTTCAGATATATAAAATGTTTAAATGTGAAAAAATAAAGGAGTGAATCATTACAAGACAATCTCGGAGATCACATGAACATTTTAGGGGTGGTCCACTTGAATAATTCTAGAAACTCAGAAAGCATAAAAGATATGTTAGGCATTTCACAAAATATTTCTTAACAATTAAATGGTTAAAATATATCATGTGTAGTAAATAGACAAACATGACTATCTGGGAAAAAATGTAACACAGAGACAGACAGAAGATATGAATATGTGTATGTATGTATATAGATATATGTATATAAAATGACCTCAGACAGTATTCTTTAAAAATATCTATAATGGGCATGGGAATCATTGAAGTAGTATATAAACATTGTTCAAATTAAAAACAGTCTATATTTTTGTAAATTCTTATTCTGAAGCCATTAAGGTTTTTTTTAAAAAATAAAGTTAAAATGAAAGGGAATTACTTAAAATCTTAATGCCATATGTAAACAAAGATAGTAAATTTTCATCATGAAGTTTAGGTTATGACAAAGGATGGTCTTTGTTAATGAAATCCCTAAATGACACATTCTTCTTTGAAAATGAAATAGTTAACACATTTTTGCACACATGTAGCATTAAACTGCATTAACAGATTGCTTTTTATTATAGATTTAGGAATCATGCTTTATTAAACAAATTAAAGTGTTTTTAACTAGTATATTGTTGACTTTGTTACATGTGAGAAACAAACTACCTAAGAATAAAGACAGGCGATGATTCTAAAATCTTTTTACTGTGAATTTATGATTTAGAGGGAAAATTTAACGGAAATATTGAACATGAACTGTAACACCTGCTCAAATATTTGTAATGAAAAATAATGGCCTCAGAAATCAAGGGGTTTTGTTATGAGATTAATATGAATTCAGTGAACTGAAAAAATTAAAATGTTTTTGCCAATTTTCCTTAAACTATATTTTATATAAGCCAAAAAACATCATGGAAACTAAGGAGTATTTCAAACAATATTGCTCCTGATGAACTAAATATTTAGCCTGCTATTTGCATTCTCATTCCTTTCGCTAGAAAATAGCTGCAAGGTTAAGTTAATTTCCATTCTAACCCAAAGTTGGCAGGGCGCCTACTGTTAAATCAGAGTTGACAAGGAAGAGAAATCAGAGCTTCAGTTACAACACATTTTGCTATATTTAAAGTCTGACACACATGAATTGAAATATAGCTCATATATTTTGGATGCCAAAGTGTTGTAATATAAACCATTCTTAATAGTCACAAGTATTTTTTGCTCTTGTTAACAAAAATAGAAATTGAGATAATATATTAAAAACTCAAATAGGAAGTTATCTATTTATGGAACGAGTATATTTGTTTCTTGGATTTGTTGTGAGGCATTCAGAATAGCTTCCCAAATTCTCAGCCTCTACAAATTCAGTTTTTTTCTGATGTATAGTTATCTTCTGTGCAGTTGGAGCACAGAACAATAGAGGAGGGAAGACCTCTGTTGAAGCCAAAACTTCCTATGCTGAGGATAAGGAACTAGGAAAAAATTCCTTCAACCAATTATAGCAAAGTGTCGTAGTTGAGCTTTACATTAGCATGTAGAGTCTGGCTGTTGGCTGTGCTGGTGGCCGGCCACCCATGTGATGTGTACTGATTGTGTTGATGCACATGGTGGGGGGTGTGGAATTGGAAAACAGGTATAATTCTGTTCAGGCACTCTTGAGAACATGAATAAAGTAAATATCAAGATAGTGATAGATCTATTGCCCTGCCTATACTAATAAACTAATTTTGAGCTCCAGTAAAGAGAGGATTGGGACTGTATCTTACTGAACAGTTTTCATAAGAGCCAATGTGAGAATCGGACACATATATAATGCTGTACCGCTGTCTCACGGTGCCCTGGGCATTGAGTGTCATTGGCTTGGAACAGTCAGATAGCATTTTTACTTGATAAGAGTAACATACCATCTTTACAGAGAAGCATGAGCAGCCAAAAATAATTGGGAAGTACTTCAAGGGGTGAGACATTCCTCTGTGGTAAGAGTAGGGGCCAAGAAAAATTATGGGTTATTATAGTCTCATTTGTACCCAAAGTGGTGAAGATTAAGAACATTCAAGGAGCCTTTCCCTAATTGGCAGCTTCTAAAGGAATTAGAGGTGAGCATAAAATACTTTCTTGTCTTTTCAGATTTTCTGTTCATGTTTTGGGCTTCACATACCCAATACTTAACTTACGATCTTTCTCTTCAAACCTGCTCCTTCTATTTTTCTCATCTTGATTTTTAAAATGTCAACTCCAGCCTCCAAATTGCTCAGACAAAGAAACCTGTAGTCTTCCTTGACTCCATACTTTCAAACTCCATATCTGATCCATTCTGTTGGCTGTGCATTCTAAATATATCTAGGAGTCTGATAACTTCTGAATGAACCAGAGTTGTCCACTGGAAATATAATGCAAGCCATATATGTAATTTAAAATGTTCTAGTAGCCACACTGAAAAGAGGTGAAATTAATTTTAATGACATATTTTATTTAAGTCAAATGAAAAGTATCTAAAATATCATCTCAACATGTAATCAGTTTTAATAAATATTAATGAGGTATTTATTTTTTTATATTAAGTCTTTGAAATCTGGTGTGTATTTTACAGTTAGAGCCCATCTCATTGCAGACCTGCCACATTTCACATGTTCAGTAGCAGCATGAGGCTAGGAGATCTCAAACTGGACACAAGAGCTCCAAATAATAGTTTTCTGAGGTCTCCATCTACCCTCCCTCTTACAATTTATTCTCAGTGTACTAGCCAGGGTCCTAATACAATCTATAAAACCTATAAAAACAGATCCTTATAAAATATATAAACACAAAATGGCTCACATTCTACATATGCGATGCTTGTTTCTTTAAATGTGCAATTTCACATTTTATAAGTGATGGGGCTCAGGACACGCCACCCCAAGATATGTCACCTTGGCATATTGCAAATCTTAAACTGAAGGAGTTTGAGAAAATGGCCGAAGCAAGAAGGTCACTTTGACCTCCCTTCACCTCACTCTTTTTCCCTGAAAGCACAGGATAAATCTCCCATGTGAAAAGCATCCTCAATGTACTAGGAGGAAGGAATACATTTTTATCACCAGAGGTGGGGAATATGGGGGTCATGAAATCTGTACAAACCTTATTAAACCAATCCTTATCTTCCTCGTTACTTCTTCACATTTACTCCCCCAGCCCAGAATTCTGTCACTTCTTCACAAATGTATTGTTTCTTTGTTTAAAAAGTATATAAGCTTCCTGCCCTGGTCACTTCTTTGGGTCTTCATTCTCTTGTGAAGGCTCCCATACACATATAAAAATTTAATAAGATTTGTGTGTTTTTCCCCTGTGAATCTGTCTTTATCAATTTAATTTTCAGACCTAGCCAGGAGCCCCAAGAGGGTCTTGGAAAATGTTTTTCTCCTCTACATAATTCACTAGTGCTCACTAATAAATAAAGCTCTATTACTATTTCTCAAATATGTCTGATTTTAACAATTTATTTTCACTGACAGTGTAAGTCATCACTTTCAAGGGGAAAAACTCTAAACAGTGCATAAAACAAGGTAAAACCATTTCATTGTTACAAAACAATGTAAATGAAGAATACATTAACTGGCAATTCTTTTGTCTTTCCAGCTACCTGCCCTGCAACAATGCACCTAAAACTTACAAAAGTTTTAAAGTAATTGAAATAGTTTTGAATTAAAGGCATGGCAACTACATATGTCTAAATCAGATCCTTATAATACTAATTATCAACTTAAGCAGCATCTATTAACTTTCTTTTTGTGAATTTGTCCTTTTTTTTTTTTAAAGATTTAATTTTATTTATTTTTGGCTGCGTTAGGTCTTCGTTGCTGCACGCGGGCTTTCTCTAGTTGCGGTGAGCGGGAGCTACTCTTCGTTGCAGTGCGCAGGCTTCTCATTGTGGTGGCTTCTCTTGTTGCGGAGCTCGGGCTCTAGGTGCGCGGGCTCAGTAGTTGTGGCTCACAGGCTCTAGAGCACAGGCTCAGTAGTTGTGGTGCACGGGCTTAGTTGCTCCGTGGCATGTGGGATCTTCCCGGACCAGGGCTTGAACCCGTGTCGCCTGCATTGGCAGGCGGATTTTTAACCACTGTGCCACCAGGGAAGTCCTGAGAATTTGTTCCTTTTTAATGCTGTCTTACAACCTCTTCCCACACCTCAGTATTGTTAAATCATATTTTTTGGTTAACTCAAGAGTCAGTGCTTGCATTAATTTGACCTGTAAATATTGATTATCTTTATTGACCACATTTTACTTTTTATTTTTTCCTTGGAAGCTATTAAATGTTTAATTTTATTTTATTGGCTTGGTTTTCTATGCACTTCTCACTATTCATCTTAGAACCACTCTCATATCAAACTACTCTAAAAGTTTGTTTTTTTTTTTTCATATCACAAACCTATCCATCCATTTTTTTTTATTTCCTGGAGACCTACCTCCTCCACCCTCTGCCCAATATACGACAAATCTACTATTCTAGTCTTTAGGTATGTTTCTCTGTTATATTTAATCATTCTGAATATTTGCCTCAAATAACATAGAAGTTATATGTATTTTAGCCCTAGGATTTTTGAAAATGTTTCTACTCTATTATCACATTTAAATGATAGTATGGATGGTATGGGATTCTAGATTAAAAATACATTGCTCTAGGGATTTAAACCTTGACGCCACCATTTTCTAGAATCTAATGCTGGTGAGAATTCTTTTTTTTTAAATTGAAGTATAGTTGATTTACAATGTTGTGTTAATTACTGCTGTACAGAAAAATGATTTAGTTATACATATATATGCATTCCTCTTTTTTTTAATATTCTTTTCCATTATGGTTTATCATAGGGTATTGAATATAGTTCCCTCCGCTATACAGTAGGGCCTTGTTGTTTGTCCATTCTATATATAAAAGCTTACATCTGCTAGCCCCAAACTCCCACTCCATCCCTCCCCCAACCCCCTCCCCCTTGGCAACCACTAGTCTGTTCTCCATGTCTGTGAGTCTGTTTCTGCATTGTAGATGGGTTCATTTGTGTCACATTTTAGATTCCACATATGAGTGATATCATATGGTATTTGTCTTTCTCTTTCTGACTTCCTTCACTTAGTATAATAATCTCTAGTTGCAACCATGTTGCTGCAAATGGCATTCTTTCATGTTTTTTTCTATGGCTGAGTAGTATTCTGTTGTATATAGGTACCATATCTTCTTTTTTTTTCTTTTTTGCCTGTGCCGCGCAGCATGTGGGATCTTAGTTTCCCGACTGGGGAACAAACCCATGCACCCTGCAGTGGAAGTGTGGAGTGTTAGCCACTGGACCTCCAGGGAAGTCCCTGTACCATATCTTCTTTATCCATTCATCTGTTGATGACATTTAGGTTGTTTCCGTGTCTTGGCTATTGTGAATAGTGCTGCTATGAACATAGGGGTACATGAATCTTTTTGAATTATAGATTTGGCTGGATATAAGCCCAGGAGTGGGATTGCTGGATCATATGGCAACTCTATGTTTCGTTTTCTGAGGAACCTCCATACTGTTTTCCACAGTGGCTGCACCAACTTACATTCCGAGGCCATCTTGCACCCCATGTTTTGCATATGCTCCCCACCCACCCGCCCTCTGCAAGCCAGTAGGATCTTAAATGTATCTTAAAGGTTTGGAAACTTCACGATTTGTTCGTGGGACAGTCTTTTTCTTGTATTGTCATGGACACTCTTTTGACCCTTTCCATCTGGAGACTTAATTAATGGGAAATTTAACTGTGTGATTTCTCTCATAATTTCTATACGCCATTTCTTCTCTTCTCTTTCTCTGTAACACATAACAGACAGCTGTTGCACCTCTCGGATATTGATTTTTTTTTAAATTAAAATTGGTCATATTTTTATTTTAAAGCGTTTTCTTTTTCTCTGTCCCTTTTTTGTCCTTCTATTGTTTTTTGTTGTGATGTTTTCTTCATCTCTCTAGTTTCTTTTGTCTCTGTGTTTACTAATTTGCACTGTGCCTGGTGCCTCCATGCCTGAACACCCAGGGGTTCTGCAGAGGGGACAGATTAAGTCATTGTCAATACCCTCCTTCCAACAAAAAGCTGTGGCTTCCTCTCCTCTGCTAAGCAAGGCACTGTTTTCCTTTCTGCTTTCCACATTCTATAGTTTTACTCAAATAACTTCTTTGCTGTCATCTCCTCTCACAGTCACATTGTGTGGGTTAATAACTTATTTCTTCTAACTTTTTCCTCCCTTTACTACAGATAAAGACTATGAAGTCATTGTTTATCTGGAAGCTCCTTTTCAATATTTTAATTTTATAACAAAGCACTAAGAAAACATAAACCTAATTTAATTTTTCAGAAGATAAAAATAAGGCAAGAGTTAAATTTTTCCTAAAAAGACCAATAGGCTAAGGATACAAAAACAAGTCAGCAGTTTTAATTTATTTCTCAGGGCAATTTTCAATTTATTGTGTTGTCATTTCGTGATCTATTTTTTTCTGTGTTAAATCCGTGTTTCACAGGCCAGCGGATAGCCTTTTAATTTTTTTTCTAATTTTATTTTAATTTTTATTTATTTATTTTTTTAATTGAAGTATAGTTGATTTACAAAGTTGTGTTAGTTTCAGTTGTACAGCAAAGATATATATATTCTTTTTCAGATTCTTTTTCACTATAGGTTATTATAAGATACTGAATGTAATTCCCTGTGTTCTACTGTAGGTCCTTGTTGTTTATTTTATATATAGTAGTGTGTCTTGATACTACTTTTATCCAGCAGTCACCCTCATAATTTTGCAGCACTTTTGTACATGTGTGAATTCACATCAGGAGTCAGGACCTCCTTCATCATGAGAGGCAGCAATATCAGCCTCTTTTTACACACTCCCATTACACTTCCTCGTCCCACTTTATCTAAGTGCTCTCAAAGATGGCTTCAATGACAAACATCGTATCAAACACCCACTATATGTAAGTTAAAATACAAAAAGCTAGTCGACGTTTTTGGTACTGACTGTGTCCTCAGAAGGCATCCTAATACAAGACAGCAGAGATTAGTGCGGAGAATACAGTGTTGGAGCCAGACACACTTAGGTTCAAAACTCAACTCTTTCACTTACTGAGAAAGAAATAACGAAATCTCAGTTTTCTAATTTGTAAAATAAGCATAATAATTTCTACCTCACAGGACATATATGGATTAAATGAAATAGAATAAATAAAATGCAGGGCATAATATATTCATGAAGGTTGACTATATTTACAAAACACACAAACTATCAGTGGCATAGTTGTGATAAGTTCATTTCTCTCTTACACAAAGTAGAGTATAAGCACCCAGGGCCTGGTGATTTAAGAAGTTCCTAGGTACTCACGCCCCTTCCTCAGGAACATTACAGTACTATATATGAAATTTTAAAAGCTATTAACAATTTTTTTTACTTTTTCAAATGAATAAATATAATTTTTCTCCTTTCCCATAGTTCTTGAAACAGACAAACTTCTAGTATCATTCTCCTTAAAGCTACTAAACTATTTCTGCAACTAAGTGAAAAATTAAGACTTGCTTCTGTAATGAATAATTTGTAAAACAATATCTTCCCTTGGGTTTTTTTTTTTTCAGCCCAGTGTACTGTTTTCCTGTATATTCAGTCACAATAATAGCTGAAGAGAGGCTAGAAAACAAATTTAAATAGTTACCCCAGTTCTGTCTTAAAAACAAAAGGAAACATGAGATTATGGTGCGAAATGTATTCATAAATGACATATTTATACCTGTATCTTATCAATAGAGATGACAGAAAGATATAGAAAGGGATTATAGTTTGCTTGAAACAATTCTAGTGGTCTTTACCCTGAGGGCCACCAGCAACACTAGAGCATTGATATGCCGTGTATGTCCGTAGGCACATTCTGTCTCTAGATTTAATTTAAAAAAATATAATTTATTGCTGAGCACAGTGGTACTCTCATGTTGAAATTTCTCTACAAATTCACCAGTCTATTAAGAGTGTTGCTGTCTACCTGGACGACTCCAGCTGCATATCAAAATCATTGATTAGTTTCCATAGATTTGGCACCTCACTGTAATAAATTTCAAAGTTTATTTTTTTAATCCAAACTTTAAAAATATAACTCAAAGACTAGTTGAAAAAAATGTGTTCATAGTTAGAGAATACGTAGAGTCATACTTACATATGTACTTATAATAGGTCATAAGTAAAGTTACATATATATTACTAATTATATATAAGAGCAATACAACTAACATATTCTAGAAACCTGTCTCTCTAGGATGATGGTGAAATATTATTTAGCACTAACCTGAGAAGAACTCTCCTGGTCATGATTGGGATAGTCTTTCTACATCATTCTGCTTTTTATGCTACAACCTCTAAACTCTACTCTGATTTTGAATATTTGGGTTAAATTTATTTCCTTGAATCAGAATGAATTACTAATTGCTAACAGTTCTGTCTTCTGTCTAGAGTTCTTCAAAGCTCATCATTTAAATTATTGAGATGATCTGTCTCAGATAATCTATTTTATTTTTTAACATCTTTATTAGAGTACCATTGCTTTACAATGGTGTGTTAGCTTCTGCTGTATAACAGAGTGGATCAGCTATACATATACATACATCCCCATATCTCCTCCCTCTTGTGTCTCCCTCCCACCCTCCCTATTCCACCCCTCTAGGTGGTCACAAAGCACCGAGCTGATCTCCCTGTGCTATGTGGCTGCTTCCCACTATCTATTTTACATTTGGTAGTGTACATATGTCCATGCCACTCTCTCACTTCATCCCAGCTTACCCTTCCCCCTCCCCGTGTCCTCAAGTCCATTCTCTACGTCTGCGTCTTTACTCCTGTCCTGTCCGTAGGTTCTTCAGAACCATTTCTTTTTCTTTTTTTAGATTCTATATATATATGTGTTAGCTTACGGTATTTGTTTTTCACTTTCTGACTTACTTCACTCTGTATCACAGTCTCTAGGTCCATCCACCTCACTACAAATAACTCAACTTCATTTCTTTTTATGGCTGAGTAATGTTCGATTGTATATATGTGCCACATCTTCTTTATCCATTCATCTGTCGATTGACACTTAGGTTGCTTCCATGTCCTGGCTATTGTAAATAGAGCTGCAGTGAACATTGTGGTACATGACTCTTTTTGAATTATTGTTTTCTCAGGGTATATGCCCAGTAGTGGGATTGCTGGGTCATATGGTAGTTCTATTTTTAGTTTTTTAAGGAACCTCCATACTGTTCTCCATAGTGGCTGTATCAATTTACATTCCCACCAACAGTGCAAGAGGGTTCCCTTCTCTCCACACCCTCTCCAGCATTTATTGTTTGTAGATTTTTTTGATGATGGCCATTCTGACTGGTGTGAGGTGATACCTCATTGTAGTTTTGATTTGCATTTCTCTAATGATTAATGATGTTGAGCATTCTTTCATGTGTTTGTTCGCAATCTGTATATCTTCTTTGGAGAAATGTCTATTTAGGTCTTCTGCCCATTTTTGGATTGGGCTGTTTGTTTTTTTGTTATTGAGCTGCATGAGCTGCCTGTAAATATTGGAGATTAATCCTTTGTCAGTTGCTTCATTTGCAAATATTTTCTCCCATTCTGAGGCTGTCTTTTCGTCTTGTTTATGGTTTCCTTTGCTGTGCAAAAGCTTTTAAGTTTCATTAGGTCCCATTTGTTTATTTTTGTTTTTATTTCCATTTCTCTAGGAGGTGGGTCAAAAAGGATCTTGCTGTGATTTATGTCATAGAGTGTTCTGCCTATGTTTTCCTTTAAGAGTTTGATGGTGTCTGGCCTTACATTTAGGTCTTTAATCCATTTTGAGTTTATTTTTGTGTATGGTGTTAGGGAGTGTTCTAATTTCATACTTTTACATGTACCTGTCCAGTTTTCCCAGCACCACTTACGGAAGAGGCTGTCTTTTCTCCACTGTATATTCTTGCCTCCTTTATCAAAAATAAGGTGATCATATGTGCGTGGGTTTATCTCTGGACTTTCCATCCTGTTCCACTGATCTATATTTCTGTTTTTGTGCCAGTACCATACTGTCTTGATTACTGTAGCTTTGTAGTATAGGCTTGCCTCAGATAGTCTTAATCAGCCTTATAAAACTTCCCTATCTGTATGCATTCCTGTAATCACACAACTCTATGTAGTACAGTGGATTTTAGTGAGAATGAGCATACAAAGAGGATATAAAAATGTGCTCTCTCTTGCAAATGTCTGTGAAGGATGTATAAGCTTTAGAGAGAAATTTTATAAAATTTTATGATTCAAAAAAGGAGCACAGAATGTCTTCCAGAGATCAGTAAAAGTGTTATTGGATAGGATCATATCTCAAAGAGAGTGGTAACTTGGAATATGGGTGTGGACAGACTGATACTCATAATTATGTATTGTAGACCCCACTGAGCAAATTCTGAAGGCTAAGTGTGATCCTGATGGGTTTGTGGTCTGAGTCATGGAACTACTAGCCAAGAAAAACCCCATTTTAGTCCAAATTTCTCAATCAAAAGAGGTGGGTGTTGTTGGGTTGGTTAGATCTGTTGGAAAAGCATGACCCTGGTATAATGAAGCCAAAAAAAATAGATGGTAAGATTTCCAAGAGCTGATGAGATTGTGTGCATTGGACTGTGTGAGAGGGAGAGGAAAGGTGTGTACAGTGGACATGAGACCTGGAGTAAAGAACTTAATTCTGTCACTCTTTTTATACATTACCTACCACTTCAGGTAGAGACATGCTCTGAATATTTGAGAACAGGCAGTCCTCCAAACTGAAACAATTATGCTTTCTACAAAAACCTCTGATTCTTTTTTCCTGGGTGTTTCCTCATGTCCTGCTCTAATAGACCTTAGCATAAATGCAGTGCAATAGGGTGTAATGCACTTGTAAGAAAACAGGCTTGAACCACTGGTTCAAGTGTTGGCTCCATTATATGTTTGCGTGATCTGAGGTACATTATTTAAACTCTCCAAGCTTTAGTTTTCCCATCCTGAAAATACTGATAATAATAGTATCTCTGACATAGGGTTGTTAAAGAAAAATAAATTCCGAAGAATTGCTAAGCAAAATGCTCAATAAATTATAGATATGCAAAATATTTTAGCTACACTTTTTTCATGGTGGGAAGAAAGTTCCAGTCCTGGCTATTTGGGAGACAGACATATCATCTTCACCATTTTTATCTCAAAAGGGAGAATTGAATCATATGATATCATGATAGTTCTTTGTGTTTTAAATGTAATTAAACTACGATTCTTAAATTTTTTATTTGATCAAGAGATGAGTGCAGTATTTTATAGTCTAAGATATACAGTGTAAAAACTATGACAAAGCTATAGTTTGTTACTGTGATATCCAGAAATCTCACATACGTTAAATAATATTCTGATTCCATATTTTGGGTCATTGATAAATATCCATTTTGATGTATAATCAAAGCATAGAAAAATCATTTTATACTATTTTTACCATTAAGAGAATCTGCTATAGAAAAAAATTCAAAGAGGCTCACTATTGTTTATATTATCTTTCCATTTTATTACACTTTATTGTATAATATTTAGCATACTAAAGAATTATAACTCTCTAAAATAGATATTTTTCTTTACATTTTACTTTCTTGGGTTGTTTTGTAATTTTGCATATGCCTGCATGTATACAAATAGAATATCACAAATTAAGGCACTTTTATAATCCACAATCTGGTTTAGTAATGCCTTCCCAAATGCTCTCGTTACAAATACTTGTCTTGTTCATTCTTGTTATAGCTCTTGAGGAGTTATCCATTCCTACAAATCTTGGTATCAAAAGAAAAATGAATAATAGTAGTAATAACAGTAAATGTTGAAAGTTGGATAAGTAATGATACACAGTGTGCTGTGTGAAACAACAATGAACTCCGAAAGTGAGATCAAATTTGTACTGGTTTTCTTCACTACTTTACACATGTGATAAGTTGTGGATTTGTGAACAAACCTTAAAGAAACCAAGCCTATGTAAAATATTAAGTAATATGAAATTATTTTTGTTGAAGTTCATAAACTCTGCAGACTGAGGCAACTATCCTTAAACAATTTATTTTAACAAGCATTGAGTGTAGCAGGTTTGTACCATAACATGATACTCCAAATTAAACTTTTGCGTCTCAAGTGACCTTTATAGCAGTTTTACAGTTCATAAATTCTCTACAATCTTGCTCTGTGGAGTAGTTCTAATAAATCTTAATTCTGCTGTAAACATTAGTGCACCTACTAAAATGGCATTTTCAGTCCTAACAAACACAAATGCAGGAATGTGTCTCCTCTGCCATATGGAGAATTTACCATAGAGTTCATGAAATATTAGACATAATTTTGGTAAAGAGAAAAAGCACTACAGATTATTATCATTGCCATAGGGAAAACAAATAAATCAGATGCTCATTGTTTATGTATATTTAAAACAGGTTTAAGAGTCATAAAGTCTACCACGGGGAAAAAAAAACCAATTTGTTAATGTTAAGAAGATTGGAGATTACATGATGGAGAAAGAAGAATTTAAGATATGAAAGTCTTAACCCTTATATCTTGTAAACTTTCTGTATTCAGCACATGAGAGGGTTCAGCATGTTGGTTATGTTTGATTAGTGGAATCTCATTCTATTCCTTCCATCAAAATTTGATTCAGGGGCTTCCCTGGTGGCGCAGAGGTTGAGAATCTGCCTGCCAATGCAGGGGACACGGGTTCGAGCCCTGGTCCGGGAGGATCCCACATGCCGCGGAGAGACTGGGCCCGTGAGCCACAGCTGCTGAGCCTGCGTGTCTGGAGCCTGTGCTCCGCAGCGGGAGAGGCCGTGATAGTGAGAGGCCCGCGCACCGCGATGAAGGGTGGCCCCCGCTTGCCACAGCTAGAGAAAGCCCTCGCACAGAAACGAAGACCCAACACAGCCAAAAATAAATAAATAAATAAATAAATTACCAAAAAAAAAAAGAGAGAAAAAAGCTCCCATTTCCTTTAAAAAAAAAAAAATTTGATTCATCTGGAATTTTAAGTTTGAGATTATATTTGGAGAAAATTTGTGGAACTCTCTATGTTGACTAAGTAGAGCATACTCTTTTATATCTGAGCTCCTTGAGACCAGGAGAACAGTGTTGGGTGAAGGCAAATATAAATGCTGAAATTTAATTAACTATCAGCTTTACCACTGTGTTCCTTATTACATTTTATAAGGCTATTAAAAAAATCAGGACTATAAATAAATATTATTTGATCTTTTCAGACTGTGCTGACAATGTTAATACAGAGAAAATAATTTTTCAAATAGACTAAAAGGGAAAAGCAAATGACTTTGTGTATTTCCTTCTCATTTCTTGTAGGCAGCCCCTCCCCCATCCTTCCTACTTCCTCTTCCCAAACTTCAACTAGAGAGATTGCTGGACTTCTGGATATAGCTTCCATGTCCCTTAACTTATCCCTTTTTCCTTTACCTTTTGCCTGATATTCTAAGAAAATGCCTAAATATAATCGTCTACTTGATTAATTTTCTCTTCAGAATTGTCCATTCGGCTATTTACTCCATCTGTTGAGCTTTAAAAAAATGAAAATTTCAATTCCCAAAACTTATCTGTGTAGATCCTTTATTATGGGGGAAAATATCCTGTTGCATATCTCCGAAGATATACAGCACATTTATATTTTTTCTCAAGTCTCTGTTAGCTCTATTTATTCCATTCTGTATTAGTTTTTCTGTTGAGATTTTATCTTCTTTTTGTGTTGCTGGTTTTCTTCCTCTGTTGAGGATTTGGGGTTTCTGTTCATACTTGGAATTGAGAATTCCTATTTATCTTCCTATTACGTTTACTTAAGTCTGAATCAGTAACTGAAAGGTAGAACTTGACTCCTGCGTGTGAGAGATCCCCACCCTTTATAGGACCAGCAATTACCTGGAGAATTGTCCTGAATCTTTGGTCCAGTTCCTGTATTTGTGTTATAACTTGGAGATAATTTCATCACTGTTTGCTGCTTAGCATGGATGTTCCATAGGTGTCCACTTGTGTAATTTCTCATGTTTGTCAAATGTCCTAGCTTGTCTTAATTTACCCTCCACATAATCATGACAAATTTCTCAGGGCATGAACAACTCTCTCATCCACTGACTCTGGACCTTAAGCTTCCACACATCATTCCTATCTATAAAAACACCCTCACCAGCACTTGTTTTAAACATTTATTTCCTTTGACTTTATTTCTCCATAGATTATATATTGTGGTTTTTCTGCCTTTCAAGGATCCTATACATTTATTTGCTTTAATGACTCTATGTCTTTTTCTTCCCCACTCTGTATTGCATTTATCATACTAAAAATTATATTTTCTGTCACACCATGGTATTTGAGGCCTAGGGATGTATGCCCTGTCTTAATGCAACATATTGATTATTTTATAAACTAGCTAATCAGGATGGTAGTCTTGATATCACCAATTAGTATAGCAACCGTCTAACCTGAAGTTTTATAATCAGACAATGTGTCTTATTTACTCGGTACCATAGAAACAATGAAAGAGAAAACCAAAGCTCTTTACGCATTGTGAGGACTATTTAATATGGGATATTTGAAGACCAGATCACAGAATAGGCCCTGTAGAAAAGGATTTAGATATTCAATACTATTCATAAAACCTTGTTTTATCTTAGGTTTATTTTAATTATTATTCAAGCACAATCTTTTGCCTGTATACTAGTCTTTAGGAAATGGGCTTTTCTAAAGGAGGACATTACATAGTTTCATTAGATAATAAAATTTTTTATTAATGCCATTTAAAATTTTCTCCTACTTAAAAGGGTATTTGACTCATGAAAACGTCATATTGATTAAAATTCATAAGATTTACACTGTCAAAATTAAGGGGATCCATTAGTCTGCATTGTTAAATCATTTCAAGCACTTTTCAATAATTTTACTGTTAATCCAAGAAGTAAATTAATTCAGTATGAGTTATATCTGAAGACTGACTTTTCTTATGTAGAAATAAAAAGTTCAGTGAGGTGTGTGATGGTTTTAAGGATGATTTTTTTCACTATGAGAAAAATGTAGCCTGTTGATATATTATCATCAAAAGATGTCAAATGGAAAAGTGGAGTCAAATTATACTGAAATTGCTTCTAGTGAACTGATTATTTATATTGGTACAATGTCTGACCTTCCTTACCAGGCCAGTAGAGGTCTAAGAAGTTGCTTGAGAGAATCACGCATAGTGTGGATTCATAACTTCTGTGTTTATTACTTGAGACCCTGAGTGATAATAGACAATCAATAGCAGTATTAAAGTTTCTTGCCTTCTCATTTCTGGACCCATGTTCTCCCAGGAGATGAAGCACTAGAGCATAGATCTTCTTAGCCAGTCTGTCTTGTTCCAGATTAAGGGAGCATGGTGTGTCCACATTCCTGAGATCCAGTTGGAAAATTTCTTACGTGTGGATATTTGTATGGTGGTGATAATCGTGTCTGTTTCTTGAACATGATGTCTGGGTTATATGGTTCCCAAATACTCTTCATGATCCAAGAATGAGAGGGAGACACACGGACGGAGGTTTCTCAGAGAACTGCTTATAAGCAATAAAGAGGTGGGTCCTGGGAGATACAACATAATCCCCCATCATAAAAGCGGAAACTTTACATCATAAAAGCGGAAAGTACCTTGGTCTCCTGAACTCATCCAAGACTGTTGGTATGTGAAGCTTGTAGATAAAGCAAGTTTTATTATAATAATGATTCACAACTTTTCTGTTTCCGTCTTCAATGTGCAGAAGGTATTCAGACTTTCTTCATTTCATTTAAAATCCAAATTAAAAAGAGAGAGATTTCTGTTTATCATTGTAACAAGAATAAACTCATAGGCCACAGACAAGGTGAGCTAAAAATAGAATCAAGGTTATTAAAGGTCAGTGCCTCAGATGGTCATTTCAATAATTCACCTACAGCTTGATGTAGGGTCAAAAATGTTGTGGTGACTACATATTATACAAAAGAATATTTCTAATCACACATGGAATGGAAAATCAAAGTGAAGGGCAAATGGTTTCTTAGCACTGCTGGTAGCTGATGTCCCAAGGATGGGGAGCAAGATTCTCTGTGAGTGCACCTTCATACTGTAGGGGAGGAAACACTAGAGTAGGAGCTCCAAATAACCGTGGTGTAGCCACTGCTTACACTAGTGGCTTCTAAACTTGACTGCACAGTGGAATCACCTGGGATCTTCAAAACTCGCTGATAACCCACTCCCAGACATTCTGATTTTTTGGTATAGGATGTGACCTGGGATTTGAGAATTTTAGAAGGTCCCCAGATGATTCTAATGTGCAGCAAAGATTGAGGACCACTGGCTCAAGCCACTATTAACACGTGAATTTTCAGCAGTTTCATTTTCTCACTGGTAAATGGATTATTAACAAATTCCTGCCTTGTAGCATTGTTGGGATGATTAAACAAAGATACTGTGTGAAAATATTTTGCAAAGGGGTAAAGTGATACTTTAAGGTAAAGAATCAATTAGTAGCTTACGAGAGTCTAAGAGGATTATTAAGGTTTTCTAATTTTTATTTATTTATATTTATTTTTGGCTGTGTTGGGTCTTCGTTTCTGTGCGAGGGCTTTCTCTAGCTGCGGCGAGCAGGGGCCACTCTTCATCGCGGTGCGCGGGCCTTTTACTGTCGCGGCCTCTCGTTGCGGAGCACAAGCTCCAGACGCGCAGGCTCAGCAGTTGTGGCTCACGGGCCTAGTTGCTCCGCGGCATGTGGGATCTTCCCAGACCAGGGCTCGAACCCGTGTCCCCTGCATTGGCAGGCAGATTCTTAACCACTGCGCCACCAGGGAAGCCCCTATTAAGGTTTTCTAGATGAGTTTGCAACTCTGGTGATAGTTAAATACTGATAGGTGTAGATTCTTTAAAAATTGAGAGATCTAACTGTGCTTCAGAATGTGTTTCTCTTTATCTTATACTCATATTCTGATATTGAGCTATCAAATTACAACATGCAGTGTGGCACACCAGGACGCATGCAGGTTGCAATCAGAGGTTGGTTCAGCTCTCTTTGAATCACTTTGATATCTTGAGCATGTTATTTAACATTTCTATGCTTCACTGGTCTATAAAATTCAGAAAAATATGTGTCCTAACTATTTCTCAAGTGTAGGGAGAGAATCAAATGTGCTAATAGATGAAGGTCCTTTGAGAAGTCAACTTACTATTAACCTTCTACAAAAATAAAAATCAGCAGTAATTCCAAACTGAGAAACAAGCAGCAGGGTATTGTGAATAGAATATTGACCTGGAAAATTGGTATTCTTTCTCTTTCTCTTTCATTTTCTTCTTAAATAAAAGGGTCTGAAACAAATACGACAAAAATCGTATCACCTGTTAAATGCCCCAGTGATTGGTATATAGCTGGTTTTTATATTAGTACCTATACTATTATATGTTTAAAATATTTTATAATTAAATTTTTA
The DNA here is from genome assembly GCF_028021215.1 of Eschrichtius robustus. Lineage (NCBI taxonomy): Eukaryota > Metazoa > Chordata > Mammalia > Artiodactyla > Eschrichtiidae > Eschrichtius > Eschrichtius robustus. The sequence continues at coordinate 16,519,642 of NC_090844.1, read as the reverse complement.
AAATTAAATTAAAAATTAGAATATGACTTTCAATATTATAATTGAACTTTGACAAGTCACATAACCTTTCTGGTCCTTTACTTGTCATTTATGAACAGTCTTTACTGTCTTCCAAACTATAACATTCAGACTCAAGTGACTAGTTGATCATCTGATGTAGAATTTTAAAAAAATTAAATATTTATGCTGATTATAATAGATACTTTTACATGTTTTGAAAAAAGAAAAACAGAGATTTATCATGTGAGGCAATTGAGAAATGAATTCAGATGTGGTCATCCAAGAAAAAACGGCCACATGCAGTCGTGACTCCTTCACAATAAAGACATAAGATTATAAAGGTAATGACAAGAGACGTTGAATTTGGGCAAATGTAATATATATAAGATAAAGCTAATGTCTTTGGAAAACCAAAGGTTTAGTCAGCAACCTCAGTCCAGAAAAGATCCCAAGAACAAACTGGAGGCCATCAGTTACAAACTAGATTTGCTCGGCCTCTAGTTCTGTGTTTGTGTTTGTTTGTGTGTGTGTGTGTGTGTGTGTGTATAATTAAAGGTAAAATATGCGTATCAAAATAAGCATTAATATGTGTATGTGTGTATAATATGGATATAAAAAATCATTGATATGTTCAGTCCCATTCTGTTTAGCAACATTGCACGTTTATGGCCTCAGTCTAAAGCCAAGTCCCCTCACACGATATATAATTGTCAACATTTATAAACCTTAGCTTGGTTTTCATGATTTTTTTCTAGGTTCAGTCCATAGACTTTATCTTTAGTAACTGTTTCACTGTCATGGCCTCTGTTTGATATAGTGAAATTCAAATTTTTCAACTAAGGATTTCTGGTCTCGTGTGCTATTTGAATTAACAATTTAATTAATTATTTTTTCAAGCACTAATCAGGCCAAACCCTGATTAGCTTCTGAGATCAGACTATATATCCTGTGCATTCAGGGTGGTATGGCTATAGACTTCTTTTGGCGAGGCAGAGGGCATAGGGCTGAAAGACAGCTAATTTATTATATTTTCCCCTTTTCTAGTACTTGCACAGAAAGCCTGACAGCTAAGTGTTCATGTACGTGTACACATACACACACACAGACACACACACACAGTCCTATTTCCAATGACAGCCAAGCTCTGCAGAGGAAGCTGATAGGAAGAGAGATCAAATGCTGTTCCCCTGCTCACCAATCTACTTCTCCAAACACGCACACACACACGCACACACATTCATATCCCAGTCTTTACCGTAATGTAGCAATAGTCATAAAGGTTTTAAAAATGCCTTGTGGTTAATGTAAGGACGGCATTGCTATCTCATGCTAAATTGGACATCCACTATTCCTGCATGTTTTAGTGGCTTAAGATAAGAAGCATTTAATTCTCACAATTTTGTGGGCAGGAAGTAGAGCAGGGCTTAGCAAGCAATTCTTCTTTGTCACATGGTTGGCAGAGGTCACTTGGGGATACTCTGCTGGTGCATAGGCCATTCTGGAGGGTCCAGCATATATTCGTTCACTTGTCAAAAGTCTTGGCAGAGGAGCTGGAGGGCTGCACTCCGCTGGACTGTGAATCAGAGCGCTTACATGTGACCCCTCCAAGTGGCATTCCAGTCGTCAGACTTCTTACATGGCAGGTCAGGGTTCCTAGGAAAAGCATTCCAAGAGTTTTGTTTGTTTGCTTGTTTTGGTGTCTTACCAATAAATTTTTGTACTTTCCATATTATTTTTGTGATATTTTTGTGATACATACATTTTTTTTAAATCTTACTTTTCTTTATATCTTGGTCTTAAGCCTTAAGTTCAGTTCTTCCATGTCACTTCAATTGCCATTTTTCTTGAATTTCTACTTCTTTTCTTTTATTCTCAAATATATGCCAAAGAGAAACATTTTCTAAATAAAAAGTGGATTGTTACTGAAACTTCAACATACATATGTGTTTCCTGAAATGTGTTTAAGTAGGTATGTCCTTTTATAATTGCCCTGTTTGCATTCAATATCCAAGATAGGCTTTCATTCAACAAGTACTTTTAGACTTCACCATATATGATTGTGCACTTAGGTGTATTCAAAAGTGATGGAAGAAATGGTCCCTATATTTTTGCAGTTTGTAATCTATTGCAAGAAGTCAGATAAATATGAAAAAAATAATAGCGGAAATTTCCAGTGACAAAGAAAAATGTGCAATTTACGCAAGAGTGCTCTAAAATACAAGACCAAATGATTGGTTTGTCAGCAAGAGAGCAGGCAGGAATTTGTCTTGAGGCAGAGAACCCTGAGCCAGTTATTGAAGGAATGCTGGCTGTGAGTCATCAGAGACCAGTATGTGGACACTCACCAAGGAGTTGAAGGGGAAGGGATGTTTCCTTGGGTTATGGCCAGAAATAGCATGAATAATCATGATAAGAGTAATGTGTCTAGAGGTGATGAGTATAATAAATAGCAGAAAGTTAAGGGGCTTATATGGCAAAATAAAGATCAGATTGTCTCATTTTCGTGTAAACTGAAGTCATTTATTACTCATTCTTCCATCTTTACTTGAGGAAATGAAACTACATCTATCTATCTAACCTATCTTATCTATCTATTATATCTATCTCTCTCTTTCTCTACCTCTCTATCTTTCTATAACTTAAAAGTTTTCCTTTGCCTGTACCTGAGTTAATACTGTTACACCCATGTTAATTTCCTGGCTTTGACAGTATCATTTGGTATGGAAGGTATTGCAACTGGGGCAAGTTGGATGAAAGGTACATGGGAACTGTCTATTTCAGTAGACAGAAACTACTATTTCTGCTACTTATAGTGAGTCTTAAACTACTTTAAAAAGAAAAATTATGCTTAAAAATTTTTTAATGCCTTTTCCTTGAGTATGGCTGATGGTAACCAAGATACAATGGGAAGAAAATAAGAATAAAGGTTATTAGGTCATCTATTATTTAGAAAAAGTTATCCTCTTTTGAGGAAACGGTTATAGTTTGTAAGTATATCTTCATTCAAGCTAGATAACTAAGTTCCTAAAACATTCTCTAAAAATCTGTTAGTCTTAAAAAGCAATCCACTTTGGGGCCCAGTCACTCTCTAGCTGACCCAAAATTGGAATTCTAGAGATGCTGTTTGGTATTTCACAAAGGACATCCTAAGTGAAGTTCCTGCTAGGAGCTTCATGGTCAATTGCACCATCTTATTCCTCTAGAACACTGTTTCCCTATTTATAAAGGTCACAGAGAATTTTATCTTCTGTAGGCTGCTAGCCTCTAGTTCAGGGTCTCTCTACCTCAGGACTATTGACATTTTGGGCCAGATAATTCTATGCTATGGGGGGCTGTCCTGTGCATTGTAGGATGTTTAACATCATCCCTATCCTCTTCCCACTAGATTCCAGGGACATCCCAGGCTGTGACATGTGGCAACCCAAAACGTCTTTGGACATTGAGAAATATACCCAGGTGGGGAGGGGGTGGAAATTAGCTCCAGTTAAGAATCACTCCTGATTTACAGTTTTATGCATATTCTCTTGAATATTTACATTAGGATATTCCCAGCTACCTCTTTAATGTTGAGTAGATATAACTGTCTATATTCTCCTCCCCTTGCCCATTTTAACTGTGTCAATTCTAGACTCAAGATAAGTTTGCAGTCATCAACCAAGTCTGTAGAATTTCAAGGTGTTCTGCTGAATTCATACAATGTGTCTTCAGAAATTATAGCCTTAACCACAAACATTTTTCTATTTCTATTTATTTATTTATTTGCTGGCATAAACAAATTTTTGAGTATTAGATAAAGTAATAAAATTAGTATTTTATGGCTTACAAAACTCACCAATTTCTAGTTACATAGCTAAGCTATTTTTCTAATTTTAGAACTGCTATTTGTGGTGATATTCATTAAGGAAACTGGTATCAAACACCTACTTTATGTCAAATAGATGATTTGTCAGGAAATGGGTGAAAAAGACATAACCTCTGTCCTTATGGAACTCACTAATCATGGTAGATACAAATGTAATAATATCTTTATAGTTTTGTAATAAATTCCATTAACAAGATATGTGCTGGATGTTAATGTTTAACATACTGGGTAAAGAAAACACCCCACAAATTTTTAATATGAGAGAAAATATTTTTAGGATCCATAATAATTTTGAAATACTTAAACTGAGAAATTCAAGCATACTTTTGTTTCTTTATCGCAAGCTATCTTATTTATACTGCCTAGTAATCCTCTAAAAAGCTGGCTGAAAGTAAAGAAAAAAAAATTTCCATTATGGACCTATTGAAAATATTCCTGATTACATCATTGATAGTTCTGGGAGAAATGTCTCATTAAATCACAGCAGGTTAAGTAACGGTTGATCCAGAAAATGTTTCAATTATACTTTCTAAATAAGGATTTAAAAGATGCATATCTGTTTCCAGAGGCCTCCTCTCATGACTTTATTGCCCACTTGAAGTATATTGGAAAGGAATTGTTTAAAGTATAGCAGAAAGGAACACAATTGTTGAATTGATAGTAAACACCTACACTTAAATGCCAGACCCATTCATTCCTTATGATATTTTAATAAACAATTTATATTACCTGGATGATCTGAATTATTACTTCATTATCACATATCAAATCATAAAAGAATGACACTAAGAAGCAGCCTGGGATTTAAAGTCCTCCTCCCCTCTCCCCCGACCCATCCATCCTCATGTTATTCATGACCTGAGGCTGAGTATTCATGTAGGTTGAAATACCACCCACACACAAAACAAGCTAATTAAGCCATCCTTTTTTTTTTTTTTTTGTCATCACCATTCATGTTATACCAACTCTAACAAATACAATAAGATTTATAGTAAATTTATATCATTTGCAATAACACATTTTATTTTTAAATGAAATGTCCTGAACTTGAAATACATTCCATCTTATTATTTAATAATGTGCAACTGTAATTCTACTTGAAGTCTGAATTGGGATGAACATCATCAGTTTTATAAAACATTGAAGGAGTATGCTTGTGGATTTCAAAAACTTAACACAATCTTACACAGTCACCAGTAAACCTTTTCAGTTGGAAGAACAGTGAATATCACATTTAATCCTAAATCTGCAATATCACATTGATAAAAGTAAGCTCAAAAATAATCTCCATTCCTTAAGTGAGAAGTAGGAGGGAGGTTATGTACAGGAAGACAAATGGAGAATGTTTAGACTAAACGTGATAACACCTCAGGCTGACTTAAACTGCCGAAATGTTCTGAAAGCAGAATGGGAGGCCCTAAGTTAGTTCTTTGGTTACCAGGATAAGGAACTATTTTTTCTCTCACAGATAAAAGATTATTTAAATATTATTCTGGTATCCTAGGCGTTCAAAAGGAGAGACATAATACATATATCTAAAACTGTTTTAGATTATACAGTCTATTCTCAAAGGAACTTCAGGAATTAGGACAGAAATAGAAAAATAAGAGCATATGACTGCATCTAAAGAAAAACTGCATAGCAAAATAATTTTTTTCTCATTTTCCCCTGGAGATGGTGGCTTACAAAATTTCCATTTATGCTTACTTTGGATTGTGTGTGTGTGTAAAAAAAACTCATTCATAATAGATAAATCTTAAAAAGCATCAAAAAAATTATATCAGCAGATTCTAACTGCAAAGCAATGAGAACCCTCATCGTTTGAGTTTGATGCCTCTTCTTTAATATCCTTTCAGGAAGAGAACCTTATTTGGGCATGAGAAGGAGTCAGAAATACACTCATTCAACCGATACTTGAGTGGCTCCTGGGTGCCAACTATGAGTGCTCAAGGAATGGACAGCCGTACATATAATCACCGTCAGGGGCCTAGGAGACTCATACAGTTCTAGTGAATTCCAGTCATTAACAAAAACTGTACAGGTTCTATAATATTGCAGGAAATAACCCGTGGATGCACAGTCAGTACCATTGTGTCCCATGTAGGTCTCTTAAGAGCCAGATACAGATTAATTAAGCCATATGAATTAAAATGTTGAAAGAAATTATACAGTTCATATCCAGGGAAGATGAAAATGCTGCTCTATATTCAAGGTGCTTTTTGAAGATTTTTTAACAGAATAAATAGTAGCTTAAAAGCATTCTAATTTTTGCTCTGAAAAATCTTTCTTAACTGGGCACTGAGGTCTAGGCAATTGTGGCAGGCAAAATAATAATCCCCCAAAGATGTCCATGTCCTATTCCCCAGAACGCTTAAACATGTTACCTTAACTGACCAAAAGGACTTTGCAGATGTGATTAAGTTAAGGATTTTGAGATGGGAGATTATCCTGGATCTTCAGCGTGGGTCAGTGTAGTCCAAGGGTCCTTATAAGGGAAGAGAGAGGCAGGGGAGGCAGAGAAGGGGATGTTATGAACTGAAGCAGAGATTGTGGGCAGCCTCTAGAAGCTGGAAAAGGCAAGGAAATGCACTCTCCCAGAGCTTCCAGAAAGAATGCAGTCCCCATGACCCACTTAGATTTCTGACCTCCACAATGGTAAGATAATAAATGTGGATTCTTTTAAGCCATTACATGTGTGATAATTGGTTACAGAAGCAATAGGAAACTCATACAACAATGTAGAGGCATTTTTAGTTCTTTTAAATTTCCATCTATCTATAAAGTAGGGAGGATGCATAGTGTTTGGAGAGAATTTATAGGTGTTTGTAGAGTATAAATAATACAATTTCAAGCATAGTTGAAAAAATGCTAACAATCCATTAAAAAGTAAACTACTTCATTGTATGAATATAGTCAGTTATGAAAATAACATGAGAATTTTTTTTTTAGTCTAGAGGGAAAAATCCTAAAATCTTAGTTCAAATGAACTGAAATATTGTGAGCTACATCTGAAGAAAGATATAAATTGTTATCCCTTTCAGCTTGATTTTTTGATAATTTATAGCAATGTAAAGATAATATGGACATCAAATGTTGATAAGCACATACAAAAATTAGAGTTTTAACAGAAGTTGTTGAAAACAGCAAAAAGGAAATATTAGAGATTTATCATTGTATCAATATATAAAAGCACATCATTATGTCATTTTAAAACTGAGATCAGTTTTTAAGTGAATCAAAAAAAAAGTAACATGAACCCCCAAAATCTGTAAAGTACTGTCAAGTATTCTATGTCTAAAGATAATGTAATATAAATTACTTTTTGCTAATTATGCATTATATTTCCCTCAGAGCAACAAAATCTTTATCTCTGAAGGCTTTTGCTTCCTCACTTTAATACTATTTTTTTTTTCTTTTCACGCTCTTGACTGTTTCATGTGGCTATGAACTAAAAATCCTTCCTTTGTTTCTGTAAGTCTGAAGATATATTATTTCTTCTCTATAATGTCATGACAAATATCTTCATTTACTTTTTTATGAGAAAAAGATGGCTAATTTTTTCCTTTACGTGATAAGGATAAAAAGCTAAGAGTTATATTTAAAACCTCTTTGTATTTCATAAATATCTATACCATATGGATCCTAATCAAAATAGTTGCTCAAACACTACATAATTGTAAATTGCTAAAGAATCATTAAGTTTCTCTCTTATTTTCTCCTTTGCTCCCTCTCCCATCCCACATTTAAAATATTTTGGCATCTGGAAATTCTGGGTTTCCAAGCAAAACAAAACACAAACAAACAAGAAGCTTTCCTCAGCATAGCCTAGAATGTCAGTGAAGAGTGAGAAAGTCAGAAATTCCCAAGCCTGAGACAGTGACAGAAATGAACAAGGAAGAGGGAGCAAGGAAAATATTGGAAATGTGTACATGGGCTGGAAGAAGTTAAGTGGTTTAAGTGTTAATTATCTACTTTACCAGAAATATTCTGCAATTCTTTCCATCCTAATATTTTTGATGGGGATATTGTAAGAAACCTCCGACTCTAAAGCTTACCCTAGTTTGCTTCCATCTGCCTATAGACTATTGATTTTTTTCTGTGGATGCGGGTCATGTTTATCTGACACGTCCCAACTTCTTTCTTCAACAACATCCCTGTCCTGAATAGTGAGTGAATAACAAAATAGAATCTTAAGTGGAAGAAAGTGTGTGGTTGTATATCTTTTGAGTTTAACATACACAAACTTGGGCAATAATTATCCAAGTATTGGTCCGACAGTGGATGTTTTAACCGCTGAATTTCAACTATTTTGGTTGCTAACAACAAGGTTAAGGGGAAGATGATTGTAGATACCTGTTAAAAGCATTTTGTCTGTATGAGAATCATAGCTCTCACTGGGCATTAATCAACTGATCTTAGTTCTCATGGTGCATTAATCAAGGGTCTACTTTGTTTTCTTGAATTAGAGTTAGTCTCTCTGAGGCTGACCATGCCTGGTACTAGGAGAAATTGCCCTGTGGGCCTTCAAGGGAGTGACAGAGAAAAACAGCTTTCTCACTTTTACCTCTTGTAGTCCACACATTCTTACAACCATTGCTGGAAAAATCACTTACGTTCATATTAAATAACTATATATCGATATATAAATACATATGTATCTATCTATATATATATCAAAAGCATATGTTCAAGTATGAAGAAGAGAATGAGTTCTTTTTCACAGAAATAATATGCTATTACTTTTGCACAGGGACAACATGAATAAAAACAGAGCCATGTTTCCATAAGTGGCCTGGTTGCAGGGGCATTCTCTAAGACGCATAATAATTAGCTCTGCAGTTCTTACAGAGGTGATTGTCTTATTGCTTTATTAACAAGCCCTAATGTTAATACTATGTTTTCAAAAACATTTTTATAATACTTGAAAATTTCCTCAAAAAGGAAATTTTTATGAATCTGTCATTTGGTTGAATTTTATGTCTTTATAGCTTCATAGCTTCCAGAGTCAACAACTAGCAATTTTCTTTACTTATGCTTAGACTATTTTCAATACTTACATTTTAAAATATCCTGCTGTAGAGCAGCTCAATATAGAAAACTGTAGTAAACAATTAAGGTTATATTCTTCAAGCATCATTCACTCAACAGGAAATTATTTAATCCAGTTTTGCATGTACAAAATACTAACATTAAAATGTACTTCTGGTGAAAATAATGAGAGTTCTCCTATAAAGAAAAGAATGTATTCATAAAGGCAACAACTCCAGTTCTAAAGGACAAAATTTTCCTGTAATTACCATTTAACTAAATGCTGTGGTAATTTAATAGTAAATTGGAAGAAATCAATAGTGTGTATAGTATAATACTGCTCACAAGGTCATCTTGAAGTCTGTTACTAGTTACAAGGTACTGTTACTTGTATGATTAGACGTTAAATACTCAAGATTTTGCTCTAACTGGGGAGATCCAAAAAGTCTCTTTCCTGAATGCAGTATGTGCCTGAAGCATCCACGTGGAAGCCAGTCACGCAGGCGTGCGCCTTAGGAGTGTGTGAAGGAACCGCAGGACTCTGGCAAAGAGCTGGGAGATACAAATTAAAAGCATGGAAGTATGTTAGGGAATTGAAACTTGATGTACAGGAGGCAGAGGTTAGGCAAACACTCACTGGCAAAGTTACAATAAGAGTTAAACACAAAAACATATTCTACAAATCTTGGTAATCAAAACCAGATCTGAACCTCTGCCATTTGTGTGACCCCAAGTCCACCACACCTATAATTGAGCCCATGTAAACTAGACATATGAAAAGTGCTAATTTATCCAAGGAATTTGATCTAAATTCTGTTACTGTTGTTGACAGAACTGTGTGGCTTCTAACCATATATTTGTTACCATTTTATTTCTGCAACGTTAAGTAGAAAATTTTTTACTTCACCGTTTTTTATAGAAATATATAAGGAAATGATGATTTTTCAACCCCCATTACTGGGATTCGATGGAGAGAAGTTTCAAGTCAGTTACATGAGTTTGAATCTTTCCTATATATACCTGACTGTTTGCCCCATCCATCCCAGGGGAAGAACTCTAATGTGAAAGGCAGGGATCTGTGATGCTGTAACTGAGATGCAGCTTCTGATTTTGACTAAACTTTCGTAGAGCTGCACTTCCTGAAGAGATTTACCCTTTGAGGTTGTCAGAAAAATATCACTTTAATACCACAAGGTATCCTGGAGTCTAGGGCATCAGCTGGACCCTAACTCAGGCTCTTTAAATCTATATTTTGAATCTTCCTTAACTCTGATAATGATAGAAAGTTGTCAATTAATGGAAGAGTTATCTATTTTTACTTTGGATGGTCCTCAGAGGCCTTCCTTGGATTCATAAGTAGAATTAACGCAATGAATCTAAACAGAAGGCACTATCTGTGGAGAAAGTCTGGCTATTCAAGCCTTGAAGACATAGATCCTGAGAATGCAGTGTGTTATGAAGCTAAAACTCAATCTACACGTAGGAACTCAGCTTCAAATTTAGTTCAGGAGTGATTTGCAATTACATTGCTTCCTCATATTCTAAACTCACCAGCTGGGAAGTATCTTAGTCAGGTTGGGCTGCTATAACAACATACCATACACTGGGTGGCTTGAGCAACAGACGTTTATTTCTCACAACTCTGGAGGCTGGGAAGTCCAAGGTCAGGGTGCTGCATATTTGGTTCCTAGTGAGGGCTCTCTTCCTGGCTTGCAGACAGCCACCTTCTCACTGTGTCCTCACATAGCAGAGAAAGAGACGAAGTAAAATCTCTGGTGTCTCTTCTTATAAGGCACTAATTCCACCATGAAGGCCCCACCTTCTGATCTCCTCTAAATTTAATTATCCCCCAAAGATCGCATCTCTGATAACATCATATTCGGGGTTGGGGCTTCAACAGATGAATTTTGGAGGAACACAGTTCAGTCCATAACAGGAGGACATCCCAAATTCTAATTCATATGATATTTTACTTTCCAAACAATCCAAAACCAAGCTGAAGAAGAGATTATGAACAGTTATATCAGGGAGAGTCCCAAATGTAGCTTATGATCAGGCATAATTTTAGTTAAAAGTCATGTGATGTTTAATATAACAAAAACTACTTTCAGGAAAGCACAAAAGGAAATCAATACTAGGATTACTATATTCATTTTGACCTAGCCTATGAATAGAAAAACCTAGTACATTTTTCATCAAGACAGCACTTTAAAAGAAAGTACTTTGTACTTATCATTAACTTATTCGCCTTAAGAGAGAAAAAGTGAAGCTGCCTTGTATCAGAGTCTTTCTCCACCTATCTTCAGAACAAAGGGATTTTAAAATTTAGAAGATTTGCTTTTTTTTTTTAACAAAAACAGAGTCAGAAATTTATCTTGAGGTTCCATTCTAATTCTTTAGCTCTCTGTGAGCCCCATCGGAAATGGGGGAATCTGCAACATGTGTAACCAGACCAAACAACCAAGAAAAGTTTTAGCCCAGATACTGTGCAGGATAGATGTTGTGCGAGCTGCAAGGTTAAGTAAGATGCAAACCCTGTCTTGGGCTTCTTTTCCTAAGTGAAACATAGAGGAGGGCCCTCCCCTCTAGGAAGACACCACAGGAGTTGGAATAGGACATGACATGTGTTGATGCACCATATTTGAAAATGGTAAGCAGGCCCTGTAATTATAGCAGCTTCCTTTCCTAGACTAATGGGGAAACAAAAAAAAAGATGAGATCAATAATATGTTTGATATAAGTCCAAATATGGCTTAATAAGAAATTACCCATCATGGATTATATTTAATTAAAAGAAGAAATTTAAAATACAGATATTTTTCTTTCAGGCCATCAGAGCAAACACAACAAAGAACAACCCACTTCGGGACTGTTAGATTATATGTTGTCATTCAAAACAAGAATAGACATATTTAGAAGAAAAGCCTTGTCTGTGTCAGACAAGAAGCATATTGGGCTATTTTTTTTCTTTTTCTTTTCAAACATCACTTACAGATTTATTAGCCGTGCCATGCTGAAACGGTTTCAGAAATACTGTAAGTGGAATGCCTAGCGTGGTTAAGTAGCACATAGATACTCAGTTATTTTGATTTTCTTCTGTTATTGGGACAAGTGTGAGGAGGAGGCAGGAAGGGAGACAGAGGAAGAAGAAAAGAGTGAATGGCCAAGCTTCTTTACCATTTTTATGTTATATTATAGAAAACCTCATACTACGTTACATTATATCATATCATATCATATCATGTCATATCCTATATGTGCTTCTTTACTACGAATTACTTCCCAGGCTATCCCTCTCCTTGGAGTTAGGAGCTGATCCATGGGTCTTATACATCAACTGGAGCAGTCACTTCACTTACAGATTTGATACCCTCTCTTGAGAGGCAGAACCTTCTAAATCAAAAGTTTGAAACAGACAGGGTTAATGACCTATGGTACAACTTGCTCTGAGAGGAGCTATATATATGTATATGTATATATACACACATGCATGTATACATATGTGTACACACACACACATATATATACCAATATAACAATTTTATAATATCCAACCACTCACATTTCAAAGAAAAAAAATGTTATATCCTCTCTGCTTTTAGTATAGCTTCTTTTCATTACTAGGTTTTTGGAGTTCTTGGGAAATAGAATCTAATTTTTCAGTAGGCCTTTGAATAGGCTGTTTGAATAATTTCCCAAAATCGTGTTGTTATTTATTTAAATATGTGTAGGAACCAGAAGGCATTTTCATTCTGTTAGTGAAATGTGAATGCCAAAACTCACTGCTCTACCAGATATTACTATTTTTAATTCTTCTTAAAATAAAAATATACTATGGGCATTTTTCTCTTGATACTATAATAATATTAACTATGGCAAGACCTTTTCTTCAGTGTTTCTTTAGTGAGTGTAAACAATAAATTGGAAGTAGAATGGCTCTCCTGTTTACAGTGCAGAGAAGCATGCTGCAATAGACATTGTCTTTGGCCTGAGTACCACGAGACTGTGATCTTGCCTGGATAGTTAAATCTGTGTGTTCGGCAGAATCAACACATTTATTATTAACGACTTTATTTTTCAGAGAACTGTAAATCAGATATAAGCATTTTCTTTAAAATTTCTTTTAGATGAAGGTGCATGTGTATATGAATGATGTGCTTTTACAAGGTACCAAAGAAACTATGGAATTTATTCACTACTACAGAGATAAAGGCATCCTAGATTTAGAGTCTTACCTTATCCTGAAAAAAGTAAAACTTTTGAAAAAAAAATATGCACCCAGTTGACCTTAAATGTGAAATTTGCTTTTAAAAATATATTCAATGTCTTTATTATTAAAGTTTGATATAACTTGAGTTAACTCCTGAAGGACAATTTTCCCAAAATATTTTGGTACCAGTGTTGCATTGTAAGTAAAAGAGCCCACCCAATTAACAGAAGGACTAGACAATTTCTGAAACAAGTGTATGCATCCCTTAAACGGAACATGTACCACTGACACAAAACGTCTCTGTTTATCAGATGTTACAGGATGTGATTTGCTTCAAGCTGTGAGGCAAATATGGCAATCCATTCAAAATCAACATGAATGTTTGTAAAGCAGTTTGTGGTCTGCAGTAAAAAGCGCTGGGTTGATCTCTAAATAAGGAAAAACGATGCTCCTAAAGGCAAGAGCACAGATAATGTTCTGTTTTTCTTTACATTTCCCAGTGGGTGTACATTTTAATAAATTAATCTAGCACTGGCATGAATGTCACAGGTATTGCAGAACTTCTATGTGTAATTTTCATTCACTAACTCATCTCTTTTCTAGCTTTGCTTTTCTAACACATACATGGTCGGGCCAAAATATTTGTTTTCGGTTTCCAAAATGTGTGTATTTTTAGTCCATTCTCAAAAGATGGAGGAATGGTTTTCGCTGAATTAGTCTCCTGATTTGGCAGACACGCTCCCCATTGGCACGTGCAAGCCTGGGAGGGAACAGTGAAGAACCACTGCTGCTCATTATTGAGCTGTCTTATTCACTCCTTCTTTAAACTGCTCTTGACTTTCCAAATAACATCCCTTTTAAAAATAGCTCTTTACGTTCTGTAGTGCTGGCTTGTGCTACTGTATATTTTAGCTTACATCTTTTCATCATTTATTCACAAGGCTACCCATCATCTAAAATAACATTAATCAGACAAAAACTTGACTAAAGAGTGAATATCTCTGTGTATGAACACTGGCAAGCTAGCTGATTCCTCAGAGGCATGTGCAGCTCACTCTAATTCTAGAACTTTGTTTTAGCTTAAATACATAATGTCAAGTTTAAATTTTAAAAAAATGACTTACACTTGATCCTTCAACTCTACATTTCCTTAGGTGGATTACACCTGGTAAGACAAATAAGGTGCTATTTGCTATTTTTTAAAGAAAATAGGGGATAACATAACTGAAGTTGTTCTTTTTAAATATGTAAATTTTGTGAATCTTTAATCTATTGCTAAAAAGTAATGCTAAAATTTCAGGCTCATGAGGGATTTAGTCATAACATGGGGATACCAACTTTTACTGTGTTCTGATTAATTTCACCAGTAGAATTTGAGGAACCCAGATTAAATAATTTTTGACCATAATTCTCTACTGAATGAATCTGGTGGAGCTGTTTCTACTTCTCCAACGCTTAGCTTAACGTCCTTTGGCAAATAGCCCACTCTTGTCGATATGCCAGTTGCAACATGAAAGTGGGGCCCATTATCCTTTTTTCTAACATGTTATTTTAGCATTTGACATAATTCCCAGCCACTACACCCACTGCAGTTCACCCACTGAGGAGCAACGAGCCTATCTTCTACAAAAATGAAGTCATGGGTGATGTATGTATATGGATAATATACTATGCTGTTCCCTGAAGACTTGTACCCTGGAGTATCTTAGCTACTGACATAAGCCACATACAAGTTAAAGACACCACTCCTGTTCATAGCACATGCTACTTACATGTCTTTATTTTCCAGTTGGAAGTAGTCACTACTAGTGGCTTCAAAGACTGCTTATTTGTCAGCCCTACAACAGCATTCAGATCCCTTGAAGGATCTGTAGTTTATTTTTTAATGAAGGTGCAAGGAAATAACATTCAATGAATCCCATCAAGTCTGACATTAACCTAGCTGCCTAGAAAGTATGCTGGTTTCTTAGGAAATATTAAGGTATATAATGGTAGGTAAGAATATGGTTGAGAAGATTATGGAACTAGATTCCCAGGTTTGAATTCTGCCCCAATACTTGACTGATGCTTAATTATGGATCCATTACCTAAATTCTCTGTGCCTTAGTTTCCTTGACTGTGAAATGGAATTAGTACTGTTGCCAACATCAAAGGATTATTAAAGGGATTCAGTAAATTGATATATATAAAATGCTCAAAGCAGTGCTTACCACAGAGGAAATACTCAATGTTAGATGCTATTGTTGCTATTTACATTATTATTATTATTATTATTATTATTATTATTATTATTATTATTATTATTTAAGGTAAAGTGACTTTTGTTTCACAAATCCATGCAGTTTCATTTAAGCATCTTCGAGTGCATGCTCACTCCCAAACCATGCATTCTTAAAAGAAATTGAAATTCTGATTTTAGCTTTGATTTTGTAGTTATGTTCTCAGACCTACAATGGCCCCTATCCGTTCGAATTTTATTACTTGTAGCATATTCCAAAAAATCAGATGATCATGGTTGAAGTGTGTTCTTGGCTCATATATAAAGACAAAGCTTTTACTTTGAGGTGAAGCTGAATGAATGCTGCAGCTTAAGTCTCAAATCTCAGATACTTGCCCCTCCTAATGGAATCTTAATAAAACGAGCATCTTACATGGACCAAACTTTGCAAAGAGTTCATAAAGCAACAAAGTCCAGTAAGCAAAAATTTGTTCTAAAAGGTATTCCAATACTTAAATTGTGCTTCTAGGAAAAGGTCAATAAGACTCTAACTCAAAACCCACAGCAACATTTCTCAAAAGTACTTGTTTTTCTTCCAACTATTCTTTCCAATTCTTATCCTCTTACCCTTCACTTTCCCCTTCCTTTATAATGTAGATTGACTTAAATTCTCAGGTTAAGGAACCAGATTGATAAAACATAATCCTTTCAGTCAGTGCTCGTGTGCATGCATGCATGCATGTGTGTTTGTGTGTGTGTGTGTGTGTGTGTGTGTTGGGAGTAGAGGAGATGGGTAGTTATACATGTTAATAAATTTGGTCCTGAAATAAACTTGGCAAATCATCAAAGGTAACATAAAACCAGGGAATTTATTGTAAATATCCATAAAACTGCTATTTTAAAACATAAGAAAGACTCAGTTATTCAAAATGTTTTGAGCAGTTGTTATGTGTTAGAAATCAGAAATATTTTATTCCATTTTTTTCAATTAGATTATAATACAGTGGGAGAAACACACAAGTAAAGCAACATTAATTTGATGATAGAATTATGTATAGGGTGATATAAAGTGTGAGCCCAATGCCATATAGAGGGAGGGGTCTGTTTTCTTTAAGTAGAATGGCAGACAAGGGAGGACAATCTTTCGGTGATGCTGAAAGTAACCATCTTGGTTATTTATTCCTGATTGTTATTATCCTATCTCACGTTCTTTGCGATACTGCTATTTCTATTTGTTTTTTTGATTTGCTTTGGGTTGTTGTGTTCTGTTTCACTTTTTTGTTTTGCTTTGTTTTGGGCCTTTTAACTCTGTCCTAGTATATTGTTTGCTCACATTATTATTTTAATTTTTAATGAATTTATCTAAAAGGAGCATCTTTTTCATAAGCATTATTTGTATATGGTTGTCCAAATGTATGATGCTCTAGTACAATATTATCCCAAAAGTCACAGTGTAGATTAAATTGGCTTCCCTGGGTTAACATATACATTAAGCCATCACGTATGGCATTGTTTCTAAAGGAAAACCTGCTATGAATTCAAGAAGATTTAAGCCTAAGTCTAGAATGTCGTCTTAATGTCATGTTCTATCTTTGCATAAATGCTAATTACCCTGTACAAGAAGCCTGTGTTTGCTTTAATTTCTGTGATGTTTTCAACCTGCTGGTTCTATTCAAAATACATAATTACATATTTTCTTATAGTTTCCATTTGATGTGCTGAAATTAAAATAGTATTTTATTTGCTGCTGGTTATTACTTCTTAGATGTATTTATTTTGTCCTGTATGCCCTCAGTCATCTCTTAGGCTGGTTTTAAGTTTATTTACTTACTGTGAACTGTGAATGGTGAGGGAAATGAATTGGTGCAGGTGAAATCTAATCACAGATAATACACAACGGCTGCTAATAAAAATAGCCAAGTAAGCCTCAAGCAAAATGAGACTCTACTTCCAGCAAAACTGGAACTTTAAAACATGCTGACATTAATAGGAAAAAAGGATATAAATTCATTCAAAAAGTACAGAAAAGAAAACCCTAAATGTTTACTAGAGAACTCAAAAGAGATAGAAGCAAATCCTTCAGTCAAGATTTGTGGAGCAGAAGCAAGAAGAACTACAGTTCAGCAGCCTGTGGAACAGAAACCACATTCACAGAAAGACAAAATGAAAAGGCAGAGGACTATGTACCCAATGAAGGAACAAGATAAAACCCCAGAAAAACTAAATTAAGTGGAGATAGGCAACCTTCCAGAAAAAGAATTCAGAATAATGATAGTGAAGATGATCCAGGACCTCGGAAAAAGAATGTAGGCAAAGATCGAGAAGATGCAAGAAATGTTTAACAAAGAGCTAGAAGACTTAAAGAACAAACACCTAGAAGAATTAAAGAACAAACAAACAGAAATGAACAGTACAATAACTGAAATGAAAAATACACTACAAGGAATCAATAGCAGAATAACTGAGGCAGAAGAACAGATAAGTGACCTGGAAGAAAGAATGCTGGAATTCACTGCTGTGGAATAGAATAAAGAAAAAAGGATGGAAAGAAATGAAGACAGCCTAAGAGACCTCTGGGACAACAATAAACACAACAACATTCGTATTATAGGGGTCCCAGAAGGAGAAGAGAGAGAGAAAGGACCAGAGAAAGTATTTGAAGAGATTATAGTTGAAAACTTCCCTAACGTGGGAAAGGAAATAGCCACCCAAGTCCAGGAAGCGCAGAGAGTCTCATACAGGATAAACCCAAGGAGAAACATGCTGAGACACATAGTAATCAAATTGGCAAAAATTAAAGACAAAGAAAAATTATTGAAAGCAGCAGGGGAAAAATGACAAATAACATACAAGGGAACTCCCATAAGGTTAACTGCTGATTTCTCAGCAGAAACTTACAAGCCAGAAGGGAGTGGCATGATATACTTGAAGTGATGAAAGGGAAGAACCTACAACCAAGATTACTCTACCCGGCAAGGATCTCATTTAGATTCAATGGAGAAATCAAAAGCTTTACAGACAAGCAAAAGCGAAGAGAATTCAGCACCACCAAACCAGCTCTACAACAAATGCTAAAGGAACTTCTCTAAGTGGGAAACACAAGAGACGAAAAGGACCTACAAAAACAAACCCAAAACAATTAAGAAAATGGTCATAGGAACATACATATCGATAATAACCTTAAACGTGAATGGATTAAATGCTCTAACCAAAAGACACAGGTTGTCTGAATGGATACAAAAGCAAGACCCGTCTATATGCTGTCTACAAGAGACCCACTTCAGACCTAGGGACACATACAGACTGAAAGTGAGGGGATGGAAAATGATATTCCATGCAAATGGAAATCAAAAGAAAGCTGGAGTAGCAATACTCATATCAGATAAAATAGACTTTAAAATAAAGAATGTTACAAGAGACAAGGAAGGACACTACATAATGATCAAGGGGTCAATCCAAGAAGAAGATATAACAATTATAAATATGCATGCACCCAACATGGGAGCACCTCAATACATAAGGCAACTGCTAAGAGCTATAAAAAAGGAAATCAACAGTAACACAATAATAGTGGGAGACTTTAACACCTCACTTACACCAATGGACAGATCATCCAAAATGAAAATAAATAAGGAAACACAAGCTTTAAATGACACAACAGACCAGATAGATTTAATTGATATTTATAGGACATTCCATCCAAAAACAGCAGATTACACTGTCTTCTCAAGTGCACACGGAACATTCTCCAGGATAGATCACATCCTGGGTCATGAATCAAGCCTCGGTAAATTTAAGAAAATTGACATCATATCAGGCATCTTTTCTGAACACAGTGCAATGAGATTAGAAATAAATTACAGGGAAAAACACGTAAAAAACACAAACACATGGAGGCTAAACCATATGTTACTAAATAACCAAGAGATCACTGAAGAAATCAAAGAGGAAATCACAAAATACCTAGAGACAAATTACAATGAAAACACGATGATCCAAAACCTATGGGATGCAGCAAAAGCAGGTCTAAGCAGGAAGTTTTTAGCAATACAAGCCTACCTCAAGAAACAAGACAAATCTCAAACAATCTAACCTTACACATAAAGGAACTAGAGAAAGAAGAACAAACAAAACCCAAAGTTAGTAGAAGGAAAGAAATCATAAAGATCAGAGCAGAAATAAATGAAATAGAAACAAAGAAAACAATAGCAAAGATCAATAAAACTAAAAGCTGGTTCTTTGGGAACATCAACAAAATTGATAACCTTTAGCCAGACACATCAAGAAAAAGGGAGAGGACTCAAATCAATAAAATTAGAGATGAAAAAGGACAAGTTACAATGGACTCTGCAGAAATACAAAGCATCCTAAGAGACTACTACAAGCAACTCTATGCCAATAAAATGGACAACCTGGAAGAAATGGAAAAATTCTTAGAGAGGTCTAACCTTCCAAGACAGAACCAGGAAGAAATAGAAAATATGAACAGACCACTCACAAGTAATAAAATTGAAACCGTAATTTAAAATTTTCCAACAAACAGAAGTCCAGGACCTGATGGCTTCACAGGTAAATTCTATCAAACATTTAGAGAAGAGTTAACACCCATCCTTCTCAAACTCTTCCAAAAAATTGCAGAGGAAGGAACACTCCCAAACTCATTCTACAAGGCTACCATCACCCTGATACCAAAACCAGACAGAGATACTACAAAAAAGAAAATTACAGACTAATATCACTGATGAATATAGATGCAAAAATCCTTAACAAAATACTAGCAAACAGAATCCAACAACACATTAAAAGGATCATACACCATGATCAAGTGGGATTTATCCCAGGGATGCAAGGATTCTTCAATATACACAAATCAATCAATGTGATAAAACATATAAATAAATGGAAGAATAAAAAACATATGATTATCTCAATAGATGCAGAAAAAGCTTTTGACAAAATTCAACACCCATTTATGATTAAAAACTCTCCAGAAAGTGGGCATACAGGGAACCTACCTCAACATCATAAAGGCCATATATGACAGACCCACAGCACATCATTCTCAATGGTGAAAAACTGAAAGCATTTCCTCTAAGATCAGGAACAAGAGAAGGATGTCCATTCTTGCCACTATTATTCAACACAGTTTTGGAAGTCCTAGCCACGGCAATCAAGAAGAAAAGAGAAATAAAAGGAATACAAATTGGAAAAGAAGAAGTAAAACTGTCACTGTTTGCAGATGACATGATACTATACATAGAGAATCCTAAAGATGCCAGCAGAAACTACTAGAGCTAATCAATGAACTTGGTAAAGTTGCAGGATACAAAATTAACGCACAGAAATCTCACATTATTCACAAAATCACAAAATTCTTTGAATGAGGGCCTCTAAGTCTGGTTGGAGCATTTATAGACTTTTTTTTTTTTAAACATCTTTATTGGAGTATAATTGCTTTATAATGGTGTGTTAGTTTCTGCTTTATAACAAAGTGAATCATCTATACATATACATATATCCCCATATCTCCTCCCTCTTGCATCTAACTCCCATCCTCCCTATCCCACCCCTCTAGGTGGTCACAAAGCACCAAGCTGATCTCCCTGTGCTATGCGGCTTCTTCCCAGTAGCTATCTATTTTACATTTGGTAGTGTATATATGTCCATGCCTCTCTCTCACTTCGTCCCAGCTTACCCTTCCCCCTCCCTGTGTCCTCAAGTCCATTCTCTACATCTGCGTCTTGATACCTGTCCTGCCCGAAGGTTCTTCAGAACCTTTTTTCTTTTTTTTAGATTCCATATATATGTGTTAGCATACGGTATTTGTTTTTCTCTTTTTGACTTACTTCACTCTGTATGACAGACTCTTGGTCCATCCACCTTACTACAAAGAACTCAATTTCGTTTCTTTTTATGGCTGAGTAATATTCCATTGTACATATGTGCCACATCTTCTTTATCCATTCATCTGTCGATAGACACTTAGGTTGCTTCCATGTCCTGGCTATTGTAAATAGCACTGCAATGAACATTGTGGTACATGACTCTTTGAATTATGGTTTTCTCAGGGTATAAGTCTAGTAGTGGGATTGCTGAGTCATATGGTAGTTCTATTTTTAGTTTTTTAAGGAAACTCCATAGTGGCTGTATCAATTTACATTCCCACCAACAGGGCAAGAGGGTTCCCTTTTCTCCACACACTCTCCAGCATTTATTGTTTATAGATTTTTTGATAATGGCCATTCTGACTGGTGTGAGGTGATACCTCATTGTAGTTTTGATTTGCATTTCTCTAATGATTAGTGATGTTGAGCATCCTTTCATGTGTTTGTTGGCAATCTGTATATCTTCTTTGGAGAAATGTCTATTTAGATCTTCTGCCCATTTTTGCATTGGGTTGTTTGATTTTTTGATATTGAGCTGCATGAGCTGCTTATAAATTTTAGAGATTAATCCTTTGTCAGTTGCTTCATTTGCAAATATTTTCTCCCATTCTGAGGGTTGTCTTTTCATCTTCCTTATGCTTTCCTTTGCTATGCAAAAGCTTTTAAGTTTCATTAGGTCCCATTTGTTTATTTTTGTTTTTATTTCCATTTCTCTAGGAGGTGGGTCAAAAAGGATCTTGCTGTGATTTATGTCATGGAGTGTTCTGCTTATGTTTTCCTCTAAGAGTTTTATAGTGTCTGGCCTTACATTTAGGCCTTTAATCCATTTTGAGTTTATTTTTCTGTATGGTGTTAGGGGGTGTTCTAATTTCATTCTTTTACATTCTTATTCTGTAGCTGTCCAGTTTTCCCAGCACCACTCTTTGAAGAGGCTGTCTTTTCTCCATTGTGTATTCTTGCCTCCTTTATCAAAAATAAGGTGACCATATGTGTGGGGGTTAATCCCTGGGCTTTCTATCCTGTTCCATTGATCTATATTTCTCTTTTTGTGCCAGTACCATACTGTCTTGATTACTGTAGCTTTGTGGCATAGTCTGAAATTTAGGAGCCTGATTCCTCCAGCTCCGTTTCTCTTTCTCAAGATTGCTTTGGCTATTCGGGGTCTTTTGTGTTTCCATACAAATTGTGAAATTTTTGGTTTCAGGTCTTCGAAAAATGCCATTGGTGGTTTGATAAGGATTGCATTGAATCTGTAGATTGCTTTTGGTAGTATAGTCATTTTCACAGTGTTGATTCTTCCAATCCAAGAACATGGTATATCTCTCCATCTTTTTGTATCATCTTTAATTTCTTTTACCAGTGTCTTATAGTTTTCTGCATACAGGTCTTTTGTCTCCTTAGGTAGGTATATTCCTAGGTATTTTATTCTTTTTGTTGCAATGGTAAATGGGAGTGTTTCCTTAATTTCTCTTTCAGATTTTTCATCATTAGTGTATAGGACTGCAAGAGATTCCTGTGCATTAATTTTGTATCCTGCTACTTTACCAAATTAAATTGATTAGCTCTAGTAGTTTTCTGGTAGCATCTTTAGGATTCTCTATGTATAGTATCATGGCATTTGCAAACAGTGACAGCTTTACTTCTTCTTTTCCGATTTGGATTCCTGTTATTTCTTTTTCTTCTCTGATTTTGTGGCTAAAACTTCCAAAACTATGTTGAATAATAGTGGTGAGGGTGGACAACCTTGTCTTGTTCCTGATCTTAGAGGAAATCATTTCAGTTTTTCACAATTGAGAATGATGTTGGCTGTGGGTTTGTCATATATGGCCTTTATTATGTTGAGGTAAGTTCCCTCTATGCCTACTTTCTGGAGGATTTTTATCAAACTGGTGTTGAATTTTGTTGAAAGCTTTCTCTGTGTCTATTCAGATGATCATATGGTTTTTTTCCTTCAATTTGTTAATATGGTATATCCATTGATTGATTTGCGTGTATTGAAGAATCCTTGCATTCCTGGGATAAACCCCACTTGATCATGGTGTATGATCCTTTTAATGTGCTGTTGGATTCTGTTTGCTAGTATTTTGTTGAGGATTTTTGCATCTATGTTCATCAGTGATATTGGCCTGTAGTTTTCTTTCTTTGTGACATCTTCGTCTGGTTTTGGTATCGGGGTGATGGTAGCCTCGTAAAATGAGTTTGGGAGTGTTCCTCCCTCTGCTATATTTTGGAAGAGTTTGAGAAGGATAGATGTTAGCTCTTCTCTAAATGTTTGATAGAATTTGCCTGTGAAGCCATCTGGTCCTGGGCTTTTGTTTGTTGGAAGATTTTTAATGACTGTCTCAATTCAAGTGCTTGTGATTGGTCTGTTTATATGTTCTATTTCTTTCTGGTTCAGTCTCGGAAGGTTGGTCTTTTCTAAGAATTTGTCCATTTCTTCCAGGTTGTCCATTTTATTGGCATATATTTGCTTGTAGTAATCTCTCATGATCCTTTGTATATCTGCAGTGCCAATTGTTACTTCTCCTTTTTCATTTCTAATTCTGTTGATTTGAGTCTTCTCCCTTTTTTTCTGGATGAGTCTGGCTAATGGTTTATCAATTTTGTCTTCTCAAAGACCAGCTTTTAGTTTTATTTATCTTTGCTATTGATTCCTTCATTTCTTTTCATTTATTTCTGATTTGATCCTTATGATTTCTTTCCTTCTGCTGACTTTGGGGTTGTTTTTTCTTCTTTCTCTAATTGCTTTATGTGTAAGTTTAGGTTGTTTATTTGAGTTGCTTCTTGTTTCTTGAGGTAAGATTGTATTACTATAAACTTCCTTCTTAGAACTGCTTTTGCTGCATCCCATAAGTTTTTGGTCATCATGTTTTCATTGTCATTTATTTCTAGGTATTTTTTGATTTCTTCAGTGATCTCTTGGTTATTTAGTAGTGTATTGTTTAGCCTCCATGTGTTTGTGTTTCTTACAGATTTTTTCCTGTAATTGATATCTAGTCTCATAGCGTTGTGGTCAGAAAAGATACTTGATACAATTTCAATTTTCTTAAATTTACCAAGGCTTGATTTGTGACCCAAGATGTGATCTATCCTGGGGAATGTTCCATGAACACTTGAGAGGAAAGTGTATTCTGTTGTTTTTGGATGGAATGTCCTATAAATATCAATGAAGTCCATCTTGTTTAATGTCTCATTTAAAGCCTATGTTTCCTTATTTATTTTCATTTTGGATGATCTGTCCATTGGTGAAAGTCAGGTATTAAAGTCGCCTACTATGATTGTTTTACTGGCGATTTCCCGTTTTATGGCTGTTAGCATTTGCCTTATGTATTGAGGTGTTCCTTTGTTGGATGCATAAATATTTACAATTGTTACGTCTTCTTCTTGGATTGATCCCTTGATCATTATGTAGTGTCCTTCTTTGTCTCTTGTAATAGTATTTATTTTAAAGCCTATTTTGTCTGATATGAGTATTGCTACTCCAGCTTTCTTTTGATTTCCATTTGCATGGAATATCTTTTTCCATCTTCTCACTTTCAGTCTGTATGTGTCCCTACGTCTGAAGTGGGCCTCTTGTAGACAGCATATATACGGGTCTTGTTTATGTATCCATACAGCCAGTCTATGTCTTTTGGTTGGAGCATTTAATCCATTTACATTTCAGGTAGTTATTGATATGTATGTACCTATTACCATTTTCTTAATTATTTTGGGATTGTTTTTGTAGGTCCTTTTCTTCTCTTGTGTTTCCCGCTTAGAGAAGTTCCTTTAGCATTTGTTGTAAAGCTGGTTTGGTTGTGCTCAATTCTCTTAGCTTTTGCTTGTCTGTAAAGATTTTAATTTCTCTCTTGAATCTGAATGAGATTCTTGCTGGGTAGAGTAATCTCGGTTGTAGGTTTTTCCCTTTCATTGCTTTAAATATGTCCTCCCACTCCCTTCTGGCTTGCAGAGTTTCTGCTGAAAGATCAGCTGTTAACCTTATGGGGATTCCCTTGTATGTTTTTTGTTGTTTTTACCTTGCTGCTTTCAATATTTTTTCTTTGTATTTAATATTTGATAGTTTGATTAATATGTGTCTTGGCGTGTTTCTCCTTGGATTTATCCTGTATGGGACTCTCTGTGCTTCCTGGACTTGGCCCTTTCCTTTCCCATATTAGGGAAGTTTTCAACTATAATCTCTTCAAATATTTTCTCAGTCCCTTTCTTTTTCTCTTCTTCTTCTGGGACCCCTATAATTTGAATGTTGGTGCATTTAATGTTGTCCCAGAAGTCTCTGAGACTGTCCTCAATTCTTTTCATTCTTTTTTCTTTATTCTGCTCTGTGGTAGTTATTTCCACTATTTTATGTTCCAGGTCACTTCTCCGTTCTTCTGCCTCAGTTATTCTGCTTTTGATTCCTTCTAGAGAGTTTTAAATTTCATTTATTGTATTGTTCATCATTGTTTGTTTGCTCTTTAGTTCTTCTAGTTCCTTGTTAAAAGTTTCTTGTATTTTCTCCATTCTATTTCCAAGATTTTGGATCATCATACTATCATTACTCTGAATTCTTTTTCAGGTAGACTGCCTATTTCCTCTTCATTTGTTTGGTCTGGTGGGTTTTTACCTTGCTCCTTCATCTGTTGTGTGTTTCTCTGTCTTCTGATTTTGCTTAACTTACTGTTTTGGGGGTACCCTTTTCGCAGCCTGCTGGTTTGTAGTTCCCATTGTTTTTCGTGTCTGCCCCCAGTGGGTAAGGTTGGTTCAGTGGGTTGTATAGGCTTCCTGGCGAAGGGGACTGGTGCCTGTGTTCTAGTGGATGAAGCTGTATCTTGTCTTTCTGGTGGGCAGGACCACGTCCGGTGGTATTTTTTGGGGTGTCTGTGACCTTGTGATTTTAGGCAGCCTCTCTGCTAATGCGTGGGGTTGTGTTCCTGTCTTGCTAGTTGTTTGGCATAGGGTGTCCAGCACTGGAGCTTGCTAGTCATTGAGTGGAGCTGGGTCTTCATGTTGAGACAGAGATCTCTTGGAGATCTCTCACCGATTGATATTCGTGGGGCTGGGAGGTCTCGTGGACCCACGTTCTGAACTCGGCTCTCCCACCTCAGAGGCAGTGGCCTGACACCTGGCTTGAGCACGAAGATGCTGTCAGCCACATGGTTCTGCCAAAAAGGGAGAAAGAAAGAAAGAGAGAGAGATTGAGGGAGGGGGGGAGGGAGGGAGGGGAGGAGGAAGAAAGGAAATAAAGTTATTAAAATAAATTTTTTAAAAAATTGTTAAAAATTAAAAAGTAGTAAAAAGAAAGAAAAAAAAAGGAAGAGAGCAACCAAATCAATGAACAAATCTACCAATGATAATAAACTCTAAATACTAAATTTAGATAAACATAAGATCAGAAACAAATTAGATGCAGAAAGCAAACCCCAAGTCTACAGTTGCTCCCAAAGTCCACCGCCTCAATTTTGGGATGATTCGTTGTCTATTCAGGTATTCCAGAGACGCTGGGTACATCAAGTTGATTGTGGAGATTTAATCCACTGCTCCTGAGGCTTCTGGGAGAGATTTCCCTTTTTCTTCTTGCTCACATAGCTCCTGGGATTTAGCTTTGGATTTGGCCCCGCCTCTGCGTGTAGGTCGCCTGATGGCGTCTTTTGGGAAGTCTCAGGTCTTCTGCCAGCATTCGGTATGTGTTCTCTACGAGTTGTTCCACATGTAGATGTATTTCTGATGTATTTGTGGGGAGGAAGATGATCTCCACGTCTTACTCCTCCGCCATCTTGAAGGTCTCCTTATACGCTTTTAGATTGATGGATGTGTGCTTAAGGTATGAGATTAAGATTTAAAAAAAAAACCTAAAACATCCCCAAACTTCTTTAAGGGAAAAAAATTTTTTTGGATAATTGTGGTTGGTTTTTAGTTGGTTAAAGGGAGGAACAGTTCTTACTGTGACACTGAGAGTGGAGTCAAATGATATAAAAGAGAATTGAATTGGCCACACATTCTTGAGAAAGGTGGTTTAAATACTGGAAGGGCCATGATACTCTTTGAGATCTGAATAAAGAGTTATACTCAATGCTGAGGAGACCCTATCCCCTTGCATTAATGAGAAAATGGAATACAGTTACAGGGAGAGGTACAACAGCAGCTGTCTTAGTCTGTTTGTGCTGCTATAATAAATAGCTCAAACTGGGTAGCTTATAAAGAATAGAAATGTACTGTTCACATTTCTGGAGAGTGGAAGTCCAAGACCAGGGTGCCAATGTGGCTGGTGAAGGCCCTCTTTTGGGTCAAAAACTTCTGGTTGTATCCTCACATGGTGGAGGGGGCTGGGGAGCTCTCTGGAGCCTCTTTTATAAGGGCACTAATCCCATTTGTGAGGGTGGAGCCCTCCTCTTAATACCTTCACCTCCTAACACCATCACCTTAGGGGGTTAAGATTTCATCATACGAATATTGAGGGGACACAAACCCTCAGACAGTAGTAGCAGCTCATTAAGTGTACCACAGCTGGAGACTGGCTAAGTTGCCCCCTGCACCAACCAGGTAACTCTTACAGATTGTAAAAGCCTGGGTCACTTTCATAACCCTTGAGATTTTCCCTCTATCTGGATTCCCAAGGTCAATCTAATTTCTCATTCAAAAAGAGATTTTTCACTTTTCAAAAGTTTTTAATATCTGACATAGCTAAGAATGCGGCATTTAGGGATAAGGAGAGCTCCTTGAGTTGTCAAAATTCATTACACACAATGTATATTGTTATTCAGATCCATCATATTAACATTTTTAAATAGTGCTGAATTATTATTGCTATTATTGAATTGACACTAAATGATCCAAACATCTTTGATTTTTCCAATAGTTGTAATTTTTCAGATTGCATGACTGCTTTTCATGAATTTCTGTTCTCTTACTGCTTTCAGACCACTGTCATTTTTTTGTCATTACATATGTATAGTCATTTGCATATAAAATGTTATATATATGTATATATCTATATATATAGATATAGGTATATACACATATATATGTATATGTATTCATTTCCTGTGAAAGGGGCTTTAACTTCATTGCAGCTTGGGCAGCATTTTTACTGTGCCTATTTGAAATGATTTTAAAATAAGAATTAACATGATCTAAATGGGAACAAAATGTACTTTTTTTTATAAGTAAAAAGCTTATGTTTCAATGCAAGCAATTTGTGAAGTGAATTTTGCCTAAAAGTTCTCTCTCTCTCCCTCCCTCCCCCCCCCCCACACAGACGCGTGCGCACACACACACACACATATTGGTATATTTATATAGTTCTGCCCCACCACTTATAGGACAAAAGTTTGTACAGTAGTTACCCCCTTATCCATGGGGGAAATGTTCCCAAACTCCCAGTGAATGCCTGAAACTGTGGATAGTACTGAATCCTATTTATACTATGAATTTTCCTATACATACATACCTATGGTAAACTTTAATTCATATATTAAGCACAGTGAGAGATTAACAATAATAGTAAAATAGAACAATTATAACAATGTACTTTAATAAAAGTTATGTGAATGTGGTCTCTCTCACTCTCTCACTCGCTCCGTCTCAAAATATCTTATTACTGCATTACCCTTCTTCTTGTGATGATGTGAGATGATAAAATGCCTACATGATGAGATGAAGTAAGGTGAATGACGTAGGCATTGTGACATAGCATTAGGCTACTATTGACCATCTGATGATACCTCAGAAGGACTTGGATCATCTGTCTTGGGTGATCCAAAGAGTTTGAGGAGCAGTAGTTAATAATCAAGGCATTCTTGAGTATAACGTTTGAATTCATTATTTTCTCAAAAACAAATTACACATAAGCATTAACTTTTATTTTGCTGTATTTAAATCATATCAATTTTTTTAATTAACATTTTTCCAGAAGACTTAGTTATTCTCCTGTATTTGATTACCTTAAAAATTTAATATATTTTAATTTGACTTTCATTAAGACATCAGGTACTTATTTTATTTATTAATAGTACTTGAGAGTAATATATCTATAAATACAAAACCATATATATTGTCATATATGTACATATATCTATATGTGTATATACATATATACATATATATATAATGGTATCATTCTAGAGGGTCATTCAATAAAATAAACGTCATAAATGAACTTTTCTCCATGTGCTGTGTGATTTAAAAAACTACCTAGCTAAATGCATACAATTTGTATACAGCTTATAGAGTTTGTTTGTGCTGCTATAATAAATAGCTTAGCACACTAGGGTTTAGGATACATTTATTTCAGAGTTTTTTTTTTTTTATTTAGTTAAAATACCATTGATCTGTTTATTTCAGTTTAGTCCAAGGTAAAAATTCATGAGAGATGCTCATTTTTGTTCTTTAAAAGTCAAATTATTCACTATTAATTGAAGTCAGTTTGCTTTGTATAATTATACTTTTGGCAGATGAATGAACAAGAAATTATAAAGTTTGAAGCTGCCGCATAGTTAGAAGTTCTTTAAAACATCTGTGCTTTTAGAAAGAAATTATATGTAACCTCTTAGCTCATTTATTTAGACTTTTACCATTACTCTGGAGAGAGATAAATAGCTTTCTATGAAATTCATTTTGTCCTTTGCAATTTGAGGAATTTAGCAGTTAATGGAGTTTAAAAATAATGTAGAGCCTGAGGGAAAACAAAGATTTTTTTAGATTAACCTTATTAATAAAATTTTGATATACTGTTTTCCAAATTACTCTTTCTTGACATCATTATAGATGACTTTGTGTACTGAACCATAGTCTTAGCATATGATAATTTCTGAGTTTATATTAATTACATATGTATATATAAAATCATTTGTACATAGAGATTTAAATCTTATTTTTCAGCTATAAAATGCTTAGCCTATATTTAAAGACTGAGAAAATTACTTGCATAAATAATTCGTTTTTTAATATTTAAGCTAAAATTTCTTTACAAAGTAGTTCATTTTTCACACATATTTACATTTCAGGAAAAACAAGCAATTAAATTTTTATCTATTATAATAATGAATACTTCAGTAAGCAAAAATGTTTTTCCTATTTGTTATCGTCATTCTTATATCGATACTAGTCTTAATGATATTAAAATGAATGTCCCCTATGAGATTAAGATCAATGCTAGCTTCTCACTAGTTCTCTTTCCATAATATAATATTTTGATTTGTTTTTCAAAATTTACTGCTACAGACTTTAAAATTTAACTTTTGTGCTTTCATAATTATAGTGATATATCAAAGCAACTAGATGTCTGTCATCCAAAATGAGTTTATACTTACAGGATAAACTTAGAAAGTTGCATGAAATCTTTTGGAGTATATTTAATTTAGATGACAAATATGCAACTTGCTATTTTTTTTAAATCTAATTTCCTTTTGTACTTCAGTTGCTAAGATATTTGGAGAAGTAGATAGTGCATTCTAAACTGCAGGGCACATTTCTCATGTTTTTATTTTACATCCTGAATTGTCGACCTATTCAACCAGAGTGGTTAAATTGATTCTATGCAAGGTTGCCCTTTAAAAAGACCAACAAGCTAATCCTGTTTAGTGTCTAAGCAGTAGTAATTTAGATGTGTAGGGAAGTACATAATATATTTCAAGAAATAACTTACCACAAGGAATTACTTAAGAACAAATAATGGCACTATAAAGTGACATTATATAACAAAAAATGTACCCTACTTTGCATACACAAATTTATATGGTTAAAAAAAGGAATAGTTCTCTAAATGGCAAAATTAATTTTCTACAGTTTTGGAATAAATCTCAGTGATTCTTTTTCTTCTTTTTAATGCCTTTAGCTAAATTTAATTTATCATTGTATATTATAGGTCTACTTGGTATCATATGAGTCAGAATACTCACATGATATGAGGATACACAATTTCAATATCCGAACACAGCATATTGATTTCTAATATCTGCAGATGCTAGGGCAGTGATGATGGCTTCTGAATTGCCGCCCTCAGTAAATCTACAAATCCATGGCTAATACCGTTAAAAGCACAGAGGGACATTATTGCCGAGACAACACTCTTCTGACTGCATTCCCCTTATCTCAGCCTCATGTTATTTCATTTGCTCCCCATGCATCCGTGAGGTAGAGAGGAGCAATCTGCTTTTTAGAAGATGCATTTTTGACATAATGAAATGTTCAAGTTTTTCTTCACTGAGCAACATTAAAAGGTACTTTACTTTAAAGGCTAATGTTTTCTTCACCAAGCCTCAATGAAAGGTAATTTACCTTAAAGGGTAAAATTTTTAAGTTACATATACCTAATCAGCTATTTTTTTTTTTTTACCAATAGCCATATAGGCACATCTCAGGATTTGGTTCCAGATCACTGCAATAAAAGGAATATAATAATAAAGCAAGTCAAACACATTTTTTGGTTTCCCAGTGCATATAAAACTTATGTTTACACTATACTGTGGTCTATTAAGACTGCAATAGCATTATGTCTAAAAAAACAATGTACATACCTTAATTTAAAAATACTTTATAGCTAGAAATGCTAACCATCGTCTGACAATGCAGCATTGCCACAAAGCTTCAATTTGTAAAAAATACTCATTATCTGTGCGATGAAACAAGGTATGCCTATATTTGCTTGAAAATAGGCATATTGATTTCTCAGATATCTGGGACATTTTGCAATTTGCCAAGCAAAGTATTTAAAAACTGTTTACTAGCTATATTAAAAGACTTAAATGTAAGAGTTGGCTATTATTCTATTAATAATCCTTTATCCAACAGATATTTTGATAAAGACTATGGTTTTTTCCCCCCTTATTCTTAAACCATGTTATAGGGACACAAAAACCTGGTATATTAGTTCAGTCTCCTCAGAAGCAAATACCAAGCAGGCTGAGACTTGTAACTTATGTGGGGGGAGGGGACTGTGAATGATAAAGGAGGAGGGAACCGGCAGAGAGAGCCTCAGGACCAAGAAGCAGGTCTGGCACTTACGAAAGGGGAGAGAGAAGCAATGATTAGAGAGGAATAGCCTCAGACTGCAGAGCATTTCTAAAACAGTATCAGCCAGAACAGTAAGGGTCCCCCCACCAAAAAAAAAAAAAATGTTCCATTGTAGAGCAGTTTCAGACCAGCCTGCAGTAGTACCCTTGCTGTTTCAGTTGCTGATGGGAGTAACCTGGGGAAAACATGGCCTCTGCATGAATGCAGTGAGAGACCCAGAGAGGAAGCACAGGGGCCATCGGTCAGCTGTGCCCCCTCCCACAGGTTCTTTTGAAGGAGATTTGAGAGGCATACTTCCATGACTGCCATTCTGGAAACATTATCAATAAGATGTTGCTATGTTAAGCAATAACCGTAAGGATGGGCCAATTTTTTTATTCAGGGTAAAAGAACATATGTCAAAGTATTATAAAAATCTCCTTTTTATTCTTTTCCCATTAAATATTCCTATAAATGCTAAGCAATACATACACACATACACACAGAGCCAAGTTCTAAAGAACCAAAGAGTCATCCCTAGATGCCAGAAAATAAAAAACTCAAAGTCACAGCTGTAAGGGGGAAAGGTGGTACTGATAACCACAGTACTACATTGTGCCATGGGGTGCCAGATCAGATACAGACCAGAGTGAAGGAGACTGAACTTTTAACAACACAAGGATTAGGTATGTTCTAGTGCTGCACAGGTACAAAGCTAGAAATTTCCCCATAAAAATGATTTGTTCTTTGAATATATCATTCCTCTTATGCCCTCCATTGTTTGTGATGAGAAGTCAGATGTTAGTCTTATTGGGGTTTCTTTTTATCTGACAGGTCATATTTCTTTTCAAGGTTTTGTCTTTGTCTTTCAACATTTTTACATGATTCGTCAGGGTGTAGATATATTTTTATGCTACTTGGAGTTTACTGACCCCTGTGGATGTGTACACGAATGTTTTCTATCAACCTTGGGAATTTACAGCCATTATCTCCTTGAAGAATTTTTTCAGTCCTTTCTCTCTCTCCTGTCTTTCTGCTACTCATATTACACATACGTTGGTGAGTTTGTGTCCCACATTTTTCTGTTTATTTTTCTTCACTTTTCTTTTCTCTCTATTCTTCAGATTTCACAATTTCTATCAATCAGCTGTTCAACTGATTCTTTCTTCTGTGTTTCCTGTTGAATCCCTCTAGTAAATTTTCATTTTAGTTATTGTACTTTTCAACTTCAGAATTTCCATGTGGTTCTTTTTTATTTTTTAATAATTTCTATCTCTTTATATTCACTACATAACGGAACACTGTTATACATTCCTTTACTTCTTAAGCGTGGTTTGCTTTAGTTTTTAAATGTATCTATAAAGGCTGCTTTGAAGTCTTTGTCTATTAAATGTAACATCTGGGCTCCCTCACAGGCAGTTCCTGTCACTTGCTTTATGTCTCCCTGTGTATGTGTCAGTTCCAGTGTCTTTGTCTGTCACCTGTTTTCTGTTGTCATTGTTGAAAACTGGACATTTTAGATAATATATTGTAGTAGCTCTTGATACTGATCCCCATCACTGAGGCTTTTTGATACTGATATTTGCTTGTTTATTTGTTTAACAACTTGGCTAGACAATTTTAGTGAAGTCTATTTCACCAGGGGTAAGAAGCCTCTGATGTAGATTCTCAGAGTGCACAATCACCTAGGATTACAGTGGTTTTAGTAGGGCTCTTTTTGACCATTTCCTTCCGGGTTCTCTCTGTTTTGCTCTCTGCCTTTATGGGTATAACACCCAGCTCTGAAGCTCCACTAATTTCTGGTTGATCGCTCTGTTGTTTTCAGCAATGCCTTGGAGCATAAATAGTTCCACAGTCTAATTCAAATAAATGTGGGCCTCATTGCTGGGATACTTTTTGAGGTCAACTTTTGTGGTTTGTTTTGACCCCAGGAGAGCTCTTTTTAGCAGTCTCTTTCCATGGTGCTCTCCAGTAAACTAGCTGGCCTGTGGTTTAGCTTGCTGCTCTCGTGGGATTTACCACCTTCTATTAACTGTTTACTGCTAAAATCTCCGTTATTTTCTCCAGCATCCTTAGCCTTGAATTTACCACACTCTGTTGCAAATAAAGTCAATTTCTTCAAGGACAGCACCAAAGCTCTCTGTTCTTATAGGCTGCCTCTCTCCTTGGGTAAAATCCCCAACTCACTGTTCTGAAGCTGGGATCAGGATAGTGATCTGCTTCTCTTGGAGTGACATACCTGCTTTTCCAGTGGAGACAATAGCCTCTGATCTCTTAAGCTTGCCTCTCCCCAGATTAAAATTCTATCCTATAAAGGCTATGGGGCTAGAGCAATTGGGGCCCTAGAATGCTTGATCTGCCAATCCTGGGGCAGACTCTCCATCCTATGAGTGTAAACTAGGAGGAAGAGGGTCGCTGACATCTTGGCTACACTCACCTGGAATTTAGCCTTTGCCACATAGAGCCGGGTTGGGGTGGGTGGTGAGAAATGCTGGTGGCCTGCCCCTCCTAAGGAGATACCAAAACCATAGGCTCAGAGCTAAAGGGAGAAGAAGCACCACCTTCCTGGCCACATCCTTCCAGAGTGGAAAGGGGAGAAATGTGATCAAGAAGAAAGAAAAGAGGGTTTGAACTGTTTCTAAATTGTTTATTTAAAAATAACTGAAGCAAATGTGTAAATGTTCACATTTGTTAAAATTTCCTAGTGCGTATGTCCTATTCTCTCTACTTTTCTATTTTAAATAATTCATTAAAAAAGCTCACCAAAATACAAATTTATCCTGATCCTCAACATTATTATTTCTCAGTGTTTTATATGTAATATATCTAACTATAATCATTGGATTATAGGGTAAACATTTTTCTATATGAAGAAAATAATTGATCAGTTTCAATCTTAACCTCCTGGAGGCAAAAGAATGTACAATATTATTCATTTTCCCTTCTGGAGAAAAAAAATTACTTTAACTTTCTATCAACAGATTTTAGATGATCTGAAAGCAGTCTTGACAATTCCCAGAAAACTTGACATTCTGTGACTTGGTTTGATGAATATTACCTAGCTGCTAAATTCCTGGAAGAGCTATTGAGACTCTTTTGCAGGCAGCTGAAGACTTAATAAAATCAAATAATACATACTGAATTTTGTAGCTCTAAAACTTTTAGAATTTGATCTCTTATAACTGAATTTCTGTAGCTCATTGGGACTTGAATTACTTTTGACTCAATTGTGAAAGGTGTCTTTAATTGTTAGGAGTTGGAGAGATTCCTTACCCTAATCGACTCAGTTGTCCCCAGGAAGAGTTTCTTTCAGAAGTTAAAACGTGATATAATTTTCTTTTTTTATTTATTTTTATTTTTTTTTAATTTTTTTATTTATTATTTATTTATTATTTTTATTTTTGGCTGTGTTGGGTCTTCGTTTCTGTGCGAGGGCTTTCTCCAGTTGCGGCAAGTGGGGGCCACTCTTCATCGCGGTGCGCGGGCCTCTCACTATCGCGGCCTCTCTTGTTGCGGAGCACAGGCTCCAGACGCGCAGGCTCAGTAATTGTGGCTCACGGGCCTAGTTGCTCCGTGGCATGTGGGATCTTCCCAGACCAGGGCTCGAACCCGTGTCCCCTGCATTGGCAGGCAGATTCTCAACCACTGCACCACCAGGGAAGCCCCTCTTTTTTTATTTTTAAATTAAACAATTCTTTACTACAAAGTTTTACTATGCTAATATGTGTTGTGAATGATCATAAGATACGTTTAACATATAGCGTTTCCCATACTTAGTTTTCCCTAGGGCTCTTCCTTTGGAAAGCATCTCCTGGAAGTATGGTTGCTCACAACACACTTTTGGAAAAGCGAAATTAATCTCGCAGTCAGGGAAGGTGTTTCAGTTGATTGCTTTTACCCAAATGAGGGCTGTAGATTTTTCCCTGATGAGGTTATTTGGTTAGCCTTTACCAGCCTGCCATAATGATTTTTTTTAATATGTATATATGTCAATCCCAATCTCCCAATTCATCCCACCACCACCACCGCCCCTCTTTCCCCCTTGGTGTCCATACGTTTGTTCTCTACATCTGTGTCTCTATTTCTGCCTTGCAAACCAGTTCATCTGTACCATTTTTCTAGATTCCACATATGTGTGTTAATATACGATATTTGTTTTTCTCTAAAACGTGATATCATTTTCAAAGATAAAAACTCATTAAGACCAGTCTCTCATCAGATCAAAAGAAGAATTCTCACAACACTCATTTCCCATTATCAATTATTTAAGAATAGGAGTTTAGATTCTAGATATAGGTCCTATGATATTAATACTTCTTCAGACCTGGTCTACTAAAATCCAAGTTGACTAAAGTTTTAATAGATCTTACCTTAAGTGATATATTATACCTAAAAGGACTATGTCCTAGCCCAGCCTTTCAAAAACTACATTTGAAAGAACTTAAGAAAACTATTAATTGAATGTATGTTTCCCAGATATACCAAACAAAAAAAAAGCATCTTCTTCCATATTATTAACATGGTTTTATTGTTTCTAAATGAAAGAAGAATGAAGAAATCTCTAAACCACTTAGTAATTATTGTCAAAAACAATTTATTATCCATTACACTAAAATAAAGTCATTACATTTTGTAAATATGCTCCCACAGTAATAGGTATAATACTAAGTAACTATTCAAAGTTTTTCTATTCAACAAGTTGAGGCCATAATGTAGAGTTAAAATGAGGCTTGTATTTAATATCTGGTCTTTCCATTAATTATGTGACTTTAGTTAAACTACTTCTTTATATTCCTCAGTTTCCCCAGTGTAAAGTAAAGTGATAAAAAAAAGTCTGCCTTACATGGCTGTGATGGTAGAATGAGATTATATACAGAAAGATTTTGATATGTGGGAAATATTCTATAAATAGCTCCTATTTTCATTTATTCACAGTTGACATCTGATGGAAAGTCTATCTCTTAAAAAAAATGTTCTACAGAAGCCATGTGGTCCTTTTTGATTAAACTTTAAAGTATTTTAGACTGAATTTGTCAATTGTATATTAAATAGCAGTTTTCTCCATGATTTCAAGCAAATGCTTGCCTCACTTGTTTGACCATGTTTTTATATTTTCTTCCAGAGATAAATTGTGATCTGTTTTTGGCTACATCTAGAAAAAGTGAACTGTTCAGGCAACTCCACAAGTCTAGATTTAAAATTTTCACAACATAATGAGAAATTTTGCCAAAGGCCATTTGAGACATGTGATATTTGAGAATCTGTCAAATAAACATTTTAATTAACGTTTTCTTCAGATTCCCTGAGGTCTATTCTTGTATAAAGACATCATGAACCAAAATACTTGGACTATGTCATCTCAGGTGCTCAAAAAATACTGCCTTCACTGGGTTAAGATTTAATATAACACCCAACACACAAATATTAGTGAAAGTGGCCAAAGGAAATGTTTATTTGAACCATTTATTTTTAAGCCCACAACTTGTCAAGATAGTTTATTTTTTCCCAATACCTCAAATGTAAGTCCCTTTTTTACAATAAATTCTTCTTTGAATTCAATGGCAAAATAAAATGTTCATTTCTTGAAATGGATTTATATGCTTCCCTCCTTCCCCTTCTCAAATTGTTTTTCTTTGTGTTGTAAGTTCCAGGAAAACAAGACCTAATGTCAATACCTGAAGTCGTCAACTCAGTGCAGACTTCCTGGTAACAATAATTTCTCTGCTCTTTTTCTTTTTCTTTCTTTTTTCCTAATCATTCTGTTTTCAGTATATCAATGTAATATAAGTTGCCCCAAGACTTTAAAAGAAGCCTATAACATACCATTCACTAAAATTAATTGCACACTTAATGTTACATCTACACAATACAATTCTAGAGAAGTTTTGTTTCCATCCTTTTCTTCTGTAACTTCTACTGTGGTAGCCCAAGACAAATCTCTCTCTAGTGTAGTTATAAATTTGCCTCACTGCGATCTGAGATACTTTTCTCTCCTTCATGCTGTCATTGCGTGATTTCGTCTCATCACTTGAAAATACCTTTTTCCCCTGATTTTAATTTCTCCCATTTCTTATTACATGCCTCTTGATTCTAAAATAGCAAGGTTATGACTTCTAAAACTTGGCAAATAATTCCTCTAAGCTGAATGATCTTGCCATATACTTCCCTAAGAAATGGTAGCAGAGAAATATTCCTTCCTCTTTCCACTCCAAAGAGACAGACCTACCTATATTTGGAATCATATCTCCTGCCTTTCGTTTAATTTAATAAAAGAATGCTGGTTTCAGAAGCTAGTTTCTCCCTTCTTGCTCCCATCTCCTCGTCTTCTATAAGACATCATGACTATGCATCCAAACATTTCTCTCTTTGCTGTATAAGTTTTGTTCCAAGTCATGCATTTAACAAATATCATGTCATAACCTACCGTTTTCCAGACACTCTTCAAAGGACTCGAAGTGCAACATGGAACAACAACAACAAATTCCTTCTCCACCAACACCTTCCATTCCAGTTGAAAGATGTAGATAACAAACAAATAAATAAATAGCATACTAATAAACAGAATTATGTATACTCTGTTGAGCAATAGTACACACTACAGAGAAAAATAAAGCAGAGAATAGGACTAGTCAGTGTCAGAGTAGTTTGAAAATTTAAATAATATGATCTGGGAAAATCTTTCCCTGACAGTGTATTATTTGTGCAAAGACTGGAAGATGACGAGAAATTTTGTACCAAGTAGAGGAAACAGGAAATGCTAAGACTTGCTGTCTGCGTTTAAGGGGAAAAAAATAATATGATTTGGCTGGTACAGGGTTAATTAGGGAGAGGGTAGTAGGAGACAGAGAGGTAGCAGGGCCAGCATGGGTAGAGCCACAAACAACATTACAATGACTTAGACTCCTACTCTTAGTAAGATGGAAACTTAGAAGAGTTTTGAACACAGACGTGAGGTGATTCCCATTACATTTTA
The DNA here is from genome assembly GCF_028021215.1 of Eschrichtius robustus. Lineage (NCBI taxonomy): Eukaryota > Metazoa > Chordata > Mammalia > Artiodactyla > Eschrichtiidae > Eschrichtius > Eschrichtius robustus. The sequence continues at coordinate 16,480,498 of NC_090844.1, read as the reverse complement.
ACAGAATCATCCTGGTTGTTTCATTGAGTATGAACTGAAGTCGAAAAATGTAGTCATTAAATAAGTGTTTGTGAATATATGGAAAACAAATGAGTGAATGTGCCTCTTGCAAGATAACACTAGCAGGATAACTACTGACATTGATGAACAAATAGTATAGTACATTATTAAACACATTATTGAGCTGTGAGTTTCATTATAAAGTAATGGTCACCAGCATTAATCAGCATTTCAAAAATGTGTCATTAATTTTGCAAAATAGACTAATTTATTTTTACATTAATCCCAAATAATATTTTCTTTATTCCCACTACCAATTTTCTCATCATATTCTCCAAATTTGGAATTATTACTAAGCAAAACAGTGGCAGGTAATCATGATTGGCAGAGACTTGGGTAGAGTATATCAGACTGGAAAATCCAGGAGCCCAAGTACACTGGGATCATTAATGAAAATTCATAAAAAGGAGAAAACAGGAAGGAACTAACCTAAGTCATTTTTATTGCTGTGTAATATTTCATCATATGAATATATCAGCATTTATTTTTCCATTCTATATTTAATGATTTTTATTTCTGGTTTGGAACTGTTACAAATAATTGACATTAGCATTTAACATTCTTGTTAACTGCAATTAACATTCTTGTACATGTTGTTCAGTACACATTTGTATGCATTTCTGTAGAATATACACATAGGAGAAAAACCTTCAGATCAAAGGCTATGTGTATGTTTAGTTTTGGTACATTTTGACAGTTTTCCACAGTGTCAAAGTGGTTTTACTAATATAAGTCCTACGAGTAATGGATCAGTGTCCAAATACTTGCCAATACTTCTTAGTTTTACCAGGCTGATTTTTGGAGAAAAATATGATTGTAACTAATAATATCTCAACTTTGGATTTAATTTGCATATCCCTAACTCCTGATATTGTTTTGTCACTTTTCAAGTTTTTATTGGCCTTGAGAATTTTCTATTGTGAAGCTCCTACTTAAGCCTTTTCCCCCCATTTTTCTGTTGTATTGTGTTCTTTTTAAATCAATTTATGAGTTTTTTATATATCATGGATATGAGTCCTTTGTCAGAAATATGGACTACAAATATTTTTTCCCACTCTGTGGTTTGCTTTTCATGCTTTAATGATATCTTGTGATAGAGAGGTGTTATTAATTTTAACAAAGTCTATGTTTTCAATGTTGTCTTTTATATATATGTGTTTTGTGAGATGTTTATGGAATTTTGCTACTCCAGAATCATAAATGTATTCTTCTCTGTTCTAGTTTTACTACCATTGACATTTAGATCTACAACCCATCTAGAATGGCTTGTTATGTATGGTGTGAAGTAGGGGTTGAGGTTCATTTTCCCCCTATTGGAATATCCAGTGATTCATTGCTGCCGTTTTAAAAGATCACATGTCCTTTCTGCATTATAATGATACCTCTGTCATCAATCAGATGACCATGTATATATGGGTCTGTTTCTTTAATTTTTTTTATTAGTCTATCTTTTCTTTCACTAATATAACACTGTGTTCAATACTGTAGCTTTTTAAATTGGTAGAGTAATATAATTTTTCTAAATTTGTACCTTTTTAAAGTGTTTTTTAGCTCTTACTGACTGCTTACTTCATATAATGCTTACAACAACTTGTTCATTTCCACGAAGTTTTCATTTTGATTTGAAATTGATTGACTATATAGAATAGTTAGGAGATAATTGACATTTTTATACTATTGAGTCTTCCTATCTATTTAAGAATTTTTAGAAGTTTCTCTCAATAGTGTACAGGGATATTGGACTTTTAAAATATTTATTTTATTTATGTTATTTCCAGTTATTTGGTCAATTTTAGAGTATTTAAAATTACACCTTTTATGGACATTGTTATTTTTATATTATTTCAAACTTACAGAAAAGTTGCTTTAATAGTCAAGGAACTCTCATATACCCTTAATTCAGATTTGCCAATTTTTTAATATTTGCATTATTTTCTCTTTCCCTTTCTCTCTCATATTATTTTTTTCTGAATCTTCTGCAGTCTACATTCAAATTTCACCAGTTGGTCCAATAACATCTTTTACAGTACTTTTTCCTAGTTCAACATCTACTTGAGGATAATGCATTGCATTTATTGTAATGTCTCTTTTTTCTCCTTCAGTTTGAAGCAGTTCTCCTGCTTTTCTTTCTTAACCTTGGCACTTTTGAAAAATGAAGGCCAGGAATTTCAGTTATTCTGTAGAATTTTCTTCAATTTTGATTTATCTACTGTTTCCCCATTACTTGTTTTAGTTTGCAGGGGTTTTGAGGAGGGGTGGTGGGGTTAAGGTGGCAGGTTCAGGAATGCCAAGAAAACAGTGTGTTCTTCTCAGTGAATCATAAAGAAAGCACATGATGTCGGTTTACCCCAATTTTAGTAACATTAACCTTGGTCACTAGATTCAGGTGATGTCTGTCAGCTTCTCCACCAGAACATCTATTTTTTTGCTTTCTAATTAATACGAAATTTATGGGATGATACCATGTAAATGTTCAGTCCCTCATCAAACTTTCACCTACTATTTTCACATACATTGATAATTTCATAAATCCATCCCTTCTTCTATATTTGTTAGTTGGTATTCTTCTGTAAGAAAGACTTTTCCCTTCTTTGCCATTTACCTATTTATTCATTCATTTATTTATATCAGCATGGACTTGTAGATTCACATTTTATTTAATTGGTTATATTCCATTACTATTATTATTTATTTTCATATTCAGATTGTCTCAGATTCAGCCAGTGGAAGTCTTTAATCTGTGTATTTTCACAGGCCCCTGTCATTTTTTGAGAACTTCCTTACATTCAAGAATCATAGAATGTCCCTGACTCTTTCTGTACTGTTCCTGCCTCAGTTCTAGAATCAGCCCTTTCTTCAGGGAGCCCAGATTTCTCTTCATGAAGGATATTATTTATAAATAAAGATTTGGGCAATAGGAAGGTTCATGTGTCTAAGCCCTCTGAGGGGAGAGGACCAGGAAATATATTTGTGTATACAACCTCTACATTTATTATTGTGTCTATCAATTATCTATTCCTCTTTACCTATATATAAATATATATGTATATGTTGCATATACACAAAATTCATAAGTTCATATATATGCTGTGTGTTTATATACAAACATTGTGTAAATTTGAGTACCTTCTTCATATTTATAAGTCCCCTTCCTTGACAGCGAGTAATCTGATTCCCATTATACTCAGTGAATTTATTCATTTCGCAAGCCTGAATATAGAAAGTAGTTTCAGAATTGTTAATAAAGACCATCACCAAGAGCAAACCTACTAACTAGAATCAATATTTGTTTAGAGTTCTTTCTTTTCTTCTTCTTTTTTTTAGGTAAAAATGAACCTATAGCGAAAAGCAGAATTCATAAATTTTAAGTGCACAATTCAATGAGTTTTGGCAAATAGATATCCTATCCCTAAAATATAAAACATTCTATCTCGCAAAAAATTCCCAGGCAATTGCTCCATACCCTGACCCTCATACACACACACACACACATGCAAATGTGTGTGCATCTATGTATAACTACATTTTAACAGGTGACATTTCCAGGGTTGTTGTTGAATATCCTGACTGACGAGGTCTCTGCACCCTGTGTGATAAAAACCTGAATGTCTAAAGCCACAATTGCACAATAAATTCAATATTATATTGTTTCAACTGTCTTTTATTGGTTTTTTGTGATCGAATATATATGATGTTAAATTTTTTATTCAGTTATTCTGGAGAAGATCAAGTTTTAGCGTTTTAGAGTGTTCAAATGAGCTAATAAGATTATTTCTTAGTTTGGTGTGCAATGGTATTGGTTAATGAAGCTATCTCACCTTTGAAAAAATTTCAGTGGACATAATTCTGTCATTTATTACATAGTTAACGAAGAGTAACTCTATTAAGTCAGGTTATATAGCATGCCCTATATTCTGTTTGTTATGCCAGGATGGAAACTGTTCTATGTATATAATGCCAATCGCTAATTTGGCTCTTCTGCCATTGAGTATTGTAGGTGGTGTTCAACCAAAAGATCTTAGAGTACACCTGTCATTTTTTTTTCATCAGACCCAAACCTGGAGTGTTGGTATGCAAGCATCGTCTTTAGTGTCTCTCTCACCTTTTGTGAGTGCTTACATACTTCTCCTTGACCCTCTCTCTTTTTCTTGCCTAGTGTGTTTATTCTGTAGCTGCTGTTACACCTTGACTCCTGCCTTTTCCAGATGTCCCCACCCACACAAAACAAATCCATTCTTTGGGAGCACACTTAAAGTCACCAGTCAAGTTATACAACAGGTTACTCAAGACGATATGCTAGTAAATATGTCAGCCAGGGTTCTGTAAAAAGAAAAAATATTAAAAATTGAATACAAGGTAATAGAAATTTACAAAACTGTTTGAGATGCAAAGGGCAAAAGTTACAAAGGCTGTTTTAGAAAATTCCAAACTGCTAAAACTGCAGCACTGAAGTGGTTAATTCAGTGGAGGGTGCTTGAAAGTCGTGGACAAGTTCCCATATCTGCCATCTGCTGATGCTCACTCATGTCCCTTCAAATACTACCAAAAATAGTGGGTTTTTCTTCTCTTTTATCTTTCAGATATCATATGCTAACTCACATTGCTGAAATCTAATGGCAGCACTGCTGGCAACAGAGTTAGAAAAGCCTTACTCTCTGTTGGGTATCAGGGGAGAGACTAAAGGGTGGAGATGTTACTGAGCATCAGCAAGTATATCTCACACAGTAGACTTTTATATACCTCGCCTCAAATAATATTTTCATTTTGAAAGCAGTCTATTATTTTAATCCATGGAGATTTGGTCATGTAGTCATATAAGCTGAGATGAACCAGTTGCCATATATGGTTTCCTTAGTGAATCAAATTAACTATTAACTAGGTTTTAACCTCCCGATCAATATTTTTATTTCTATAGGACTATAGGACTTGATACCACCAGATGTCATTTTAGTTTTTTGTATCAAGTTTAATGGGAAAGTCTTGTTATTTAACTTTAGAATAATGAAAAATAATATTCAATACCCTAAATGCCATCTTTTCTGAGGAATATTTATTAGCAAATGGATTAGATTAGAAAACACAAAATGATGTTTTAAGAAGAACGTCAGACTTAGGTGATTACAGTGGTTTAGTTAAAGATGTGGCACATGAGGATAAACATAAAATTGTGCTAAATGAAGAGATTAATTTACGACTGGGAAAGACAACTATAAGCTCAGAATCATTAGCACAAATTGTCTACTTCCAAGATGCAGTGTCTGCTCAAGTGGAGGCACAATTAGTGGACAGCAACTGGCCACAGTACCCAGGTCAGCAGTTCAGATCCTGCAAGGTCTGTCAGCAAGGACATTTTCATTAAAACTGTAGATCGAGGGTTCAGGGGCAGAAGTAGTAAGTCTCTGGGTGCACAGGTAAAGAGGGCAGAATATAAGACCCTGATATAATATATAAAATAAGAGTATGGTGTTGGTAAATTAAATGCACAGAACCTTATTCTGAAAGAAAATAACTTATCAGAAGTACCTTCAAAATAAAAAAGGAGGAAAGAGTGTGATCACAATTGCTGGGAAATTGCTCTTCCAAAGTCAGAGCAGGTGAGAAGGGAAGTCACCTTGATGCTGAATCACAGAGAAGTTAACTTCAGCTTCTCCTTAACAAAAGAGTAGGATTGTCTCAAATTCCTTGCAGGATATATAAAACTCTTGTTAGAAGACTGATGATGGTGGACATGAGAGGCAAATGAGATTGTTATATGTAATCCACACAAAGGAAGAAAACTAAGATGTTGATTATATAATGACAAAGGGTATGAATTTGGGTGGCAGATAGACCTGAATTTTCAACTGGGGTGTCTTACGCATATTACTTAAACGTTTTGAGCTTCATTGTTATAACATCACTTCACAGAGTCTTTCTAAATTTAAAATGATATGATATAGGTAAATCATTTACCATGGTGCCTGGCACATAGACAAAATTTAATAATTGTTATCATAATAATAACAACATAATGATTTTGCTAAGATAATTATTGAATTATTGAAATCATCAGTTAGGATGAAAAATAGTTTATTTTTTAAAATAAGTGAAGCAATGCACTGGTGAAGTTAATTATAGAAGCTGTTATTATTCATTATAGTTTCTTTAAGCAGAGGAATATTTATTAAAATATATTGATATAGGTGAAAGACCAGTGAACTGAAAACTACAAAACATTAAGGAAAGAAATTGAAGAAGACACAAAATGTGAAAAGATATTCAGTGCTCATGGATTGGGAGAATTAACATTGTTAAAATGACAATATTACCCAATCAGTCTAGATTTTAAACCCTATTACAAAGCTATAGGAATTAAAACTGTATGGTATTTGCATAGAAACAGACAGAGATCAATGGAACAGAAGAGAGAGCCCATAAATAAACTCACTCCTAGATGGTCAATTTATGATAAAGGATCCAAGAACATACAATGGGAATAGGAGAGTCTCTTCAATAAATGGCATTGGGAAAACTGGACAGCCACATGCAAAAGAATGAAACTGGACCACTATCTTACACCATGGATTAACTCAAAATGGATTAAAGACTTGAACGTAAAACCTGAAACCATAAAACTTCTAGAAGAAAGCACAGACAGTAAAGTCCTTGACACTGGTCTTGGCAATGATTTCTTGAATCTGACACAAAGTAAAAGCAACAGAAGCAAAAATAAACAAGTGGGACTACATCAAACTAACAAATTTCTCCATGGTAAAGGAACTGTCAACAAAATAAAAAAGCAGCCTACCAAACTGGAGAAAATATTTGCAAATCATATATCTGAAGATGGGTTAATATCCAAAGTATGTAAAAACTCATATAACTCAATAGCAAAAAAAAAAAACAAAACAAAAGTTTGATTCAAAACGGGGCAGAAGGTCTGAATAGACATTTTTTCAAAGAAGACATACAGATGGCCAACAGGCACATGAAAAGATGCTCAACATCACTAATCATCAGGGAAATGCAAATCAAAACCACAATGAGACATCACCTCACGCTTGTCAGAATGGCAGTCATCAAAAAGACAAGAGATGACAAGTGTTGGTGAGAATGTGGAGAAAAGAGAACCCTCAGGCACTGTTGGCAGGAATGTAAATGGGTGCAGTCACAATGGATAACAGCATGAAGATTCCTCAAAAAAGTTTTAAAAATAGAACTATTACATGATCCAGAAATTCCACTTCTGGGTATTTATCCAAAGAAAATGAAAACACTAACTTGAATAGATATCTGCACCCCCATGTTCATTTCAGCACTATTTATAATAGCCAAGATATGGAAACAACCTAAGTGTCCATTAATGGATGGATAGATACACACACACACAACAGAATATTATTCAACCATAAAAAAGAATGAAATCTTGCTATGGATGGACATTGAAGGCATTATGCTAAGTGAAATAGGTCAGGCAGAGAAAGACAAATACCGTAAGATCTATTTTAAATGTGAAATCTAAAAAAAAAACAAGCTCATAGACACAAAGAATTGATTAATGGTTGCCACAGGCAGAGGGTGGGTGTGGGAGAAATAGTCAAGGGGATCAAAAGATAAAATGATATAATTTATTATAATAATAATAAATTAAATAATATTAAAGTAATTTTTTTAAAGTGTTAAACTGCCATATCAAAAAGCAATATAAAGTTTTTGCTCGCATGAGTCTAATAGGGACCATGTGACTACTTGCACCTTGCAAGCATCACAGGAAAGATAAAGAGAGCAGCAGGACCATTCTGGGTGCTCTGAAGAGTCAGGCTTACGAGGGGACCACATCAATCCTACCCGCATGCCATTAGTCAGAATTCAATCACTTCTCCACAACATAACCACGACAGAGGCTGGGAAATCTAGTCTTCTGTGCCTAGGATGAGGCAATGTTTTATTTATTTTACCTTATCTTATATTTGGTTCCATTTTGAGTTTGCACCTCAGACTTCAGTAGTCACCCACGATGGGCTTCTCAGCAGCATCGATTTCAACAAACCTCATTTATTTTCTGTTTGAATTCTATGACCATATTAAACGGTCATTTTAAAAAAAAATTGAAGTATAGTTAATTTACAATGTTGTGTTAAAGTATACAGGAAAGTGCTTCAGTTATACATATATATGTGTGTATATATATATATATATATTATCAGATTCTTTTCCATTACACATTATTACAAGATATTGAATATAGTTCCCTGTGCTATACAGTAGGTCCTTGTTGTTTATTCTATATATAGCAGTGTGTATATGTTACTCCCAAACTCCTAATTTATCTCCGCCCCCCCACCCCGACTCCTGCTATCCCCTTTGGTAACCATAAGTTTCAACAAACCTCATTTTTATCTTGGATGCATGTTCTTTTAATAGGTTGATAGAAATAAACTCTCCTTTAATTTAACTAATTGGAGATGCTCCCTCCCTGAATTCCTGTTCTTTCTAATCTTGTCTTTTTATCAGAAATAATCATTCAGTTATTCACCTCTTATCAAACTGTCATTTTATTCTAGATTCTAGAATCTTGTTACGTTACATACCTCACATTGAAAGGGACCTAGAGATATTGCCTCAGGAAATCTCTATACAATTAAATATCTTCATGGCTCTTTATGTTTTATAGATGTAGTGGTTGTGACCTAGAGAAATTAAGCAACCCAGGGAAATCTAGGAAACCCCACCCTCTTTTCCTCTATTTCTTTTTGGAGGCCCCCTAACTCAGCATTTTGAAACTACTTCTCATTGAAATTGGCCTTCAGCGCTTGCTTAGTGGGCAGTAATTTAAATCCTTTTTTTTTTTTTCTTTTTTGACAAAGCATCTCAGAGAATGTCATTTGTATTATGGCCAAACTAGCATTCTTACGGCAACAAGCCTTAAAGGAAAAAGCGCCTAGACTTTACATTTATGTTCTGAACCTCATAACCAAGGATTTTTCTATAGTAGTCTTCTCTGCTGTTATTTTTCATACTCAACTGCATTTGCAATAAAGACTACATATGTAACTAGTATTTGTTCCTTCTATGATCTCTTATGAATAAACAATGAAGGATTTACTCAGTTTTCAAATTTACACTTCAACTATTTTCTTCCCAATGTTATTCAGGCCAACCAAAATATAGGCTAATTTTTAAAAAATGTCCACAACATATTTCCTCGACTTGTTACGATCACTGCAGCTATGTTACATGAGGGCAAGATACCTTAAAGAGAAGCTATTTTCTACTTAACTCTGTATGGCTAAACTAATCAATGGGAGAAGCGTTAACATGAGCTTTTCTTACTTAATGAATATGAATTTATGTGTCATAATTAAGTGATTTCAATATCCTTTGAAGCTTTTTGCAGACCATTCTACCATCTCCATCCTGTGGCTTCTGAAATACTTGAGTAAGATGTTCACTGATTATGAGCAAATACTCTGAAGATTTTATGCTAATTTGACTGTCATTTAATCCTATTGATTAGGGTTTCCTGAATTAATGTTTCTTCAAATCCATGTCACTGAAAACTGAAATCTGGTTTCAGCAATACTGAAAAGCATCCCCTATATAATTGTTATTTCATAGGTGGGTTCAGTTCTTACATATAGTTATCATGAATGTTTAATTGATTTTAATTTGTATGATTGCTGTAACGAGTAATATTTACAGGATTACCTTATGGGATTATATTTGCATTTTTATATCTGTTTCAAGCTGAGAAGATGATGTAATATTTCTTTCCACAATTACTCATTTGTTTTAAAATTGCTTTAAGTATTCTCTTATGAGCTAAGAACTGATTCCAATTGTGTAAATTAATGAGTCTCAACACAATTGATTCAGTGTCTCTGAGCAGCCCAGAAGTACACTGAATGTCTACTGCATGTTCACTTTATTTGTAAATGACAAAACTATCTCGATTTTATAATAAAATTTATTTGAGCTTAGGTCTCTTAAAAGTTTTAAGGGCAGAGTTTTGGATATGTAAGAAAAAAGAGTAGCTCTGAACCAAGGCATTTATTGTGAGTAACAAAATAGATCACTTCACTAATTATAAATTCTAAGTCATTTAAAGCTTTTTAGTTTATTTAGATATTTACTTCATATTTCCTAATGCTATAAAAATGATTTCATGAAACATAAAGCTGGCAATTAGTTAAGTAGCATAGTTTTCTTTAGGATTTTAATCCTCTCATAAAACAAAACAAAAGAAATAAAAAACAAAGCCTGAAACACCACTAAAATCGCTTCAATAGTAACAGCAAGCGTTCATTGCTATGTTACAAATAATAAGCCATCAGGGGACAAGGAATTATGTAGATTCATAAAAATCAAGTCCAGACTCTATAGGTAAGCATCCAACTTTGTGTGTGTGTGTGTGTGTGTGTGTGTGTGTGTGTATTTTCTTATTAGGTTGTTCAGTTCCTTTATTTCTTTTTAAAAGAGTATTAGTTTGCACTTAGGAGAAAGTCATAGAGCATATGCAGTATAAAAACTTCTCTTTTTAGAGCATAATCATAAAGCACAGCTTTATTATGCATGCTTTAATTTCAGACATACACCTATTTTTCAGATTTAAAGGAAACCCTCTAAAGCATGAAAACCTAAAAACACCTTTATTGGAGGGCTTTTATAAACTTTTCAGGACTGTCTACATGAATTTTTATCAATATTCATAAACCACTTGAGAGTCTTTGGTTATTTAGGATTATTTTATTTAGGTAGAGCACATTGCTAATCTCTGTAGGACATCTTGATGACTGTGTTTCAGAGGCCCTTGGATAAAAGCCAAAGTAAAATGGGATTGAGGGTGGTAGTGGTGTCAGAGAAATAGAAAAGTATCACCCTGAGAATTGCTAAGTGCTAAGTGTCAGGGCAGCATAAAGTGTATGTTGGGTAACCTGGGCCAGGATCTACATCGGTATCTGTAGTGAGTGAAATGCAGCAACTGTGAAGACAAATCTGTTGATGCCTAAAAGACCACACACTCGGAGAGGTGGTGAATTTCTCAGAGGGCTTTGTTATTCCAGCTGGGCACCAAGGATAGTTTATAAGCCCTCACATATATCAATTTACCTTATTGAGCCTGAAATTTCTAAGCTATGAAATAGTTGATCTTTGTAATCCAGCAACTATGAGAGATGATTGTCCAAAAATCACTTGGATTATGCAATGCTGGTTTTAAACTGTATTAGGACCTATGAGGTTTTTGAAGACTAAGGGAGTGAATGTGGCATTAATTGTCTGAGTCACAATTGATGGGCCAAGACAAACTGGAAGAGAGTTAGACCTTGTAAGGCACTAAAGTCAGCCCAGCTGTATAAAATAGATACCTTGAAAATGTGTGTGTTAACTTCGTCTCTAAAAGTAAAATGGCTTTTAATCAGTTTCTTTCAATGAATCTCATATTAAAGCAAAAGGAGATCTACTTTCTTCTTGTAGAAATAAATCATGCAAACCTGAAGTTTGATAGACTCTGGTTTGCTTAATTAAGGTTAGTACAAGCTCAGAATTCCTTATCCAGTAGCCTTGATACCAATGTCTTATAGATTTTAGAAAGGCAATAATGGGTATATATCGTATATTAAGTAATACCTCAGGGTCCTGGGCAACACCCTACTTCTAACATTAATATTTATGCAATGAAATGTATTAGTATTTATAGTAGTTGGGACAAAGACCAAGAATAGCTTAATGCCAGATTGGAATAGGTTTTGTTGCCCTAATTTGCCACAAATTTATTAAGATATGTATGACTTACAGAGCTTTTAGATATTGGAATTACAGACCTGCAATTATTCAAGTTAGTCACTTATGGATCCAAAGTTTCTCCACTTTCTATTTCTAAAGCAACACGGAGGGAATGTGATGTAATTTCATGAACACTGGAAGGACACTTTGCAAAAGGAAATTCTGACCCTCAAGTGACAGTAGAGATGGCTTAAGAACAATCACCTTTGGAAAGATATAAGATTGATTTAAATTCCCTCCAAAGTATAATTAGCTAATATAAGTTCATTTCCTGAGAATGTTTTGATAATGAGGTCAGATGCTTTAAGGGTATTGGAATGAGGACAAGTAAAGAGAAATTTTCTTTAAAATTTGGATTACACTAAGTTTACCATCTCCTTGTCTGAACCCATTCTAATATTTCCCCCCTACAATTTTTGCCTTATAAGTCATGTCAAGGAATTTAAATTGTATTCTACTTGTAATGGGAATTCATGGAAACCTTAAGCAGGAAAGTGATCAAATAAATCAGATCCACATTTTACATAAAGCGCTGCCATCACTGTAGAGAAAGGAGGAAAAGAAAAATTGGAGGGAAGGAGGCTAATTAAGAGGCCACTGCAAAAATGTAAGTAAGGATTGATGGTTTAGAACTGCCAAATATCAACATTTTAAAACTATGTTTGAGGCAGAACTGACACAACTTAATGCTTGTTTTGATATGAGGAATGACATAGGAGTTGAAAATGGCTCCAAGATTTCTAATTGAATGGTGATATCTTTCACGGAAATAGAACATAAAAGGTGGAACAATTGTGTGTGTTTGGAGGGAGTAGGAGTGGAAGTGAGATAACGGGCTCAGTATTGGGCATATTGGGTTGGAGGTTTCTGTGTGGTACCCAAATGGAAATATCCATCAGACAGTTAGCTATAAGAGTTGAACGTTCAAGGGAGGTATATAGACTGGTGATGTAAATATTTTCTCAGGAATATATCAGTGTTAAATGTAGCCCAGGGAGAATGTAAAGTGTGAGGTGAACCCCAAGACCACCATTAATTACAGTTTGGTTTCGGAAAGAGGCACCCACAAAGCAGACTGGAAAGAAGGGGTCAGATTTTTAGGAGGAAAACCAAGAATGCACAGTGGCTTGTATAATAAAGTAAAAGAATGTTTCAAAAAGATCATACTGTTAGATGAAGAAATTAGCTATTTGTAGAAAAGAGGGTGAAACACTTACTGGATATAATAGCAAGGAGCTCATTAACAGCCATAGGGTAGCAGCTTCAGGGAGTCATGGGCAGAAGACAGACTGAGCAGCGTTGAAGAAGAGTTAGTAAAAATATTTGGTGTGAGGGTGAAAAGAGAGATAGCACAGTAGCTTTTCAAAAGAGAAAAAAATCACATAGAGAGACTTGGGCTTGTTTAAGAAAGAAGTTAATATAAAGAAGAATATTGAAAATATATGAAAGACAAAGAGTAAAGCAGAACAGAGTCCCCTGGGAGGGAAGACATTCAGGAAGTTGTATAGGTTTGGTTACAAAGAGTTCACGGTTTATGGCTTCTATTTTCTCCAAGAAATAGGAGCTGAGAGAGAAAGGAGGCTGTAGGTGTATGAGGTTTGAAGTGACAAGAGGATATTTGAAATAAAAACTGGGAAAAATGAGTGAACTGACTAGGAAAACATAAGAATTAATTCCAATATTGAGTTTTTCAGTGGAAGTTGCAGACTGAAATGTGGTGGCCTAGGACTATCAATCTGTACAATTAATTAATTTTTATTTAGCAGGACCACCAAGGAAGAATAATGGTGATTGCTATATGTGGGAGATGACAAGATATTCAAATATTCAAACCAAGAAGGTGTATACTGGTGAAATTTGTCTTGATTTTTTTTAAGTCCAGAAAATGCAATTGAACAGAGCATCTTATGGAAGTTAAGAAAGAATTGAGTAAGAATACATCATATTAAACTAATCTTTCTCCTTTAAATAGGATTAGCAAACTGGTAGACAAGACAAGTGTTATATGTTACAGTTGATAGGGCATTTATTTGTTAACCTTATATAAACTCCACAAGTGATTAGTCTGTTTTTTCATATTGCTGCAAAAAACAAGTATGACTGTTGCTGGCAGAGAGCAGGTCCACAATAAATATTTGTTGAGTGAATTAATGAATAACTTTGTGATCAAAGATGTGGTTTAGATAATCATACAGGTTAATTAAGACTGAGAGTGTTGACTGTAGGATTGATGTGAATCTGGAGCAAAATCTCCAGTTGTGTGTCCTTTTTGATCTTGTCTGATACAATCTGGATGAGAAAAAGACAGTGTGGATGGTTATAAAATTTTTATTTGATATACAAAAAAAATGACCTTGAATCAGAATAAATAGAAAAGCCTGCATTTCCATTTAAATTTAACTATACAAATATAGAGTCCAGGAGGTTAACAAAAGATAAACTCATTGTGATGCCAAAGGCATACCTGTAAAAAATTAATCCAGTTATAATTCCATGTCAAAAATGCTCTAGTTTAGGGTGGTATTACTGTCCTGTGCACTGATGTGAACACATTTGGAACATTTTGTTCAGTTTTGTGCACCTTTTGGTAAATTAGATGATGATTATCTGGAAAATGGTAACTAAGAGCTCCAGACTGCTGAGGGAAATGAGGATGGTGAGCATGAAGAATGAGAGGCATCTGAAGAAAATTACAGCATTGTCAGATACAACAAACGAAAAGATCATTGTCTGGTATATTACAGAACTCCCCGCCTTATTGAAGAGGTTGGACTCACTGACCTTTAAGATATTGTCATACTCTTAAGGTTTCTCTGCATTGCTTGTTCTAAAGGAAACCTAGACAGTTTTATATAAAGGATACAAAGGATAAAATAAACATTTTTATTCTTCCTCACTAGTAGCAGTACCACAAAAGCAATCAGTTCCTCTTCAATTGAATCTTTTCAGTAAGATATTTTCGTTTCAGAATCTTGTTGAGCCAAACATATTTTTTTCCTTATAAATAGTTGTCTACCTTGCAATTGAAGGAAAGTTATAGTTAATGGATTCAAATTCACTGTGTGTAATCTTATCTTGCCTACATTTATGAGATATGAATATTTTCCCAGAAGATAAATTTGCTTTCAACCAAAATAGTTGATGAGGCATTGTACTCTGGATTTTTTAGATTTGGTTTCTCAAATTTCCTAAATGAAAATGTAAGCTATAATTTTATCTGAATCAATTTGAAACAGTCACTAGTTAATATATACACCAGTTCAACTCACAAAAATGGTTCAGATATTCAAGTTAGAATTACTACTAAAACAGTGAAGCCAAATTATTGTATTTATTTAAAATACTTTTTAATGGTCTTCTTTCCTATAAGTATATAATATAAAAATGGAATTATGCCAGAGTTTATGCTTATGTCTGGCAAGTATTTCTTTTTGATACCTAAAATTTCACTAATAATATTTATATCAGATGAAATCCTTGTAAATACATTGTTTCTGATGTTTTGCCAAAATAGTTACATGGTTTATACCTTTAATGAGAAGATTCAGTTAACTAGAATTAATATTAGAAAAAAAGAAGATTTACATATGTAATTACATTTAAAATTTTGGGGGATTTTAAAAGATTCATAGTGATATTCTGTTAAATAGATTATAAACATGTTTTGTGTCTTAGACCGCTTAATCTGTTTGTCAGCTTAGCTGTAAATATGATGTGCATCTAACCACCACCATCCATATACCTAAACTCTGATATCTTAGAAATAATATGAAGCAAAAATCTAGACTTAGGGACTTCCCTGGCAGTCCAGTGGTTAAGACTCCGAGCTCCCAATGCAGGGGGCACGGGTTCAATTCCTGGTTGGGGAACTAAGATCCCACATGCCGCATGGTGCGGCCTTAAAAAAAAAAAAAAAAATCCGGATTTAAATCTACTTTCAACATATACTGACTATAGATGTGCCTTAGTGTTTGCACAAAACTATAAATAATGTGGGCCTAAACTAGAAGCAACTAATTGGATGACTAAGTATTTATAAAATGAACCTTTTGAACTATAATTCTGTTTATTATTTTCCAAACTTAATTTCCTCACTTTTAAATTTCTGCTGTCTGTTTTAAATTTAAAACAATAGTTTTAAATAGTAGGAGTGACTGATAGGCAGTCTCTTTCCTTCCCTTGGAAGCAGGCATTCAACCCCAGGCCAAACACTAGATTTTTAGGAAACTAAAAGATGTTTTGTGAAACTACTTTGTAACTTAAGGGTGACAGAGGTGGCTTTGGAGAAGGAAAAAGAGGAAGAGAAGAAGAGATACATTCCAAATGTGGTTAACTGCTGCTATAGTTTTCTACCAAAGATTAGTATGTTATCCATACTATTCAGCAGTGATAAGAACAAAGGGAAAAACTAAAAGAGGGAAGGGGATTTAAAGTGGTGGTGTGAGTGTGGGTTGTGTAAGATTTTTAGAAGTGATGACTAAGAAATACCTTATTACTGCAAGTTTCTGAGTAAGGATTGGAAAGACTGAGGAAACCAGCAGTGGGAATATCAGGCAAAGGAGCATTTGAGGCAGAACAAACAGCATGTGCAAAGGCCCCAAGGCAAAATTGTGCTTAACAAATAAGGGAGAAAATGTAGATGTGTAGAAGTTGAGGTCAAAGAGGTAATGGGGACCAAATCTTATAGTTAAGGACAGTTATGAATTTTGGTTCTTACTCCAAGTGAATTAGGAAGCCATTGGATTTCTGCATAATCAGTTCTTCTTTTTACTATGTAAAATAATCTTTTTTATTGCCTTTATCCTCTCTCTTTTCTTCCTTGATTTCCCTTTAGTACCTTTTACTTTTGACTGGTAACTCAGACTGTTACGTTCATATTTCAGGCAGTTCTTTCATTTCTGTTGACATTACCTAGGAAGGTTGTCTTTTTGCAGCTTTTGAAATTCACAGCAGCTGGTTTCTAAATTCTTCTTCTTCTTTCTCCCATCCCTCTCCCCCTCCTCTCTCCACCTCCCTCCTTTTCCTCCTCCTCCCCCTCCTCTTCCTTCTCCTTCTTCTCCTTTTGTAGTAAATATATTTTAAATATATTCATTTAGCTGAGCCTTGAAAGAAATACAACTTTCTGTACTTATCCATGGTGGTTCTCCTGGACCAAGGATATTCTTCTGCTGTGAATGCTGAATTCTCTGATACTGGCTTATTTTGCGTGTTCCATTTCAAAAGGCAAATTGTGTATAATTCAGAATTATACCGTACATAGTTCAAAGCCACACTTCATGGAAATTTCCTCAAAATCAAGATATAATTCTTTCTGTTACTCTTCTTAGAACTATTCTATTTTTTTGTTGGTGAGTATCTTCCTCAAAATTTCCTTATTTGCTTATATTTTTAAAATATACTTTGAATTTTAAATATTCAAGAAGTGTTTTAACATATATATAAGGCATATTTTTAAATATATGCATGTACATTTAAAACATATTTAACATATTTACAACACTAACTTTACGGTTTGTAAACTGTGTGTATAATATAGGTGCATAAAACACTACCAGTTGACCATGTTAACCCAGGAGCTGCTCTACTAATTTCCAATCGAAAAACTAACCTGTAGATGTATCATTTCACGTGCACTAGTATGACTAAAATTTAAAAGTCCAAAACCTAAAAGTTTGTGAGGATACAGAGCCACAGGGACTCCCATGCCCTCCTGGTGGAAGTTTCACATGGTACAGTGACCAGAAAACTGGCTGCTTCTTATACAGTTAAATCTATATCTACTCTATGATCCTGTAATTCTATTTCTAGATACTGATCCTCAAAAAGCTAAAACATAGGGCCGCAAAAAGACATATTCAAGATGGTTTACAGCACTTATATTCATAAATTTTTTTAAAAATGGAACTGACCTAAAACCCCAAAACAGGAGAATAACTAAAAAATAATGGTATTTTCATACAGTGAGATACTATTTAAGAATACTGAAAAATGGTACAACAAGAATAACTTTAAAAATTACTGTGTTAAATTTATGATGCTAATTGAATCAAGGTAGAAATAAGCAAAAGGAATGTGTGATGATAGAAATCAAAACAGCGGTTGCCGGTTTGGAAGGCAGAAATAGACACAGATGTAGAGAGAGAACAAACGTATGGACACCAAGGGAGAAAGTTGGGGGGGGTGGTGGTGGGATGAACTGGGAGATTGGAATTGACATGTATACACTAATATGTATAAAGTAGATAACTAATAAGAACCTGCTGTATAAAAATAAATAAAATTAAATTTTTAAAAAAACCCAAAAAACAGCGGTTGCCTTTGGGCCATGGGAACTGAAGAAAGGGATGTGAAGGACCTTCTGGGGTGATGAAATTGTTCTATATCTTGATTTTGATGGTGGTTTCATGAGTTTATATATTTACCAAAACTGATTGAAGTGTACACTCAAGGTCTATGCACACAAGATATGTAAATTTTACCTCAATAAAAAAAGATTTAAAATAATAACCTCTAAATCTTATGTTAACTGTTTTTCCTAAAATGTATATGTACCAGCAATACTAAAATACTAGCAAAGTTTAGAAATAAAACTATTCATTTTCATTAAACCAATTTGTTTTGCTCTTTAGCCTTATATTACAAATTAAAATAACATCCTTAAAGGTCAATGTGCCATTTTATTTTATTTTACTGGACTTCACTATTTTTGTCAGAAGTAGTATTTTCAATGATGTCAAAATAGCCTCATTTTTAATGGGGCTTTTTGTAAATATAAAATCATAAACAATCATTAAATTATACTTATGAATATTATAACTATCAAATCTTTAAAATATCATTACAAACAACATTACTTATTGATTTTTTACTTAAATTATTAACATTAATTTTGAAAAAGTAGCACATATTTTATATTTATTTTTCTGTGATTTTAAAATATGAATCTAAATAATAAAATATACCACATCAATACATCCCCTTTAATTAGCAGTGTCATTATGTATTTTTTCAGTTCTGCTTAAAACCATCTACACTCTCAATTTGGTTCTCATTGTAATTTTGACTAATATTTAAAATTTCAGGATAGACAATTGGGACCAAAGACACGGTCTCCTAAACTTATGAAACAAATTATTATTAGAAAAATGAAAAAGAATGATTTCACTTTACCAGCACCATGCTGTCATGTATACTCTGCCATTAGTTGAAAATAAAGTCTGGTTGATGGAAACATTTGTTCCAGGATACTGATTAGCCTTTAGTAAGCACAGCATTATATTGTAAAATGTTATCTGCCAATAATAGGAATAATCCTCATATAAATGGTTCTATAATATGAGAAAAGAAGAGCTCTTTTTTGGAATTATTTTGATGACTAATGATAATAAAATTATGATAATTGTTTTATTAAAATTATTTCATATATGATATTTAATTCCCAGGTAATTGTTAATTGTACATCTGTAAGTTCTTAGTAAAAATAAAATCATCTGAAAGGAAATTAGAAGAAAATGAACAACATGTAAGGGGGAAGCTATGTAGAAAGAAGCAAGACCTGATAGAATAAATAAGCAAGATTTTTTTTCAAATACAGATGATTTTACAATATTTAAATCTATATATATGGTAACGAGACTGTTATGAGTGAAAGAGAATAACCCTTAAAAGCAAGTCATGACAGCAACTGCATTCTTCAAAAATTCAGTATGAGTCCTATGCCCTACTATATTATGATCATTCCAAATTTCTTATTCTTTAAAGAATATATCATAAGTTCTGTCATAATTTCAAATAAATTAATTGACATATCCAGGAAAGTAAGCCTTTCAACTTGAAGCAATGGATTTTGTCACCTTTTAAGAAAATCCTCCTTAGCTTTAATACTGATATTACTACTCATTTTCCTTACCAAAAAGATTTCAAAATTAATAGATTCTAAAAAGTCTGCAGTCAGATGTTCAGATGCTTTCGGCATTGCCATATCTGGTGTGTTTTCTTAAACTAAGTGACATGTTTTTCATAGGGTTTGCATTGCTGGACAGGAGTAAAGAATGTGCCCTGTTTACATTTAAATTGCATAGACATTTGATTTCCTACAGTTCTGGCAACCGTTATCATCTTTTAACCCAGAGGATTTTCATCTTGTTAGAAACTGATATTTTCAGTGAACAATTTTATCTGATAATTTTATTTGATTTCTCACGCTTTACCATGAAATAGTCCCAACGTGTGAAGTAACGCTTCGGCTTTTTTTGAGACCATTATGCGCTGTGTATTGCAAATATCTTTCCATTTTAAGCTCCCATCAAGTAATATAAGGAAAGAAAACTGAAAGTAAGGTATTAGGCATGAAAGTCACATTTCTTGACAGATTTTTAACAGCTTCTTAATCTCAACGTGATATAAATGATATGATTCTCATTGTAGGTATCACATTACAATTTGAGTACATTGTATTCCTGGTAAATATCTGAAAGCATAAACAGTAACTTAGATCAGTAGCTGAGTGGGCTTCTTCAGTGAACACAGGTTGTTCAGAGCTCAATCACAAATCTCCTACAAAAGGCAGCTCCTGGGCTTCCCTGGTGGCGCAGTGGTTGAGAATCTGCCTGCCAATGCAGGGGACACGGGTTCGAGCCCTGATCTGGGAAGATCCCTCCCACATGCCGCGGAGCAACTGGGCCCGTGAGCCACAATTACTGAGCCTGCGCGTCTGGAGCCTGTGCCCCGCAACAAGAGAGGCCGCGACAGTGAGAGGCCCGCGCACCGCGATGAAGAGTGGCCCCCGCTTGCCGCAACTAGAGAAAGCCCTCGCACAGAAACAAAGACCCAACACAGCCATAAATAAATAAATAAATATTAAAAAAAAAAAAAAAAAAAAAAAAAAGGCAGCTCCTCAGCTGGTCAGTGACCCATCATTGAGACACAGATTGTCTGTTTCGGATTTTCCAAGCATTTCGTTCAAGGCAGTGTCTTTAATGGTGCTGTGATATTATGCCATACTACTACTACTACTACTACTACTACTACTACTACTACTACTACTACTACTACTAAATAATAATAATAATAATAAACGTGCCTTTACAAATATCAGTGAGAGTCTTATTTAATGATTTTTATTTTACTTGTGTGCCTAATGTAGGACACATGCTGGGAAAAAAAAAGAGAGATTTCAATTTAGTCCATCCCTCAAGCCTCTCTTGGAAAATTAGAGGGATGGTGTCATAATAGCAGATATTGGAATTTGACATCATTCATTTTTCTAAGGATATTAGTGTAAAATATGCTATTTTTATTTTTCAGTACTTTGGGGGAAATTATGATTGTTCAACAGTTCCATTATAGTGTAATCTGTAGTGTTATTGTAGATAAATCAGTGAAAGATTTGTAAGCTATTTTATTTTATTTTTTGGCTGTGCCGCATGGCATGTGGGATCTTATTTCCCCAACCAGGGATCAAACCCGCATCCCCTGCAGTGGGAGCATGGAGTCTTAACCACTGGACTGCCAGGGAAGTCCCTGTAAGCAATTTTAATATCTTGGAAATGGAAAAACATTAATGTTATGTAAATGCAGTACACATCATCATATTACATAACAGACCATTGATCATGAATATATACAACTGTTTTCAGATATATTATGATCCAAAGGGAGACAATGGAGAAATCAGTTAAGAACATAAACTTTGGAATAAAACTGCCTGATTTTATGTTCTAAAAGAAATACTTCTTAGCTATGTAACTTTGATCAAGCACCCTAACCTCTCCATGTCTCATTGTGTTCACCTATAAAATAAATAATTGTAGCCAATGCTCAAGGTCGTTATGAAGACTAAATTAAGTGTTAAAGGGAATTATGATATAAAGCATAGTATCTAATGGCCATAAATAATTATTAAATAAATGGCTTGTATTCTTGTATTCCTTAATACTTTAAAAGAGTAAGCTTCATATCCATTTATCTTGATAGGTTTTAGACAGATATTAAATAAATAGTATACATACTTTTATTCCTTAATACTTAAAAAGAATAAACTTTATATTCATTGATCATTATAGTTTT
Source organism: Eschrichtius robustus (assembly GCF_028021215.1). Lineage (NCBI taxonomy): Eukaryota > Metazoa > Chordata > Mammalia > Artiodactyla > Eschrichtiidae > Eschrichtius > Eschrichtius robustus. Next base: position 16,458,607 of record NC_090844.1, on the reverse strand, counting down.
TAGATGGATATATAGCTTGGATTAACTCTAATAACTTAGTCTCAATAGTTTATGTTCTAAAAAGTTAGATTATGTTTTAGGAGTGCCTTTAAGGAGCATATATCTTTCCAAGATTCCTGGAAACATCTGTTATAAGAAAAGCAGGGATAAATCCACCCTTTCTCTCCTTAATTTCCTTTTTCCCAGCACTACTATCCGCAGTATAGGAAATAGATAAAAATATATATACATTTATCTATGTACCATTGTACTTTATCAGTGTTTGTGTAAACATGTAGATATATATTTAGGTGCAGCTTTATTTAAAGCATGAATTTAATTGAATTATTTTATCTATTTAATTATTTAAATTATTATTTAAGGCATGAAATGAATTGTCTACATGTTTACACAAACACTGATAAAGTACAATGATACTAACTTTCTCCATGTGTACAGTCAAGTGCTGAGAAGGCCCAGTAACTGTAATACATGGTTTATGTATTAAATATGATTTAACTTCCATGAATGAATTTGCTAAAATTTGGTTTTCCAAGAGATTTTGACTAAGTGGAAAATTAGTCATTATCATTTGTGGGTCCAGAAGAGGTACCTTTAGAAGGAATTCTGTCTCCCAGGAAGCTGACAGACATCCTTCCTAGCATATCTGCTAAAGTTGAAACTGCTTGATAATGAAGGGTTTGCAGACCTTTATTTAGCAGGTCATCCTTCTGATGTTCAAATTCATCTTTCCCTGAAGTCTGATTTTTGTCATTAATCTTTCCTTGAGGTTTCTCATCTTTTCCTGTGGCCTTGATATTGGATATTTAAGATTCAATTTAAGTCTTTGAAGGCATCTTGTCTCTGTGCTTCTCAGCTTCAGTGGCTGTAATTCTCAATCTCCTCGACTATCTGCTCAATATTGTCCTTGCTCAAGCAGCTTTTGTCATTGGTGGTTATAATTCTTTCTTCAGTTCCTATCCTCTGATCCAGCACAGATACTTTAAGGATACCATGGGCATTAGCATCAAAGGTGATTTCAGTCTGAACAATGCCATGTGGCTCATAATGAATACCTGGGATGTCAAACCTTCCAAGTAAGTTTTTCTCTTCGTCATTGCCTCCCCACCTTTATAAATCCAAATAGTTGTCAGAATACAAAGTGAAAGCCTATATTTCCTTTGTGGAAATGGCGTTACGCTTGATAAGAACACTTATGCCTTCATTATCAATTTCAACGCCAAGGAAAAGACGAGTGACACCCAGAGACAGAAATTCCTAACATTTTCTCATTTGTCTCCAGACAACTTGGCTTCCCGGGCAGCTGCTCCATCAACAATATTCTTATCGAAGTTTATGTTTTTGCTTAGTTGTTTACCATTTAAGAAGTCCTGCAGAAGTTTCTGAGAGTTGGGGATACATATAATGTCTTAACTATGACTTGTCAAGCATAAAGCTTTCTTTATGGGCAGGCTTCATGTCCACTTTCAAGTCTTCCAAATGTTCATGAGTTATGTACTTATTTATACAGGAAATCTACCTCAATACTGGTCTGAGTTTTAGTTGAGTACTTTAGCATGCTCACAAACTGTACAGAGGCAAGAAACAACATTTTTGTCTCAACGTCCTTTTACACTTGCACTTGAATTTGGTGATGAAATGATGGTTAACTATTTGGTTGTCCACCCAAGAGTGCACATAGTCGTAGACTTGATTTTAAATATTTCAACCTTAATAGTAAGGTTGAATAGTAAGGTCATCAAGATGACCACTTTCCAGGTCAAAGATTAGCACACTTATTTTGGCCTCAATATCTTGTCCAAACCATAAGTGATAGATAGCAGTGACGGTTGGCTCATTGATGATTTCAGTCACAAAGAAACCAGCAAACATGCAAGCATCTTCATAACAGTGGGAATCACTAAAGGAAGTGATTCTATGACAACGTTGATGATAGACTTCTGAAATTCTCTTCATCTTTGTCAAAACTATAAGCATTATCTCCAGAGGATCTCCAGTGGAAATTCCACTTGAAATTGGTCAAATTGCACAGCATTCACCACCATGAATGTCCAGTGCTTCTTGTCTGAAAGGGAAATTGCCTAACCAAATCCATACCCAATCGTATGCTTGCCATCAGAAACTCTGTTGGTGTGGTCATAGTAACATGGGTCTTTTCAGCAACACCAATCAACCAGGCTGTGTCAGGGAGTCAATATGACTTAGAATTGTCTTATTTCCCTGCTTATTGGCAATGATCCCCATTATTCCATGTTGGAAAACACCTATCCTGGAACAGACGGTTTCAAAGTTGTTGTCAACTGCTGGCATCTTTGACATATTTTCTCGGGAGGATAGATCTGGCTCATAGGAGAAAGATGTAGAGAAGACATTAGAGCTAGTGTCAAGTTCAGTCCACTGAAGATATTTTAAAATATAAAATGGAAAAGACATTCAAGAACAATCTTTTCAAACTGTTATCAGATTTGAGGATTTTACTAAACCCTACTTCAATGAAGATGCTAAGTGGAAAGTACTATTATTTCTACAATGCTGGGGAAGGAGGTGGAGGTGAGAGTGCCCCCGACTCACAGCAGTGGTGCAAAGGACCTAGGGGCAAGTCAAAAAAGTCATGCCCCAACAGCACTGTGGGTCAAAATAAGAGAAAAAAGAATGCAAAGATGTCTTAATGAAATGAAGCAAGCCAAGGGACAATGTTTGGTTACATTGGAAATAGGGAATCAGGCAATAAAGAAGAGCAGGTCAAGAGAGAGAAAGTGAGAAACAGTGTGGGCAAGTTTTGTAAATGTTGAGCTGACATCTCTGTGCGATTTTATATATACCTCTAGTATTTTAATCCATGTATTGGGCCCAATGACAGAGCTGTCATCCAAGTGATAGTTAGAAGCTTCCTGTGAGTGGGAATCGATTCCCTTTGAGGCATTCTATTTCATCATTAAAACATTTATCAAGTGACGTGGATTAAATACCCTCATCAGCGAATCTGTTCTTCTATAAATCTCAGCCTCTTTCTTAATGTCCTTCTTATAATGGAGAACCCAGAATTAAGCTGCTCTAGGAATTCTCTATCCAATATATTATAGATCAATGACCTTAACTCATCTCTAATGGATTTATATTTCTAATAAATTGCAAGAAATGTCAGGTATTCTGGCTCTCACAACCTAGTACTCATGTTGAATTTCCTATCAATTCTGTTCCTTATCTGTTTCACTTCTGCTAAGCTATATACTTGTCCTTAGCTTGTGGTTATAATTGTGATATTATTTTTAAGTTCTATTTTTCTGTTTTAATTTTACAAAACATTTTGCATGCTCATTTCCCAGTGAGTGAATAATTTTCCAAAAGAGGGGCAAAAGTGTGGCTTCATGGTCAGAATAACATAAAGTAAAAAATATTTTTGTACTTCAAATTTAACAGTTTCTTTCATTCTTACCCTCCAAAAGCTGAGAGTGATATTTCTAAATGCATTGAATATGGAAACCTATAATTAACAGAGCATCCAGCTGGACAAATATTTTCAGGATGCATTCTGAGAAATTCTGTTCTAGCCTATCAGGTATAACTTGAGTTTGGATTATGTCTCTACAGTCCACTCCAAGTTTGTGGCAGCAACAAATAAGTTTTCTATGCCTCTTAGGCTCCCTCTGAATTCACAACAAATCTTGGGGAACTTACTACTAACCTACCTAATTGTAATATTGATAGTATCCATCTTATGTCTTTTCCACAGGGTTATCGTAGAGACTCTATCAAATATCTTAAGTCCTGTGGATCATTCTAGTATTCCTATCAAAGGAAGACGTATCACTGGTTTGATAAAATTAATTTCAGAATTATTCCAGGAGGTTGAAACTAACTTTATAATTTTTATTCATTGAACTTACTTACATCCCATCTTTCTTCTGAAAATTCTCTGAAGTTGTAGCTGATTTTTAACTCAGAGTATTTAATTAATTAATTTGATTACCTCTGAGGATGGTTTGTGGTGGGTTTTTTTTTTTTTTTAAAGGGCCACAAACTCATTGGCATTCTTCCCATTGAGAGCTGGGGAGTCTATGTTCCCTGCCTTTGAATCTGAGTGGGCCAGCAACTGCTGCAACCAATATAATACAGCAGAAGTCACGTTAGGTCACTTCTGAGGGTGCTTATAAAAGCCATGCAGTTTCCTCCTGCTTCCCTTGGAATGCTCACTGTGAGGGAAATCAGTTGCTATGTAGCAAGTCCAACTGCCCTGAGATCAGTAGGCTGGAGAGAGCACATGTAGGTGGTCTGATTGAAAATCTCCCTCTGGGCTCAATACTCCAACTATCCCTACCAACGTTCCAGACTTCTGAGTGAAGCTGTCTTGGACGCTCTAGACCAGCAGTCCCCTGCCTCTTTGGCACCAGGGACTGGTTTCGTGGAAGACAGTTTTTCCATGGCCGGGGGGGATGTTGCAGGTGGTAATGAGAGTGATGGGGAGCGATGGGGAGTGGCAGCTGAAGCTTCACTTGCTCACCGCCCCCCCCCACCTCCTGCTTTGTGGCCAGGTTCCTAACAGGTGGCGGACCGATACCGGTCTGCAGCCTGGGGGTTGGGGACCCCTGCTCTAGACCACTCCATCCACCAGCTAGGTGCCTCAGTTGAGGCCGTAAGCAAAAGAACCACCCCAGTCCCAACCTGCATAATGCATGTGATATTATGAAAATGCTTGTTGTGTTAAGCTACTAAATCTTGGGGTAATTTGGTATGCAGTAGTAGTGACTGGAAGACAGACGATGTCGTTTTTCCCTTGTTTTAAAGTAATGAATGTAGCACTGGTCAATTTGGAGGCAAAATACAAGTACTATTACCTGGTAAATGCCTTCCTTCCATCTACATTCTTATCTTTTTATGTGATGTCACTGTAGCAATTCTTTGTTTTTATTTTGGTATATATTTTAAGAAGTTAAAAATATAATCAAACTGTATTTTGTACAAACTACTATCTCAAAGCACTATCTCAAAGCACTATCTCAAGAAACATTATACTCTCTATTTTACAGATTTAAGGGATCAAATATTAATAACTTTCTAGCATGGATATCCTGTGTGAAATGAGTTAACTATTAGCTGTGATGTTACAGTTATAAATATTTTAACTGATAGTATTTATCAGTCTTATAGAGTTCATCAAATTGAGATTTCAGAGTTTTGGGTTTTTTTTCTTTCTTTTTGTCAAGAAACTGGAACTTTGAAGTATTCCTAGATTAGGTGAGTCACCTTGAAATGTAGTTGGGTCACCTAGTCAAATACTCTGAGCTACTTGCCTAGCAACTGAGATACTTGTAACAGCTTGCTATTCTAGTAGGCCTATTGATAAACCTCACAGATCATTGGGATATCAGAGCTGTATGTGTACCAGCTAGAAATTTAATTTAAAGCAAATACATTTAGATAAATAGTAATTTGTAATTTGTGAAAAGTCTATTTTTTCCTCCTCCATAGCTCAATTACTGGCCAGAAGGAAACAGGATAGTTCTACATATTAGAATTTGGAACTCAGAATATCCAATATGAACTCATCTAAGCCGACTCTTTCAATTATTTATTAGATTCATAAATTTCCACCTACTCAAAAGACTTGCTCCAGTAATTGTTCCTCCTCCTGAAATTTAATCTTTTTCCTCTCTCCTGTATCATTCTATATCAGCACCTAAGAAAAATTCTTCCATTATAAAAACAACAACTCTCCCTTTATTCCACATCTTCATTTGGCTACTTTCCATTCTTCTACTCCCCTTTAAAGCACAGCTCTCTGTCTGAAATTCCTCTCCTTTTGTTCTCTTTGAAGCCCACAATCAGCTGAATATGCTCTCCATGCCACCAAAACTGTTATCAAGATCACCGATGACCTTCACATTGCTAAAGTCAATGATCAGTTTTCAATCTTCATCTTACTCTTCCTATCAGCAGCATTTTATGCAGTTGATTGCTTTCTTGTATTGAATCCTTTTTTTGTTTGTTTTAACTTGCTTTCATAAAATCCACAACCTCTTGGTTTTCCTCCCTCCTCTTTGGCAATGTATTTTCAGTCTTCTTTTCTGGTTCATCCATTTTCCCTAACTTCTAATCGTTCTACCTCTGTCCTCCAGCATCTTCCCTTTTCTGTTGGTACTCACGTACTATGTGATGATCTCATGGCTTCTAATATGACTTCTGTACTGATGAATTCCAAGTTTTATACCTTCAAACTGGGTCTCTCTTACAAACTCTGTAGTTGTATATTTAGTTATTTACTCAACATTTTAACTGGCTGTCCCAAAGCCAATTAACTCTAAAACTTAGCTCTTGACTTTCTTCTCTCTCCTCTCTCAAATTTGCATACAACAGTAACTTGCATTTTATTGGAAACAGTTTATCCTAGAGTACTGTTCATGGATTTGGAAATTTGCGAAGATCTAATGACCTTTACCTTGTAAATGCCAATGTTCTATTCTACCAATAATTACCATTTTGTGTGTAATCCCTAGTTTTCCTCTGCCTACATAAGAAAGAGAAAAAAAACTCTGGTCCAAAAAATATTGCATCCATATATTATTTTATAAATTGTGGAAGATTTTTATATAGCTGATTTCATTTGATTCTCCCCAAAACATTAAAGATTGGGAAAACAAGACTTTTAAATTATTCTCATTTTTCAGTAACACTGGTAGACTAAGAAGTTACATGACTCATCCAGGGTCATTAGCATTGTATCAACGGAAAGACTAGAACTCATTTTCTTTTAATTTTAGTTCCATGCTTTTCCAATAATAAATGCTTTCATCTATTTGAGTTTTGAATTACCAATGCAGAGGAATTTCAGGGACTTCACAAAATTCTCAAAAACTTTTAAATATAAAATTCTCATGTATGTTGTAACTGTTTCTCTACTTTTAAATTTTATTATCTTGATCTATTTGCATATTCCTGTATCTAAGTTGATTGATTTAATTATTGGAGTATGATCTACTGACTTGTAGGGTCATTACTCACTCACTGAACTGTTTTAAAAATCATTAGTTCTTTTTGAACATTTTCTTTTCTGAATTATGTTAGAATCAGCTTGTCAAGTTCCATAAAAAATCCTGTTGGGACTGCAATGGGGTTTTGCACTGAATTTACATTTTAATTTGTAGAGATTTGACAGCTTCTTCTCAACCCAAAAATGGTCTGTTTTCTCCATTTATCCAAGCATTTGGGCATGTCTTTTGGTAGGTTTTTATAATTTTTATAGTTTTTATTGTGTTTGTAGTTTTCTTCTTATTGTCTGGCATATTTTGTGTTAGGCTTAGTGTCCCCCCTCCTTTTTTTTTTGTTAAGAATCTTGATTGCTATAGTGAATGGGAATATGTTTCATCACATTATCCAATTAGTCTACTCTACCAGAGGAAATTGTTAATTGGTACCTGTTGATCTGATATCTGACCACTTTCCTAAACTGAAGTCCTACAAGTTTTTCAGTTAACTAACTTAAAATTTCTAGGCAGACACTTTAACACAAACAATTAAGGTTTTGCCTCCTCCCTTATTTTATTTTTTATTAATCTTGCATGGTCTTAAATGTCTAGTTCTGTGATAGAGTGCTAATAGCATCTTTGTCTATTCCTGACTTTAATGGAAAAGTTTACACAGTATATATGATAGTTCATGGGTTTCTGGAAGATAACTTTTATCAAGTTAAATACAATTCCTCTGTCTTTTAATCTTCTCCTTATAATTTTCATATTATTTTCATTATTACAGCATTCTGAGAGAATGCTTCAGCTCAGTTCATAGCTTATTAATTTGATTTTCAACTGTGTTCGATCTCTTTGGCCCTGTTAGTTTTGGTTTTCATTTAATAAATAATGATTTTATTATCCAAGAAATGTCTGTTATTTTTTATAGCAATCTGAATCTATTTTTAAAAATAGGTTCACTGGAATCTCAGCAAGAATTCTAATTATAGTTTCATTGACTTTTTTCTAACATCTTTTGCTTTGGATTTTTATTTTTTATTGAATTTGGTGCCTTTTTCCACAATGTTATCTTTCCCCCAGTGTCGATGATTTTCGGTTGTTGTTACCTTTACCATTAAGTGCCTAAATGATAAATCATATTTCCTCCAGACTAAGTAAAATATCATTATGAGAGTGAATGCAGGTTTTACTGGGAGAGCATCTTTGATTGATTCTCTCAGTATCAACAGTGCATATCCTCTCTGCTGTTTGTGATATTGATTTGGCAGCATAACTTCTCTGGGCTTCAGTTTCTCATTTGCCAAAATGAAAACAATACCTGTCTGTTAATATATAAGCAAAATACTGAATATACTTAAGTAAACATGGAAGTAAGCACCCAATAAATGGAAAGAGTAAGGAAAATTGAATTCTTTTCATAGTCTTTTAAAACACAGGATCAACTGCATTATTGGGATTAATACTGAAAAGTGTTTCCTCCATCTAGGAAAAAGCATGAGCTCGATGACCTTTTATGATACTGTGTAACAGCTTTCTAAACAGTCTGATTATTTCACACGTACTATATTATAAGGCTTACCATACAACAGCACTTTAGAAACTGTACAATTTTTTTGTTTATTTGCTTTGCTTTATTTTGGTGAACCTGTATTATGTACTTACACTGTATCAAGCATCATTTTAAATGCCTTAAATCTATTAACTTTTGTAATCTTTATAATAACCGTATAACATAAGAACAATTATTCACTGAAACTTGAGGCAGAGAAGATTTAAGTAACTTGACCACAGTCTCGTTTTCATTAGTGACAATATGATGTTATCCACTATACTATCTGGCCAGATTATAAAATGAGACATTTATAAAACACATTAGGCCCAGTCTAGCTCATATATGATAATAGTATTATTACTGATAGTAAAAATAATAGCTATACTAATTATTTAGCTATTAGTTCCATGTATGTCTTTCTCCTAGACTCTCCTGATGGTAGGTATGCCATATTCATCATTGTATCCCCAGCTCAAGGAATAGTAGTAAATATTCTTTGGTTTTTTTCTTCACTCTTCACACCTTTTATTACTATTATTATTTTAACACCTTTATTGGAGTATAATTGTTTTACATTCTTGTGTTAGTTGCTGCTGTATAACAAAGTGAATCAGCTATACATATACATATATCCCCATATCCCCTCCCTCTTGCGTCTCCTTCCCACCCTCCCAATCCCACCCCTCTAGGTGGTCACAGAGCACAGCTGCTTCCTACTAGCTATCTATTTTACATTTGGTAGTGTATGTATGTCCATGCCACTCTCTCACTTCGTCCCAGCTTACCATTCCCCCTCCCCGTGTCCTCAAGTCCATTCTCTACGCCTGCATCTTTATTCCTCTCCTGCCCCTAGATTCTTCAGAACCATTTTTTTTTTTTTTTAGACTCCATATATATGTGTTAGCATATGGTATTTGTTTTTCTCCTTCTGACTTACTTCACTCTGTATGACAGACTCTAGGTCCATCCACCTCACTACAAATAACTCAATTTCGTTTCTTTTTATGGCTGAGTAATATTCCATTGTATATATGTGCCACATCTTCTTTATCCATTCATCTGTTGATGGACACTTAGGTTGCTTCCATGTCCTGGCTATTTTAAATAGAGCTGCAGTGAACATTTTGGTACATGACTCTTTTTGAATTATGGTTTTCTCAGGGTATATGCCCAGTAGTGGGATTGCTGGGTCATATGGTAGTTCTATTTTTAGTTTTTTAAGGAAACTCCATACTGTTCTCCATAGTGGCTGTATCAATTTACATTCCCGCCAACAGGGCAAGAGTGTTCCCTTTTCTCCACACCCTCTCCAGCATTTATTGTTTGTAGATTTTTTGATGATGGCCATTCTGACTGGTGTGAGGTGATACCTCATTGTAGTTTTGATTTGCATTTCTCTAATGATTAGTGATGTTGAGCATCCTTTCATGTGTTTGTTGGCAATCTGTATATCTTCTTTGGAGAAATGTCTGTTTAGGTCTTCTGCCCATTTTTGGATTGGGTTGTTTGTTTTTTTGATACTGAGCTGCATGAGCTGCTTGTATGTGTTGAAGATTAATCCTGTGTCAGTTGCTTCGTTTGCAAATATTTTCTCCCATTCTGAGGGTTGTCTTTTTGTCTTGTTTATGGTTTCCTTTGCTGTGCAAGAGCTTTTAAGTTTCATTAAGTCCCATTTGTTTATTTTTGTTTTTATTTCCATTTCTCTAGGCGGTGGGTCAAAAGGGATCTTGCTGTGATTTATGTCATAGAGTGTTCTTCATATGTTTTCCTCTAAGAGTTTTACAGTGTCTGGCCTTACATTTAGGTCTTTAATCCATTTTGAGTTTATTTTTGTGTATGGTGTTAGGGACTGTTCTCCATTGTATATTCTTGCCTCCTTTATCAAAGATAAGGTGACCATGTGTGCATGGGTTTACCTCTGGGCTTTCTATCCTGTTCTACTGAATTATATTTCTGTTTTTGTGCCTGTACCATACTGTCTTGATTACTGTAGCTTTGTAGTATAGTCTGAAGTCAGGATTCCTGCATCTCTGTTTTTCTTTCTCAAGATTGCTTTAGCTATTCGAGGTCTTTTGTGTTTCCATACAAATTGTGAAGTTTTTTGTTCTAGTTCTGTGAAAAATGCCATTGGTAGTTTGATAGGGATTGCACTGAATCTATAGATTGCTTTGGGCAGTGTAGTCATTTTCACAATGTTGATTACTCCAATCCAAAAACATGGTATATCTCTCCATCTGTTTGTATCATCTTTAATTTCTTTCATCAATGTCTTAATAGTTTTCTGCATACAGGTCTTTTGTCTCCTTAGGTAGGTTTATTCCTAGGTATTTATTCTTTTTGTTGCAGTGGTAAATGGGAGTGTTTCCTTAATTTCTCTTTCAGATTTTTCATCATTAGTGTATAGGAATGAACAAGATTTCTGTGCATTAATTTTGTATCCTGCTACTTTACCAAATTCATTGATTAGCTCTAGTGGTTTTCTAGTAGCATCTTTTAGGATTCTCTATGTATAGTATCATGTCATCTGCAAACAGTGACAGTTTTACTTCTTCTTTTCCGATTTGGTTTCCTTTTATTTCTTTTTGTTCTCCGATTGTTGTGGCTAAAACTTCCAAAGCTGTGTTGAATAATAGTGGTGAAAGTGGGCAACCTTGTCTTGTTCCTGATCTTAGTGGAAATGGTTTCAGTTTTTCACCATTGAGAACAATGTTGGCTGTGGGTGTGTCTTTTATGGCCTTTATTATGTTGAGGTAAGTTCCCTCTATGCCTACTTTCTGGAGAGTTCTTATCATAAATGGGTGTTGAAAGCTTTTTCTGCGTCTGTTGAGATGATCATGTGGTTTTTCTCCTTCAATTTGTTAATATGTTTTATCACATTGATTGATTTGCGTATATTGAAGAATCCATGCATTCCTGGGATAAACCCCACTTGATCATGGTGTATGATCCTTTTAATGTGCTGTTGGATTCTGTTTGCTAGTGTTTTGTTGAGGATTTTTGCATCTATGTTCATCAGTGATATTGGCCTGTAGTTTTCTTTCATTTGTGACATCTTTGTCTGGTTTTGGTATCAGGGTGATGGTGGCCTCGTAGAATGAGTTGGGGAGTGTTCCTCCCTCTGCTACATTTTGGAAGAGTTTGAGAAGGATAGGTGTTAGCTCTTCTCTAAATGTTTGATAGAATTTGCCTGTGAAGCCATCTGGTCCTGGGCTTTTGTTTGTTGGAAGATTTTTAATGACTGTCTCTATTCCAGTGCTTGTGATTGGTCTGTTTATATGTTCTATTTCTTCCTGGTTCAGTCTTGGAAGGTTGGTCTTTTCTAAGAATTTGTCCATTTCTTCCAGGTTGTCCATTTTATTGGCATATAGTTGCTTGTAGTAATCTCTCATGATCCTTTGTATTTCTGCAGTGTCGGTTGTTACTTCTCCTTTTTCATTTCTAATTCTGTTGATTTGAGTCTTCTCCCTTTTTTTCTGGATGAGTCTGGCTAATGGTTTATCAATTTTGTGTATCTTTTCAAACAACCAGCTTTTAGTTTTATTGATCTTTGCTATTGTTTCCTTCATTTCTTTTTCATTTATTTCTGATCTGATCTTTATGATTTCTTTCCTTCTGCTAACCGTTTTTCTGCCTCAGTTATTCGCTATTGATTCCTTCTAGAGAATTTATAATTTTCATTTATTGCGTTTAGTTTCATTTATTGTGTTATTGTCATCATTGTTTGTTTGCTCTTTAGCTCTTCTAGGTCCTTGTTAAACGTTTCTTGTATTTTCTCCATTCTATTTCCAAGATTTTGGATCATCTTTACTATCATTACTCTGAATCTTTTTCAGGTAGACTGCCTATTTCCTCTTCATTTGTTTGGTCTGGTGGGTTTTAACCTTGCTCCTTCATCTGCTGTTGTTTCTCTGTCTTCTCATTTTGCTTAACTTACTGTGTTTGAGGTCTCCTTTCTCAGGCTGCAGGTTTGTAGTTCCCGTTGTTTTTGGTGTCTGCCCCCAGTGGGTAAGGCTGGTTCAGTGGGTTGTGTAGGCTTCCTGGTGGAGGGGACTAGTGCCTGTGTTCTGGTGGATGAGGCTGGCTCTTGTCTTTCTGGTGGGCAGGACCGTGTCCGGTTGTGTGTTTTGGGGTGTCTGTGACCTTAGTATAATTTTAGGCTGCCTCTCTGCTAATGGGTGGGGTTGTGTTCCTGTCTTGCTAGTTGTTTGGCATGGGGTGTCCAGCAGTGGAGCTTGCTAGTCATTGAGTGGAGCTGGGTCTTAGCATTGAGACAGAGATCTCTGGGACAGCTCTCGCTGATTGATATACATGGGGCCGGGAGGTCTCTGGTGGTCCAGTGTCCTGACCTCTGCTCTCCTACCTCAGAGGCTCAGGCTTGACAGCCAGCCAGAGCACGAAAACCCTGTCAGCCACATGGCTTTTGGGAAGTCGGAGGTCTTCTGCCAGTGTTCAGTAGGTGTTCTGTGGGAGTTGTTCCACATGTAGATGTATTTTTGATGTATTTGTGGGGAGGAAGGTGATCTCCACGTCTTACTCCTCTGCCATCTTGAAGGTCCTCTCTCTTCACACCCCCTGTTGCTAGAGAATCCACATTTCATCTGGAAAGGACATAAATCTGGCAATCTCACTTCAGGACTAGCCCATCCACCTTTTTTCCCTTAGTGCTTAGTCTGTTTCACGTGCTCATGGCGAGCCCCGTGCAGAGGCCTTGGCCCCGGCCCTTCAGACCAGAGTTCCTTGTGAAACAGCTGAGCCAACACCTCAGCTCGCAACGTGCTCTGAAGCTCCTCACAGGACACTCAACTCAAGATGGCGTCGGGCCATGCCAGTAAATATTCTTTGAATGAGTGGCTACTCAGATGAGGAATCAGCAGTAAAGACAGTAGAATGATCTTGCACATTACCTTTGAACTCTCAAAGAAACCATGCTAAAATTATAATAAAGGTGTGAAAAAATTACAAAGGCAGAGAGATGAAGTAAATAGAAAACAGGATGCAAAATATAAAAGTAACAGTTGTAAACAGTAATTTATTTGGTATGCCAGAAGAAAAACAGTACTTTATTTGGTATTCAACAATAACAGAGGCTTCAATACTGTATTTTCAATGATGAATAGAACAGCTAGACAGGACTGCAATGAGGAAATGAAGTCTTAAAAATAGTATAAACCAAGTAGACCTAACAGATATCTATAGAAGACTCCACCCCCAAAACAGCAGAACATACATTTTTCTAAAGTGTACAGGAAACATTCTCCAGGATAGGCCATATGTTAAGCCATAAAGCCTGAATTAATTTTAAAAATTGAAATCATACAAAGGTGTTTTTTTTTAACCATAGTGTAATTTAATTAGAAATAAAACAGAGGGAAATTTAGGAAACTTACAAATATGTGGAAATTAAATAAGACACTTGTAATTAACCAATGGAAATGGATCAAAGAAGAAATCACAGGGAAATTATGAAATACTTTGAGATGACTAAAAATGAAAACATACACTCCAAAACTTATAGGATGCAGCAAAAATCAGTGCTTAGAGGGAAAGTAATAGTTGTTAACGCCTATACTAAAAAGAAGAAAGGTCTCAAATCAATAATCTAACCCCCTACCCTAAGAAACTTGATTTTTAAAAAAGAGTAAGCTAAACACAAAGCAAGCAAAAGAAAGGAAATAATAAGTATTTGAGTCGAAATAAATAAAATAGACAAGAGAAAAACTAGAAAATCAACAAAATCTAAGTTGAGTCTTTGAAAAGATAAATGTTGATGAAATTTGGAGTAGGCTGATTAAGAAAATAAGAGAGAAGACTCAAATTACTAAATTCAGGAATGAAAGAGGAGACATTACTATTAACTTTACAGAAATAAAAAGGATCCTAAGAGTGTATAATGAACAGCTGTATATCAACAAAATAGACAACCTACATGAAATAGACAAATTCCTGGGAAGACACAACCTACTGAAACTGAGTCAAGAAAAAACAGATAATCTGAGCAGACTTACAAACAAGTAAAGTGATTGAATTCATAATTTAGGAAATTCCCAGAAAAATAAATGCAGAACTGGATGGTTTCTATGGTGAATTCTACTGAATATTTTAAAAAGTATCATGAATACTTCACAGACTTTACCAAAATATAGAAGAGGAGGGAACGCTTCCAAATTATAAGGCCAGCATCACCCTAATATGAAAATCAGACAAAGACATCACAAGAAAACAGAACTATAGAAAAATACCCTTTTATCAATTCAGATATAAAACTCCTCAACAAAATGCTGATTAACAATGCATAAAAAGGATGATATATTGGGTTGGCCAAAAAGTTCGTTCGGGTTTTCCATAGCATCTTATGGAAAACACCTGAAGGAACATTTGGCAAACCCACCACCTGGGACTCTCCCAGTAATGAGGCATTGCTTAAGGTCTACATTTCTATCAGTTCACTGCAACATGCTAATAGAATAAGGCACAAAAATGACATGATTGTCCCACTAGATGCAGGGCAGGGTTTACAAAGCAACTGCTAATGGATAAAGGATTTCTTTCTGGGATGACAAAAATGTTCTCAGATCAGATTATGGTGATAGTTGCACAATTCTTTAAAGTCTGCTGAATTGTATACTTTAGGTAAATTTTATATCTGTAAATTGCATCTCCATAAAGCTTTTTTTAAAGTTTCTGGGGAAAAAAAAAAAAAAACCCAAGCTCTTATTCCATAGCTCATAAATGATTTCCGTAACGTGGCATATCTAGATGGATATGGCCACCAAATTGCTATCAGCATTGACAACAGTTACATAAAGAGTTACTCCTCATAATATGATGTTAACACCTTTTTTAAACATGTAATACAAAGAATACCTCATTCTCACATTAGTGCTCTACGCTAGTCAGAGCAGAGTCTTCCCCAGAAATCATTTTTCAGCTTAGAATGGCTCAAGGAGTGGTTACTGATTCAAGTGACTATCTTTGGTTTAACATACAGGCTTCCCTGTAAAATCCACTTTCAAATGTTTACAAAGCATGAAATGTCTTTCACATTATCATATTTTCCTTCACTAGGTGCACTTGAGAAAATGCAACAAAGCATGTTAGCTCATCAGGTTGTGATGCATTTTCCTGTGTGGTAATCCATGCTGTTTCCTTTCCTATTGAAAGTCATTGAATGGGATGAAGAAAATCCTGTTTCTTTCCCACATGAAGCACAGTTTGAAGAAGGCTAAAATGTTGATACCGAATTATAATGCTGATTTGAGAAACTCTGTTCTCACTATTTATTTGAGAACTCTTTGACCATCTAATAAATAATAAATATAATAGCAAATCTTTAATGAGAGCTTACTAAATGCCTGGCACTACTCTAAAACTTTTAGATGCCTTACCTAAATTAATATGAGTATTATTATCATCATTTTATTAGTGAGATATTAGTGACACAGAGAGGTTAAGTAATTAGTTAAAAAATTGTAAGTTGGGTTGATATAGATTATATCCGTTATACAAATATAGACATTTTTAAACACTATGTAACTTCTGATATGGTTGAAAATAATGTGTCTATTCTAAAACCTTGTGATGTGTTGTTACTTTGTGTATATTCTTCCATTGAAACTTCAGGTTTTCCTATGTATGTTTCAGTTAATAGCTTTAAATAAGTAAAGTTAAAATTTTCAAGTGAAAAAGTACATTTTAAATTAATACTTATATTATTTTAGCATGTAAATGTATCCTTGGGGTCTTGCAAACTATTACACTGCCTGAATTAATTTTCAATATGATTCTACAAGCTAAAATACTATCTAAAAATGGAAATAAGACTTCATCTGAACTATACATATGAACGAACAAGTAATATTTTTAAAAAGCTAGTCATTATTTATGCTAATATTAATAAGGGACTAATGTGATACCATCATCCCTCAGAACTAAAAGGGAAATTTTTCAAAAGGACACGGAATTCCAATGTGATTTTCGTTATGTTTACAACATTTTCAATTTGGTGTTTTTATAAATAACAATACATTTTTCTTTTTAAGTCTAAAGGAATTCCTTTCATCATAAAAAGTATTACTTCATAAAGGAAAACTCAGTAAAATTATTTATTTAACTGGCATTTTACCATAGTATACTTATTATTACAAATAGTCATATTTGTAATTTGAACAATACAATAATAATTTTTAAACTGCATATAAATTTTAATATTTTTCATGTTTATCTTTTCTTAATTAATCTTTACATTTTTATTTAACATATAAATTGTTGCTAGTTTTTATCCATTTCAGTAAAATCTAGCACTTGTATATTCTTAGTACCAAAGCATTGCTCTATTCTAAAACCAGCTATTGAAAAGAGAATAGAAACAGTTAATAACTTGTGGAGGACCACACTTGAGAATTTACAGAGGAAGGATTAGGGGCAATATTCTAAGAAGTTTGCTGTTATATATTAGTACTGAAGTTACTGGATTTTTAAGATATCAAGTGAGAATAATTCACGAAGAGGTAAATATTGATTACAGCTGTAGAAATGGACAAAAATAAGACTCTGAAACACTATGCCTAGGGGTTCATTAATCTTAATGCATATAGAAAGAACAAAGAGTTCCCACAACGGAAATATCAACTTCCATATTATTCCACAGTTTACAATTAAGAAAATATTGCTACATTTTCTGAAATATGAGTGTCTTAAAAAAACTCCTTTGTGTAATACCTCCAAAAGCAATTTTTAACAACACAAACAGCAACAACAAATGAATCATTCATTTCACAGAAATCTCTACATCAGATAAGAGTAAGACAGATGATTTGGTACCTGTTCTCAGTTTATCACTTTATTAAAACACTTTTTATGTTAAAGAATAGTGCACTTCTTTGGGGGGGATGGTGAATATGTCATTTGCTGACCCATGAGATTTTCTTTCTGTTTTCTTCCTGTTGACTTCTCTTTCTACCCTCAAGGATATAAGCATTGTAAAATGTCATGTCTTCACAGAGATGGATAGCTCTTTTAGAAGTATCAGTAGACTTGTTAATAAATGAATTAATCTATGGACCCAGACAAGGGAATAGTCAGTAAGAAGCCAAATTAATAAAATAATGTAAAGTGGAAAGATAATTAACTACACCAAACCATAGTGATAAATGTATTTACATTATTTAGAGAACAAAAAGAAAGAAAAAAAAGGCTTATTTAGTTGGACTGCCATCCAACTTTTCTTTTAGGATTAATGAGAAATAGGTGTGCTCTATAACTCTGGATAAAAAATATTAGAAAATGTTTTATTCATAGGATATTGTCATCTGGCAAATCACATAAGTGACAATATCATTATATATAAAATGTTGGTACAATCCGCTTATATTAAAAGCTGAAAATCATTATAAAATATAGTATTAGTATATGTATTCTCATTCAAAAAGAAATCACTTAAATCATTCTCCATTAAGGTTTTTCAAAATTTTATGCTTCAAGATTATAGAAAAACAATTTAGAAAAAATATTTTTTGACTGGTCATACACTATGAAACTGTAGTTTTATTGACTGTTAGAAGGGAGAAAGTGTGTCATTAACTTATTAATGTACTTTATTAATGTAAAGAGTGGTGCCTCTTTACCTGGGCTGTAGTAAGCAATGGAAATACTATGAACAGCAAGAGTAAGAAAACTTAGTTCTTCCATTCATGAGACAGAAAGACATTAAACAAACAAATCCCCCAAATATATATAATTACTAATTGTGGGAAGTGCTTTGGAGAAAAAATATAGGACTCCTAATGTCAAATGGAGACAGGGAGTCAGGAAATGCTTCTCAGAAGAAATTATGCCATTTCTAAGTATATTATAGCATTATACCACCGTATACTGAGACCTGACAAAAACAGTAGGATCTTGAGGGTTCTAGGCTGAAAGCAGAATGAGTGAAAATCTTTCAAGATAAAGAGATTTATATGCATGAGAGGAGAAAAATTCCAGTGTGATTAGAGTGTACAGTGAGCAAGGCGGGGTGGGGAAAGGGATACATTAGAGTTAGAAAGTTAGGTAGGACCCTTAAAGCTTAAGCTAAAAATTAATAAACTTAGCCTAAGTTCAACAGAAAGCATTTGAATGTAAACTAATATGTGTTCTGAAAAGATTACCCTGACTGACCTGTGGAGGGAGAATAGAGAATCAGGAATGGCAGTGGTGAAGCCAGTTAGAAGCCTGCGCACAATACTGCGATGGCGAGAGAGGACATCACCGTGAACAATGGAGTAGCATGAAGATGGAGAGAGTGTAAATGGATTTGAGATATTCCATGCTATCAATGGAATCAAAGAAACTCAGACAAGATGTTGGGGTGGATGATGAGGAGGAATTAAAGAAAACTGTCAGTTTTCTGGTTTAAACCATTGAGAAAAATCAGAATGACACACAGGTTATCTTACACATCATTACAGTAGTTCACTCCGCATAGGGTTAAGATTAAGATGATTCATTAATTGCAAATAAATCATGGTATAACCAGGTTTTAAAAAGACTTCGAGAGTAAAAATGTATGTAATTATTTAAGTGAAGGAATATTTAGAAAGTTAACTGCATTGTTTGATCTTCAATGAATCACTGCTGAAAAGAGTGGTAATGGGCCTTGAATTATTTTAAACAACCTAAATAATTTAGCCTATGAACATAACTATATTCGCTGAACATCAACCAGAACTCTCTGGCAGGGAATCCCAATATCCATATAAGGACGAAACTCAAGTGAGATGTAGTGTTAGGTTGCCAAAGCATTATGGACATTTGAAATTGCCCAACAGAAAGTAAAGGACAAATAGAACAAGAAGATATAAAAAGCTACCCAACCTCACTGTTATAACGTGAAAATAAAGTAAAAATATAACGAGAGAGAACTGTTCACTTTATTAGCAAATACCAAAAGCTTTGTTAATACTTTGCCTTGAAAAATGTGGGGAAAAGCAGTTTCATACCTTGTTGACAGAAGTATAAAGTAGTAAGAACTCTATAGAGGCAATATGGCAACACCTATAACAGTTAGAATGCACATGAATTTGAACCAGAAATTCCACATCTTGAAATGCATTTGCTGATGTATTTATACATGTACATGAAAATTACTATGTCTTGATGTATGCCCCCCCGAATAAAGCTTTATTCATTATAGTATACTATATGACATATGTAATATACTATATGACATGTATACATATGAATCAATACATGTATAACATTTAAAAAGATGGCATCTTCCCCCAAAATACATTTTAGTAAAAGTAAATAAATAAAAGTACACAACCATATGCAGAATAAGGTAGAATTAGGGTTTAAATAAAATAGGAAGTGTATGTATAGATACCCATCTCAGTACAAGATAGGTGTGAAAGGATAAAAGGGAACTGGTAAGAATTTTTGTCTCTAGGAAATGCGAGTGAGGAATAAGATCTTGTTTTCTCTTGTGAAACCTTTGAACTGATCTTATCACGAGAATGTATAATCTATTTAAAGAAAATGACAGAAGAGAAGGAAGAGGAAAAAGGAGAAGAAATAGAGGGAAGAGGCAAAGCCTCAATAGATCACTAGCCATCAAAGGTACTTTTGTAGCCAAAGAGTTATTGGTGATAACGGCCAGTCACCCTTTGAGGCGTTGCCACCTCTCACTAGGATGAGCAACCTGGCCTGACTGAAGATGCTGATTATTGTGGCCTTGCAGATATGGTCAGAGCTTACAGACTTACTTCCTAAAATATTTGATGTTCACTACGGAAAGAGTCCAGGACAAAGGCTGAGTTACTTTTCTTAGAGTATCTTGGCACTAATTTTCATTATTGTTAAAAATGTCAAGAGCAATTTAAGGACCAGCTTGATTAAGTTCTCTCCAAATTATATGATTTTTAAAATTTCTTAGAAATCATTACTTCTGTCTATTATATAGCAAGAAACACTATCTCCTATTCTCTCTGTTTGTTTCTTTTTCTTTAATATCATTCTTGGATTTGAACTCAGACATGCTAATAATTTGAGTTTATTTTTTTTAAATGCTATTTTTAGTGCCTAGGAACATTCTCCTCTTTGATTCTTAGAAATCAGACTTTATGTTGCAAATGTATTTAAAACAAAAATTCCTTAGCCACACACATTTTTAAAAAAAACATATGTTAAATTTAGAGTATCTTTTTGAATTTTAATATAATTTAAATTCCATAGCGTGTTTTATGACTTCAAATAAAAATATATAGTTTAAAATAATAGACTTCACTGCACAAAGTATGTTTTGGAAATAATGAGAGTTTTCTTATTAAAGCATTATCATGCCAATTAATAAGACAAAAGACTGTTTAAACTATTTGCCTTTACGTGTCCATTCATTGTTAGCTCTCTGTGGAAACATTTTCTAATTTAATGCATTTTGAGTATATTTTAACAAATTTCTCAAGGTTTGTATATTTTAAGGTAAAGTTTACTAACTCTCTTTAGCATTTCATAGAGCATATAATTCCTCTCTATCTATCTGGTTTTGTTTATACATTTCAGAATTATTTGCTCAAGAAAATGCTAAAGAGAGTTGATAAACTCCACTTTAAAATACACGAACTTTGAGAAGATAGGTAGATATAGATAAGTAGATAGACAGATAGACTTATATATGTATATATAAATAGATAACTGCAGCTTTCAAATTAAAATAATTATATCTGATTGAAATATAGTATAAGCAGCCATGTTGTCTTATAAGGAAACAATTTTTCTTCTTTGCCAAGATAATTTCATTTTTTTTATTATAAAGTGGTCTGAAGTAAGTTTATGCTATACACTATTCAAAAGGTGAAATTTTTAAAACATAAGCTTTTACATTGTCTTAAAAATTATTTAAAAATTACTTTAAATCTTCAGATTTTAAATCCATATAAAAATATAAATTAAGAAAAATGAACAAAGAAGTTCATATTTTTATCACGCAATGTGACAATTACCACACAAAAGTGAGCATAGTTCTACGTATAACCCACCTGATTTAATTGTGGTTGTCTCGATCACAAAGTTCACTTTATGAATTGGGCTCAATAAATATCCTCCTTAAGGAATGCAAAGTTAAGTGGAGGAGCTCAAATAACCTTCTGACTTGGCTCCTTGGGACTTCCTTTAGTTGTTTCTATGCCTGTGGAAAACACACTGAGCTAGAGGTTGTCAAACCCAGTGCAATAAGATCTAGCTATAAATTGTTTGAAACTGACTACTTTTGAGTCCTCAAGAACTAGGTAGATAAGAAGATTAAGATGTAGGAATTATAATCAATAGATATATATCTTTACAGGTACTTTTTAGCTTTCCAAAATGGTTAAGATAACTAAACTTAGAAAAAACTAAGCCTAACCATTCCCTAAAAACTACATTCCATGACATATTTCAAATACTGCATTATTAAATATGATTAATTTGGAAACTACTAGCATCACAAAAATAACATTTATTTTACTTTATTTACTTAGTATTAACCTGCTCTTGATTAGCTTTAAAAAAAATGCTGACTGTGTCATTTTTACAAAAGGCTTAGTAAGCTGTGCTGTGATCTATGGTGTTTTTAATAAGTTTTATTTAAAATTTTGTAAAGTGTTTAATACAAAAAAGTTTTAATGCACAATATACAAAGTGAGAATTTAAGGTCAGACTACTAATATAAATAAAACTCCTTTTATCTTACTAGATATTTCCATGTCCTCACCTAACTCATTATATGCAATAAAGAATATTAGTTGGATAAATATTTTAAAAATAAAGAAAATTTTGCAGCTTTATAAGAATGTAGCATCTGGGATATCTAACTACAAAAACTGGTATGCACTATAAGGGAAAGATGAATAAATGAAGAGGATCCTCTTAAAATAGCTGATGAAATAGCTAAAATTGAGGAGTTAAGAAAAAAATCTAGAAACATAAAGGATCATCCATTTTCAGAGAAGTGAAGACAGGGAGTATGAACTATGAAAGTCCAAAATAGCAAACCTGTGCTAGAATGCAGGAGCAATTTCTCAAATGGTTTCAATGAGATTATAACATTTGGGTACAACTCTTATCTCCCAGCCTTCTTTCTATGTAATTTGGTCTATGATGCCCAGTATCTAAGAAATTAACTTGGCTTGTGCTTCTTAGCTCCTTTAATGAAATGTTGAGTCTGTTCATTTATTCATTCAATAAATATTTACTGAGAAACTATGAAGTTCTACACATTTTTAGTAGCATTAAATAAGACAAAGTTCCTGCAGGAAAATAGAACATTTGTCAAAAGCAGAAACAGGTGCCTGATCCTAGGAGCTTTGAAATAGTAGAGAGGTACTAGAAAAAAAAGTCACGCAATCTTCACATATGAAGTGACTTCCTTTTCCCCAAACTGATTCAAAGAGGATCTCTTTTCATAAATAGATGCTCCCCTAGCCAGTCACAAATCAGGGATTATGAATTGGAAAATTGGGCTGAATAAATGTTACATTTCTGGGGGAGCATATTTCTTCAGAAGTGCATAGGTGTCATGGAATTATTCTAGATGTCAGGGGTCTTTCTATCAGCCTCATACCACTGAACTTTAATCTCTTTAAGACACTAGCTGTAAAGATTGTTGAGGCACAGTTTGTTGCCTGGAATCAAAAATGGTTTCTGACTTGTATGATTCTCTCACATCTCCACTATCAAATGGTCTCCAAAACTATCTTTATACAAGTCAGTGGTTCTACAAGTACAATATGGACAATGTTTAAAGGGTCCAATTCTCCCAACTACATATGGCCTTTTCACTGGCATTTGGCAGTAAGGTCAGCTGCAACTGATCTTATTTTCCTCTTCAGTGTACTAGGATACACTTTATCTCCAAGAATTTAGTCAAGCAACAAGCTTTAGTTCTAGGCGTTGGAGAGAAAGGGACAAAAAATTGTAAGAGAACAGCAGACAAAATCTAGATTTCCCTGTTAAATAATATCAAGAAAGATGTTTACATATTTGCAATTTGAGAAAAAAATTTAACTCTTATTATATCCATGAATACAGGACAAACTATTTAGAAAATTTCTAATTCCTTACTCCAGTTCTAGGGTCTTATTTTGGATAATCTCAATTAACTTCCATAAATTTTCAATGTCTGGGCCATGATTATTGTATGATATCTTTTGAAAAAGCCAGAAAGCATCTGTCAAAAGGAAAACCTTCTAGAGCTGAGAAAGATGACTGTTCCTCTAATCTAACCCATTAATTTCATCTCCTATCTCACGTAATAGTTCCCTAAAAGGAAAAATTGGATGGAGAAGAAATTTGGAATGGTTGGAATTTTTATTCCCTTTATTTCTCAGAGAATATTTTCTATGAAGAGATGGGGTTGAGGGGGTGTTGGGTGAACAAGGTTTGGAAAATGGGGATTATAAAGACTATTACATAATTATATAAAAGGAAGAGAATCTAAAGAGGAGAATGAATGATGCAAATGATAGAGCAACCTAAAATTAGCGCGTTTAGAAAAAGAATTATCTCACATTGCGACACTATGTTTTCTTCATGTATTCTGTTTATCCGCTTTTGGGTAGTGTATCTAGAGGACATGGTTGCTGAGTTTCTAACAGAGACTGCTATTGTTAGGTTCATATGTCACCCAAGGAAATTGTGGACTGTTGCAGACTTTAATTCTTTTGTGTGTTTTCCTCTAGTGTAATTTTCCTTCAGTATGAAGAATTTTTTTTAACTTTTTTGGAGTACAGGTTCACTCTAGATGAATAGGTCCAGTGTTTATCTATTTAAGAATATCTTGATTTCACTTGCTGTTTTCCTTATAAAATTGTACAACATATCTTTATTTGAAAAAATAAATGTGATCAAGAATAAAAATATATTTAGCAAAAACAACAAAAACAAAAAATAAATAAAATAAAATACCTTAGAATTTCCTGGGTGTTAGGAATGTCTTTTGATCTAATGAGGCAACTCTGAGTGGGTAGGTTCCTGGATGGTTCCTGGATGGGAGCTGGTCACCAGAAGGTAAAGCCATGACTAAAGGCTTGGAATTTTCGGCCCCCTCCCCCATTATCTGGAGAGGAGAGAGGGGCTGGAAATAGAGTTAGTAACTGATCATGTCTGTGTAATCAAGCCTTCATGAAAATCCCAATAGTACGGGGTTCGAAGAGCTGCTGGGTTGGTGTACATATCCATGTACCAGGAGGGTGACACACCCCAACTCCATGGGGACAGACGCTCCCGCACTCCTGACCCTTTCGGACCTCACCTTATGTATCTCTTCCTCTGGCTATTCATCTGTAACCTTTATCATAGCCTTTATTATATTATATACTGATAAACGTAAGTAAGTGTTTCCCTGAGTTCTGTGAGCCATTCTAGCAAACTGTCGAACCGAAGGAGCTGATCTTGGGAACCAGGATTTATAGTCAGTGGGTCAGAAATATGGTGACAACATGGGACTTGCAACTAGCATCTGAAGTGGGGGCAGTCTTCTGCAACTGAACCCTTAACCTGTGGGATCTGACACTAACTACAGGTAGATAGCGTCAGGTCTGAATTGAATTGTAGGACACACAGCTGGTGTCACAGAATTGCTTGACATGTAGAAAACCCATGCATCTGGTATCAGAAGAGTTGTGAGTGTGATAGTAGCATGACAGTAAAATAAACACACAGGAGTGTTTCTTTGTTTTCCTTACTCAGTGTCCCTACCTCAGTAAAGGGCAAAAAGTGACTATTTGTCACATTCATCACTAATCATGGGTCTTACTGCCACGGTATGCTTGAGAGACTTGCTTTTTTTTTTTTTTTTTCCTTGAAGTATAGTTGATTTACAATATTATATTAATTTTGGGTGGACAGCATAGTGATTCAGTATTTTTACAGATTATACCCCATTAAAATTTACTACAAGATAAGGGGTATAATTTCCTGTGCTATAAAATATAAAAACACTCAGTGGGGAAAGGATAGTCTCTTCAACAAATGGTGTTGGGAAACTGCATAACTACTTGGAGAAAAAGGAGCTACTTGGACCTCTATCTTATATCACTCACAAAAATTAACTTGAAATGGATTAAAGACTTAAACATAAGATCTGATACCATAAAACTCCTAGAAGAAAAAATAGGCAAAATGCTCCTGATATCAGTCTTAGCAATGATTTTTTGGATATGACACTAAAAGCACAAACAACAAATGTAAAATCTAACAAGCGGGACTATATCAAACTAAAATTTTTCTGCACAGCAAAAGAAACAATCAACAAAATGAAAAGGCAAGCTACAGAATTGGAAGAAATATTTGCAAATCATATAACTGATAAAGGTTTTACGTTTTACACCTTAAACTTACACAATGTTATATGTCAATTATATCTCAATTTTGAAAAAGGTGATTGCTCTGCTACCTGTGTCATTATTAAGAAAGGAGTCTATAGGAATAAGAAAGGAAAAGAAAAGAGATGCAAGGAGAGGCAGCAGTGGGAGAAAAAAGAGAAGTCAGGATGTTGGAAAACTGAATTATGTACGATGGGATTCCTTCTACAACCACCAAATATTACTTTTGGTAAAGTACACTAATTTCACTGAATGCTTGTTGAAAGTGGATTTTTTTAAATCAGTTAACAAAGAAAGTTCTCATTAGAGTTGAATGAGATATAACAGAAGCAGCACTCACAGACACAGGAGTACGGGGAAATGGACCATGAGAACATAAATTCACAGTAATTCACATACATCATGAGGAGAGCTTTGGATTACACAGGCTGTGGAATTGGGTGTTTCAAGCTAAATTTACCTCTTCTCCAAAGGGCACGGATTTAGTAGCTGACTGCTAGATTACATCCAAACAAATCAGAGCAAGATTTGCTTGATTTCTTTGTGATCAAATTTCAAATGATTGATTCAGTTAAACAAGAGGCTATAACTTCAATTTCCTTTTTGAGTTAAATGTATGATTGCTCTCATTAGAAAACAAAAGTTATAAGCTTTGTGGACCATAAAAGACCATAGTATTTTGCCCTTCTCAGTTAGGCAGAACTGAGAATAAAGGTGCAGCTTAGAAGACAACTCAACTTGATTAACCTTCAGAAGACCAGATGCATGTGTACAGCTTTATGCTCTGAGATTTGTGGTTGTCACTGTTACTAAGACAGGTCTCACTCACTGGCTGATCTTGAGTTACAGAGCGATGAGGCTTGCAAAGAAAGGCAAATACAAGTTTTATTGGTACAGAGAGAGTAACACTGCAAACTAATGACTTCTGTCCCTTTAAATTATGGCTGGCAGGGGTTTGATATAGCAAGCCAATCTCTTTCGAATAGCCCATCAACATCACCTCTGCTTCCATCAGCATCAGCATCAGTTTGAACCCTGAAGTTTAGCTGGACCATCTCTCTGGAGGCCTTTGACTTGGGGCTAAGTTTTAACTTTGAAATATTACAAGGTTTACAGTGGATTGGAGACTTCTTGTCTTTTTATTTGATTTTTGCTTTTAGGTAAAATTTGTGAGCTCTTCTCAGAAACTAATGGTGAATGTAAATTCCGGACTGGCCAGAGACCAAATGTTATAATGAAATTTACACTTAGTGCAGTTGTCCCCATTTTCTGGCCTTCCCTTCCAGACATGTCATTTCTTACAGTGACTCTCAGTGGTGACACTGGTGCCCACTGGAATACTCTAATTTCCATTCTCTTACATTTTCCTGCTTCTTCCCTCAAGTTCCCTAACTCCCAATATAATTTGTTATTTATCTCCTTCATTGGGAGTTCTCACAGGTTATAGCTCAGCTAAACTGTCAAATTATTTTAAAACAATAGATGCATGGTGAACGTTGACATGATGCCATGTTTTAAAATAAACTGTTTAACGTTGCGCCTAACCCTGGCATGACATTCATATTTAAAGGACCTTTCCAAGCATTTACCCAAATGAACAAAGAAGTGGGAACCCTGCCTTCATCCACATGACCAAAAAAAAAAAAAAAAAAAGTCACATTCATATTAGTGCCTGTATTATGATACCCACCAGCAAGCCCTCAGCTGCCCTCACTGGAATTTCTGCAGGTTTCTAGGTTTGTGTGTTATGTGTTCTGGGCAGAAGTCCCCTTATGTCTCCCCTGCTCTGGCTTTCTGTTTGCTATCTGCTTCTCATCCAGCTGTTCAACAGACACAGCCTCTGGGATGTTCCTCTGCAGGGAGTGGCCCTTGTGAGAATGCCATTGTGGGTCTAAGGGGACTTGCTCCTGTGCCCATCATGCTGCCCTTTATCACCAGGGCCTGGCTCAGCACCACTTATAGCAGACTCACAATCGCCCATGAAAAGAGAGCTTTCATCTTTTCGGGTCCTCAGCTACCAGTCTCTTATATGCAACTGAAATAAAAGAAAAAAGCACATCTCAAAAAAACAAGCAACACTTTTCAGAGACAGAACAATCCCAGTCCTTATGAGAAAGTAAAAGCATTCTCAAGGGAACAAAATAAAAAGTAGCTCGACATGATACAGAGACACCATTTTCCATTATTTTATAGAGCAATTTCTTCCTTAGAATAGAACGTTTCAGAGAGATTCCTTTCTTGTTGTGATCTCTAAGCTGCATTTGCATAATTGAAGATCCGGTCAGGGTGGCACTTCCCTCCACTGCCTCCAAGATAGCCTTCAAAGCTATATTCAAGCCTCTGCTTCCTGTAAGACAGGGCTCTGCATTTTTCTTTATCTTTCATATCAATGTTTCAAAAATCTCAAGACTGTTAAAAGACATGTTAAGTATTTTAAGAGTTCATTTGAGCAAAACTTGATTGGATTTGGACAGTGCTGAACCAGACATGGTTAGGAATGCTTCACCCACAGAAACTGGAGAGAGACGTATAGAGAAAAAGCAGAAGCAAAGTATAGACATTGTTGATTGGCTATAGATTAAAACTTGGTTGGCTGTTCGTGATTGGTTTTCCTTAGCATCTTGATTTCATAACCTGAGGCATTTGCAGGCTTAGGTTTGGGTTTGCTTACAGGGGCTGCCAACATTACAGCCACCTCAGTCTAACAGCCTCCTTGTTTCATCATTTGACAAGGTCAGTTTCAGTCAGGACTCAAACTCAGTGAACTAGGAATGAATTTCTTTTGCTTATGGCGACATCGGCAAGGAGGAAGAAAGTTGCCTAGAATGGAGATTGAGTCTTGGTGGACAGGCCAATGTGTTACGTTAAGAGGACTGACTTCATGCTTCTGAGTCTTCCTAACAACTATAAAAGGCAAACCTGGACCACAGTTTGCTGATGAATACTGAGGACAGAGAGAGGCAGCTTTACTAATGTGAAAGTGGAGGTTTTAGAGAATGTGCCATCCTTTCCCCAATTTACATCCAGAACAACCTTAAGCACCCCTCACTTCTTCTATCAGCTTCTCACTGGCTGTTGCCAGAGCTTGACAGCTCTCATGCCTCCTTAGTGCTCTCTGGAGCCAGGAAAGTGAGTGCAGCAATTGGTTCTTGGTAGCCGGCTCTAGTCACTACTCTGTTTGGCCTAAGTGCTCCCATTCCCATAGCACCATACTTGATTCCGGTAATGAACTCAACTCTATGTCCTTGCTCAAGGGGAAATTATCTTTTGTTTAAAAGACAGGCGTGTGTGGAGTACGAACTTCTGTGCATTTTTATGGTGACTCTCAACAATGCAAATAACATGTTTAGCTGAATAGTGACAAAAATAATTGTATTAACTTTTTGCTCTGTACTTTGGCCTTAAAATAGTTGTGCTATGGAGCTCTTTCAAATTAATACATTAAAGTATTCTGTTCAGAGAAAAAGTTTTACTCTCTTTTGGCTTCTCCTTGGTAGTTCTTTTCATGCTGCTCAGATGCACAGGCAGGAGACTGTAAGGTGTTTTAGAGTTAAGGGAGGAGCAGCTAAGAAACTAATGCTTTATAGCCTGTGAGACATTTAACTGTCAGACAACAGAGCATTCAACAGAATTAAGTAGAACAAAGTGCCTTCTTTTTTATTTTACTTTAATGACTAAAGGAACAAAAAGAACAGAAGGGCAAATCTACATGTCATCAACCAAAAGCAGAGGGGTTAGTATTTTTCCAAGTGCTTGAAATGCTTCTTTTAACTTAATGCCTTTATTTTTCCCTCTCCTGGTCCATATCTAATGCTAAAATCAGTGTTTAAATCGGTTCACATACACCCAATGTAAATTAGATAATAACTGATGAAAAAGGAGTATCAGCTTTTTTCTCACAAATTCAAGAGCTGTATTTTTGTAAATGGTCCAAATATTAGTCATGTTTATTTCTTTTATGAACATAGAGCTAAGATAAAATCTGTTTTGCCTTTTTTCTTTAATTCTGGTGGCAAATGAGTTTCAGTGCTAATTTCTCTACTAATATCTCATAGCCACAACTAAATGTTTTCAAATGAATTTTAAAAATTGAATTATATTTTAAGAATATGAACTTTACTAGAGCTTTCATTATTGGATCTTTGCTGAAATTAGGGCCAAGCTGCTGGGAAGAACATTCTGAGATTTTTCAGTCCAGTAACATGAGAACAAAAAGGTCTTACAAGTAGTATAAAACAAAAGGGCATGTCATTATATATACATATATATAATATAGATTTTTATATATATATATTTATTATATAGTTAATAATATTTATTATTTATTATATAGTTCTGTTTGTGTGCATGTATACACACAAATTCAGGTCCAATAATACAAATTGACCTAAGACCCAGCACTTCCCTTGCTTACAGTAGAACGTTGAAATGTCAACTAGTAAATGTGTAAGGAGTTGAGGGAACTGGGAAATCACTTTTCAACCATCACAGAAATGATTTGTTCAGGCAAGAATTATCAGTGCATTTTAAGTCCAGGGCAATATTTTGATGAGAAGTAGAATATTTGCATGGTCTTAAAGTGTCTCCACATGGATTAGTTACATTAAAAAATATTCTAACTATATAGTGGAGAAATTGGATAACATCTTGACAGAGTGATCAGAATTGATATCATCAATGAAGGACAGGTGAGCATCATGTGACCCCATCTGTGCTATGGCCAGGAATTCATAACCTGAATCTAATTGTCAGAAAATTATTAAAACCAATGTTATAAAAGACAAAGAGTCTTGTGGAAGTATTCTAGACTATTACAAATTAAAGGAGAATAAAGAGACATGAAAACTAAAAACAGTATCTGATCTTGGACTAGATATTGTGCTGAACCAGAAAAAATGTTACAGAGAACAGTATCAGGTCATTTGAAAAATTAGAATACAGATGGTCGATTGATAAAAAGATTGTGTCAATGCCAGATTTCCTACGGTTGATAACTATTCTGTGGTTCTGTTAGAGAATGTCCTGATTTCTTATGAAATACACACAGATGTACTTAGAGAGAAAGGAAAACACAAATGGATACAAAATGTTAAAAATAGGTGGGCATAAGACATATAGGTATTCTTTTTCTTATTTTTCAACTTTTCTATAAATTTAAGATCATTTTCAAATAAAAGCTACCATCGTCTAAAAAGCAACATATACTGGGGCATACGCACCACACACAACACATATAGTATGTGTAGGTATATATACACACATTTAGATCCTTATTTTTATATTCCCATAGTACAGAATCAGCATCGTACAGATTACAGTGAATACAGAGATGCCTGTTTTGACTTGGGTTAGACAGATCTCACTAGGAGGTAACACATCCTAAGGGCATGAAAACAGTGAAGGAATCAAAGTCTTAGCAAGTGAAAGTGTGCAGAGATTCTGAGTATAACGTGGCCTCTGATACTAGAAGCCTTTCGGGGTAGGGAGGTGCTGTTAACAAAAACCTAAAGCGGCTGTTCCCTGAAAAGTCTCTGGGCCGCCATCCAATGTCCATTTTCTTTGGGTCGGCTCTGCCAGTGGGGCACAGGGGACAACTGCAGTGCCCTTCTTCATCCTCCCCAAACATAAGAAACCCTCGCAGCTTAAGCAGCTTGAGTCATGGCTGATTCAGGCAACAGTAGTGCCTCGTGAGGAAATGGTGGTGTCTGGTTCCCAATGGCTAGAAGGTGAGAAAAAAACACTGGATGTCCCCAAGAATGTCACCCCTATGACAGCTGGCCACACTTGCTTCAGACACTCACCAAGACTCCCAAAACTGTCATCTCGGGGGGAAAAAAATCCAGTAATTGCCACAATTGCAACCCATTTAATACCCACAAGCTAATGACTTCTTGGAAAGCTCACTGCTTACAATTATATGTGAAGCCTACATTCACACATTTTCCTGTGAAAAAGGCAAACTGCCACCCCAATCAAGAGACCGACCCCAAAATATGCATATACAATAAAGGCAGATATTCTTAAAACATATTTTACATTCATAAATACAAAGGCCTCAATCAGAACAGAAAATCAATGTAACGCTAGGAGAAGAATGCACGTCTCCTGTTTCTGCAATCAAATATTCTGCCTGGAGAACACCGCTTTAGGGAACATAAATAAAAAAAAAAAATAACAATGAAAACTATTCATCACACAGACACTGTTTTCTCTACCTTCCTTTATCAACAAAACTACGCTCGCTAAACATTGAACGGACACTGTTTTCTCTGTCGGTGGTCATACCAGTACCTACTGAGAAGAAAGGGGAAAAACTCACTAGATTTTAATCACGTAACTGTGGCAGAGGTTTTAGAAAGATCTACCCTTAGACTAGGACCGTTTGGGAAGTGAAAAAGTGAAAAGTGGAAAAAGGGAGATGATGTCAGGGTAGGTAGGTTAAAAAAATATTGAGAGGAGAAGAGTTCATCTGAAGGGAAAAAAGAAAAAAGGAAAGATAGAAAAGAAGGTCATAGGAAAGTAATTTACCATGCCCCTGCTTCCTTCGAATTGATTTTAAAGTCATATTCTGTTTAGACTGTCTATTGCAAACAAACCAAAAAGGGGAAAAAAAAACCCTAAAGTTTTGGAAAATGCATGCTTCTCAGTATGGTAGAATGTAATTTTTAATTATCTCATTAAAAAATAATGAACCAGTGAGGCAAGAATTTGGGCTGCCTCCTGCTCTCTGTGACTGCCAAAGAGACATCGGATTTATGAAAGAACAAAAGGTGTTTACCTAAGTTTCTCCAGTGATGAAATAAGCACCCATATACGTATTTAGAAATGAAACACCAATTTTTTTGTGTGAGTTCAGGTTATAAAAATGGTAACTCAAACCCCATTTACCCAGAAGCCCTGACTTATGAAAAAATAACATCGTTTTTCCTTAGAAGCTAAGGGTTAAAGATATCTACAAAGAAATGCAAAAAAAAAAAAAAATTATTTGACTAAAATTTTATATATCACTTTTGTGATGGACCATTTTACCATGAAGATAACTGTAAAGCAGTCAGGTTTAAATGAACTGAAATATCTCTTTGCGTTGTTTATGCAGGGATGATGGGTTCATCTGGTAGTCGTCTTATATACTCACCTAGTAATACACTGGAGTTCTTGACCATTACTGATGGAAGCATACAGGAGAAGGCTGGTCCACTAACACGGTGGTGTCCAGTTAGCCTGGGCACCAACATACCCTTGATCCTATGGTTCTTCATCACTGACTCTCATTCCTCTGAACAACTTTCACAAAACTTTAATATCAACTGCTTTTTTTTTTTAATACCATCAAAATCTCTTCTCTCTCAGAAAATAAGTCGACTGCCTTCTCCCCTGAGAAAAATAAGGTCAATAGGCAAGATTCTCCCCCTAAGCTTCCTTGGGTTTCCCTACTTCCCCATCCCCACCCTGTCTACAGAGGGCTTCATATTAGCATCTTTCTGTCTGACATTTCTCTTCAGCCTGGGAAACTGTTGGTAACCATTTTCTGTTACACAGAATAGAAAGAAGTGAGGGTTAGTTATAACTAGAGAGAAGGTTGGAGCAGAGGTATATGAATAAGCAGAGACAAGAAGAGAGGAGTTTCATGTTACCCTCTAATATTACTGTCCTCAATTTCCTTCTGTTCATAATGTCCAGCTCAGTTGAGGGATGTTTCAGAATCCTTCCTACAACATTTCATCTTTTGCTTACTTGGGTTTCTGCTGCAAGACACAAAACATCTTAACTAACATAACCACTATAAAAATTTCTAAGTTTAGGAGATGGTATGGATTGCATTTTGTTCCCCGAAAAGATATATTCAAGCCCTAATCCCCAGTACCTGTGAATGTGATTTTGTTGGGAAATAGAGTCTTTGCTGATATAGTCAAGTTATGATGAGATCATACTGAATCAGGATATGCCCTAATCCAATGTCTGCTGTCACTATAAGATGAGGAAAATCAGGACACAGACACACAGAGAAGAGGATGCCATATGAAGACGTAGGAAAAGAGTCTCAGAGGGAAGACAGCAATGTGAAGACAGCGGCAGAGATTAGAGCGATGCACCTGTAAGTCCAGGGATGTCAAGCATTGCTAGCTATTACCAGAAACTAGGAGAGAGTCATGGAACAGATTTTCCCTCAGCCTCTGGAAGGAACCAACAGTACTGGCACTGATTTTGGACATCTAGCCTCAGAACTGAGAGAATAAATTTCTGCTGTCTAAGCCACTCAGTTTGTGAAAGGTTACAGCAGCTCAAGGAAACTAATACAAGAGAAAATATTATTCTGGGTTTGGAGCTGAGGACACTGAGGCTAAATGTGGAAGTGACTGGCTTAAAGCGAAGTCAAATATCTGGCAAGAAAATGGCTGACCATGTCCTGTGATATTTCTTTCATGCCATCCAAGTAGCACAACTGAGAAACTTTCATTGAATCTAATACATCTTGTCTTATTCTGTGATTGACCTCCTGCTTCCAGGTAATAACTAGTTTATCTTTATTTTAATCAATCAATTTTATAAAGAATAAGAGAGAAAACATTATTAAAAGCCAAGGTGTTAAGCAAGAAAGCTGTAATGTAAAATGCTGTGACCATTATAGGTGACCATTACATTACAGTTTACATTTTGTGAAATCTCAAGGTAGCACTCAGCAGTGATAATACTAAATGCACCATTGCCTAAGCTGTCACATTGTTAAGCCACGTTAAAAATATACCAGGCCTCACTGAATCTTTAAGGTTTTTTGCACTCTGGTTTTCTGATAGATTTTGGATCATATTAAAGTATCAAAGTTTTACTTTTCAATAAGAACATAAGATACATTGACAGTCACTATGAGGGATTTAAAGGGAGTGAAAGAACAGTCATTTCTTGCATGCAGGTTATGTGCCAAGCATTGTGCTAAACATTTTTGTATCTTTACCTCTACTCCAAGTAGTACATATTATTATTCCCACTTTAAAAAGAAACTGAATCTCAGAGATGCTATATTATTGGTCTTAAGTCATGTAGGTCGTAAGTAGTAGAGCTGGGTGAGATATCTGTCTGTGACCATAACCGATATCCATTCCATTCTACTGAGATGAGAACTCAGTACATAGGCTTCCTGCTCATGAATGAAAAGGATGAAAATGCAGGCTTAAGAAATAAAAAGACATAGCAGTGCAGAAACATGAGAAATTGTGCTAGGACTAGATTAGATTTTTTTAAAGTTTCAGGAAAATAGCAGATGGAATGGGATTAATGTTTAAAGAAAGATGAAGCCATCACCCACGACTTCAGAGAAAAATATGGGTGTTCCCCCACTCTGGAGTAAATCAACAAAAGGAACAGTAAAGCGACATGGGGGTGATCATAGGATAATTTAATAAAGAGTTTTCTGAGACAATTGTCTCCCTTCTCCATGAAAACAGAATGGGTGGTAGCCATTGTTTTTGACCTCAAAAAGAAGACTGTGAC
This sequence comes from Eschrichtius robustus, assembly GCF_028021215.1. NCBI lineage: Eukaryota > Metazoa > Chordata > Mammalia > Artiodactyla > Eschrichtiidae > Eschrichtius > Eschrichtius robustus. The sequence continues at coordinate 16,423,265 of NC_090844.1, read as the reverse complement.
CTTCTCCATAAAGATGGCTACCTGTCGAGGGAGATCCCTAGTGAAGATGGTGGGACTCAAGAAAGAAGCAGAGCCTGATGGAACACTGGTTCTCCCTAATAGAAAGAGAGGAAAAAGCAAAAGTTCCACCCCAGACCAAGGCTCTCCTTACTGTACAATATGGACGTCCCCAAATTGTCTGCATGCTCCTGTAATGGATACCGTGTTGTGACACAATCCTTTTGGGGTTGAAAAACTCATTCCCCCAGTGCTGGGAGTGTCACTCAAGAATGGGCTTCAGTTGTCTACACTTTTGGGGGAGCACCTTAGGCTGAAGAAAGCTGCTCACCAAAATCATGTCCCCTTTCTTCCAGCAGTCTGTCCCTTCCAATGACTGGTACATACAAGACTATAAAGACCCAACCTGTTTGGCCAACTTGAGGCAACCATGAACGGCTTCTCTAGGTTTAGAACTCCCTGTGGAGTTGACTGAAGTTTTCAGAATTATGGCCCAAATTCTCCCTTTACCCCGCACCCCCTTATTTTGTTTTCTTTCCCAACAGGAGTTAATCTTGAGAGCAAATCCCAATTTCTCATGCTTATTTACGTCACAGAGCTGGCTTTCTGAGAAACCTAATCTGCACCACTCTCTAACACACACCCTACAAAAAATCTTCTGTTAGTGTGCTCAATTTACCTGGATTTACTGGTCATTCCCCCATTCAAGGGAGAGGCTTATTGGGCAACTAAGACTTCTCAACAGCAGAGGAAAGCAGCATAATCAAATTAATCAAACATTTTCACTTATAAATGTGCATGTTCAACTATGAAAATCAACAGATGTTTGAGAAAAAGCAACCCTATGAATGACAGTCACAAGAAACTACAGAACAATTGAGTATAGAAGAAACAGGTAGAGATTCAGAAGCAATTTTTCAAAGTATATGATTCAGAAACTGAAAAAGGTACTTCACATATCAACGGAGATATAAACCAAGATCAGAGAAAAATGATTTCTTAAAATTTTAAATATGATTATGAAATTATAAAAGAAATTCTGAATTTAAAGACAATTTTTAAAAGGAAACTTGAGAAGATCAAGCGTAGAAAAAAATAAGACCACAAAAAATGGAAAAGGGTAGAAATATTGAGTTGTAGAAATACAGGAAGTTGTCAAAGAGAAAATTAAAACAATGGGAGGAACAGATTATTAAAAATTATTTACAAAATTTTTCCCAAGCTGCAAAAAGATATAAGTTTTCACCGAGAAAAGTCTGAAGAGACAAAAATGATTCCTGGAGAAAATATCATGAACTTTCAGTACTCTAATATGAAACAGAAAAGCATAAAAGCTTTAAGGAGACAAAAGCTTTGCACAAGAGACATCCAATGCAAAGACTGGACAGTGCCGTGAATGAAGAATGAACTCCCATTGTGCTCAGCCACTGAGATGTGGGGTTTGTTTCTAATAACAGCTAGGATTGTGTTAACATAAAAATAAACTCCACGAATTTGATAAGTCAAGCAGTAGCAATTAAGTGGATTATTTAAAATGATAAAAAACAAGCAAGAAAAGCACCAAGTTTATAAATATTACAACTAATAATAACAGTGATGATCACGATGACAAGGATGAAGGTGATGATGATGATGATAATGGCAGCAAAATCCAGAGGCAGAGAAGGAAGGGGAGGTAGTATAAATGTGTTAAATTCCTCATCACAGTGGGGGGTTAAAGGTGAAGAGATACTATATAAATTTGACAAATTGGGAAACAGATGAAAAGATATAATAATTTCCATTACAGTAGTAACTGCCATAAAACTTAAAACCTGTTAACCCTGTTGTCTGTGAAGAGTACAACTATCGGTGAAAGGAGATGACTGCTTTCTATTTTACTCTCTTTTGTCCAGCTCAATATCCTTTTTCCCATGTGCATGCATTACTTTTAAAATGTAAACATGTTTATTCTATTTTGCAAAAATAAATAAGGTACATCCATTCAATGGAACACTGTCCTGCAGATAAATTGAATGAAATCACACAGCATTTACAGAAGTGGAGAGAAAACTTAATATATTGTTAGGAGTGAGCGAACTAAGCTACCCAGTGGTGGATATAAAATGAACTCAAGTGTGTAAATAAAACTGTACAAATAATCAAACATACATATAATAGGAGGAGTAGAAAGGGAGAGAAGAAAGAGAAAGAGAGCGATAGAGACAGAGACAGAGGATACAGAAGAGAACTCCTCATGAGGAGGTAATCAGAGAAGGTCCAAGCCTCCCCCAGGAGTGAATGTGCCCAGAAAGGAAGGGCAAGGTCTGCTGGCACCTGGACATCCACAAACGATAGAAATGACTGCAGTAGAGCAGGGCTGTCAATAACCCAGGATTTCCAGAATAACGATCGCTTATTCCCTGGGTTTGAGATTTCCTGGATGTGGGTATTAGTGTCCAATAAGTAAATTTCAAGTTTCTTTAATGAAAATCATAAATTACTTTTACATGCTAATATAGCTACTCAAAACACCATATGTTGTGAATTTTAAGGAATTGGCTTGCTGACATTTTCTTCAGGGGAAAACTTACATTTAAATGTGTACCTTATTTTTATTTATTTATTTATTTATTTATTTATTTATTTATTTATTTATTTATTTTAAGGTATTTAGTTTTTTTTTTAAATTTTATTATTTTTTTAACATCTTTATTGAAGTATAATTGCTTTACAGTGGTGTGTTAGTTGCTGCTTTATAACAGTGAATCAGATATATATATACACACACACACACACACACACACACACACACACATATCTCCTCCCTCTTGCGTCTTCCTCCCACCCTCCCTATCCCACCCCTCTAGGTTGTCACAAAGTAGTGAGCTGATCTCCCTGTGCTATGCGGCTGCTTGCCACTAGCTATCTCTTTTACATTTGGTAGTATATATAAGTCCATGCCACTCTGTTTTATCTGAAATAGCATAAAAAAAGAATTTTTTTTTAAACTTAAGTGGCCATACTGTAATTGTGATTCAATGTTGAATTAATCATATCCAAACTTCTTACCAGAATTATTCATTTTACTCTTTTCAACTCATATGAATGTAATCTAGTTTCATTTAGCCAAATTTCTCATTTTTCAATATAAAGCAGCAGACCTAGAATCTGGCAGCTATAAGTAGGTTGTTTTGTGGTGGTTTTATTTTTTTTCCCCCCGGAGAAATTCTGAAAAGATGTGATGATATTGTTGGTCAAAACATAATTGATAATGTTCTGGCCAGTAAATTGAAGCTAGATATACAGTAGATCCAGCTTTATTTCTTTTTACAAGCAACTAAAGTTCACCAACAAAAAAGAAAACACCAAGTGAGTGTTGAATAATGCTTTTTACTCAAGTGATTCAATGTTTTAGGCTGTGAAATAGACTAGTATTTCAGCAGTAGTCCAACAAGGCATGCTAGACAAGAACTGTGTCTTCAGCAACCTCAGCAAGCAATTCTGAACGACTTTGCAGTGAATATCATACTAGGAACAATCATAAATGTGCAGAAGCCTGAGGTCTTGTAGCAATTTATAATACGCAAATCCTCCATTACACCAACATATGTTCAGTGGCAGAGGGTGGCAAAAGCTGTCATCGGCTTCTGTTATCATAGAGACACACTGTCTACTAATTCCCTGATTGAGATGTGGAGCAATAAGCCAGATGAAGGCAGTTTGCTGTTCAGGAGATGAGGATAATAGGGTGCCAGTGTGGATACAGCAGCAGCCTGGACGGAGGTGACACTGACAGCTCTGTGGTGAGCTCTGCTGCAGATGCCACATTTGTCACTTTGAGCAGTTCCATCATGTCATTTCTGAGTCACCCTTAGCATCAAACCGCAGAACATAATCACCAACACAATGGCTCTGGAAGCCTGCTAATTCCCTGGCGATGGGATGAAGCTTAGCTGAACTGATCCTGCCCGGCTCTGCGTGCCTTGTGAAGGGAGCCGCCTCATCACGGGAAATTGAGAAGAGATCTGAAACTGAAGAGAACCTGCAGCAGTGTCTGTGAGAGTGCGGAATATCTTCAGTGACAGAAAGGAGAAGAAATGAGGAAGGGACAGAAAGCAGAGCCTCAGGAATGTGCAGTGACAACCTTGGCTTCCGGGAGACAGAAGGGCAGACAAGTAACCCCGGAGTGCAGAAACCAGCGGGGGTGATTTTTATAGGAATTTCAGCCTATTTACTCCAGTTCTGGAGAATGATGATGGTCGGCAGATTCTTTTCCCTCTTATGCTTAATGTGATTGATATCGATCACCAAAGCTCCTCTCCCACTCTTTCTTTCACTCTCTTCAGTAAAGAAATTTCAACTTATTTCAACCCAGTATTTGTCACATGCTCGCAATATGCCTGACAACGTGCAAGGGAGCATGAGAATGCAAAACAAGACTGGCATGCTTCCTGCCTTAGGGACTCCAGTAATTTTGGAACGACATGATCCATGAAATGTTTGGAGAAGGACAGAAGACAGGATATAATCGAGTGTCACAGAATGTATTAGAGGAAATAAGTGCCATGGCAGGTCAGGAAAGGTGGAGATCAGATCTTGGACCAGGTACAAAAGAGGTACAAAATGCACCATGAAGGACTCAGGTAGAAAGGAAACAGCACACAATACATTTAGTAGGTGAACCTTTTCATAGAGGAGATAGTGAGGACCCTGGAATGCCCTGTATACTCTTTTTTTTTTTTTAATTTTTATTGGAGTATAGTTGATTTACAATGTGTTAGTTTCAGGTGTACAGCAAAGTCAATCAGTTATACATATACATATATCTACTCTTTTTTAGATTCTTTTCCCATATAGGCCATTACAGAGTATTGAGGAGAGTTCCCTGTGCTATACAGTAGGACCTTATTAGTTATCTATTTTATATAGTGGAATTGACATACACGCCTTGTATACTCTTGTGGGATAGAAAAGTAGACACTGCCCCTATAAATATGGTCACTGTGGATGACAGTTGCAATGCTGAAGGCTTGATGCCTATGGATCTGGCCACTGAAAAGTATGCTGATCACAAAGAATATCATTAATGAATGGTATTGAATGGTCTATCTTAAACATGAAAAAGCTGAGACAAGGAGATTTTATAAATGGGCTGATGCTGCTTATCTTTCTTCTAATTTTAAGTACCAAGATTATTAGTGAGGACTCAGGAGTCTTCCCTTAAATCTTGAATGACATATTTTTTTGGAACATTGGAGACCCAAAGAAAAGGCCAATTATGGAATGAACTCAAACCTTGTAATAAAATAAGAGCAGTTTAATAAAAAAAAGTCACCTTAATTATAATTATAAGCTCAGGCTTAAGTAGATGCTAGGAGGGTATAAGAGCAACTGTGACACCTGCCCCCCTGCATTAATTACAAGTAAGTGTGCACATCCGTAGTCCACAGCCGGCACGAGGGAGACTTACTGTGCGCCCTAAGATAAGCAAACGGGCAAAAACAGTCACTCTGTCTAGCTCCAGTCCACAAAATCAGTGAGGCCTCGGGTCACCAATCCTGTAAGTTACTGACTGTATAAAGAAAATGGTTTTATCCCTGACTGTTGCAATATTGATTATATTATGACACTTGCAGATATGATAGGCATATAAGAAAACTATTGTTTTTCCATGATGAATAAACTAGGTATAGCCTCAATATCCCTGGCAATTTTTCTCTCTCACCTTTTGACTGGTTTCCACATTAGCATGCAGAGAGCTGAAAAATGAGTGTAGCTTCAACCTTAACAATAATAATCATAAAGTTTCAAAAGTAGATAAACAGCAACTCTTCTGGAACACATCAGAGAGCTGGCTCAAAATCTAAAGAGAGAGAGGCACCAGCAGGGAGAAGACGGAATGCCAGCACTGTCCTACCAGGGCAAGATGCAGCCAGTAAGAAGAGCTCAGCTAAGGTGACTGGCAAATTGGTGGAGACCCTGCCGAGATAGAGTGAAGACCCTGGGGCCCCAGGTACAGAGGGAGTCCACAACTTCTTGCAAAACTTTTCTACATGAATCCTACTAGGCACTCAGAGAAGTAATGAGAGAATCCTAAGAGTCTCCTTTGTGTAGAACTGGGGGAGGAAAACAGTAGCCACTGAAGGAGAAGTGAGGAATTTCACCAGGATCCTTCTCCACTAACTCCCTTGTGGAACAAATTCCTTTATCTGTGTGTGGGGTGAGGGAGAGGAGTGGAGGAAGGGAGAGATACATGAGGATCCAGGCCTATAGCTGCAGTTGCAGGAGGAGCAGTGCACTGAGAAGTCTGAATACCCTAGGATTTAAGAGTATGGTGTCTGCCTAAAACTAGGGCTTTTTCAGAACATCGGAGGTCGCACCCCCTACAATCCCCACAACACACATACACTCATTGCCAGGTCAGCAGGTGACATGTAACTTATAGGCAAGAGATAGACCCTCTCTTAGGTGTAGCTCACCAGGAAGAACTAAAAGCTAGAGGATGGAGAGGACATTGTAGAAAAGCCCCCTGGCAAACCAGCTCACACCCTAAACACAATGTATTTCTAGAGGAAGTTTAAAACTGTAGTGCCCTGAGGGTGGCCATAGCATAACAAACTTCAAACCTGCTCAATGCCTAGTTAGATTAGCTCAACTCTACCAGAAATAAAGGCATGCCCATTTCCAAGTGTGAAAAATATTTACCTCAGTCTCTACAATTCTAAAAGAGGTGTCTGGCTTTCAACAACAAAAACTGGAAAGCATACAAAAAGGCAAAACAATACAACACTCTCAAGGAAATAAGCAATCATCCAAACCAGACAGATACGCCACAAGTCTTGGAACATCTGACAAGGAATTTAATAACCATGATTAGTATGTTAAAGGTTCTAATGGGAAAAGTAGACAGCATGCCAGATCAGATGATAATTTTAGCATAGAGAGGAAGACTTTTAGTAAAAATCAAATGGAAATAATAGAAATGAAAACTACAACTTCATCAGAGATGAAGATTGCCTTTGAAGGGATTGTTAGTGGACTCCAGAAAGGTGAAGAAAATGTTAGTGAACTTGAGAAACCTATAGAAATTACCTAAACTGAAAGAACATCCAAGAGCTGTGGTACAATACCATACAGTCTAAATTTTGTGTAATTGAAAACACAGGAGAAGGGAGAACATGGCAGAAGAAACATTTGAAGAACTAAATACCTATTGAATTGTTTTAATTGGCAAGCCAGCCCTTCTAAAGGCTGAATGTCCTTAAAAAACTTCTCTGCAGATACTCTAATTCATTTCCTAAATGCTATTGTCTCTGTATATTCCTTTGACAAGTGATGAATAACAGAAAGACTAAACTGCAGATCTGCAGATCTAGTTTTTGTGTCAGCTACTTATCTTTTTTATTTTTTTTCTTTTTTTTAGCTACTTATCTTTCTTGATGCAGATCTTTTTATGGTGTTTGGGCCAAGGACAATAAATGTGAAAAATCTCTGTCTTAGATATAAAACAAATCAGATTATAAAATGTCCTAAGGAGTTGTACAGCAAAGAAACATGCTTAATATTTTTCAACCCAGTATTTCCTAAATCTGTTTGACCTTGTACCTCTTCTTTATACATAATATTCATTAAAATTGTATAAAATTAATGTTAAGATGAATCAACTTGGAGTAATTATACATGGGAGCTTGGTTGCTCTCTATTTTCCTTCTTTCTTCGGTGTATTTTGGTTTTCTAAGGCCTTGTATGAACTGGCCCTTAGCTGTTTCTCAAATTGCATCTTCCTTTGGTCTGCATCTCACTCACTATATTTTAGTCACGGGCTTCTGTTGTCCCTTAAACATTCTAAGCTCATTTCCTCCTTAAGACCTTTACACTTTTTTGTTACTTCTGTCCCCAAATGTTTTTCTGTCAGATATTTGTGTGACTTTCTCTCATTTTATTCGGGACTCTGGCAAACATCACCCATTCTGACAAATCCTCACTAGCAACCCTTTCTAAATTACCATCTCCCTGCATCGTTCTTTATCCATTTATTCTGTTTTATTGTTTTTCATAGAATTATTATTACCTACTGTTATACTTTGCATTCATTTTTTTCTTACCTGACTGCTGTAGAAGAATGTAGATTCTATAAGGTCCCGAACTTTATTTTCTATCTTAATCACTACATCCCCAATGCCTAGAATGGTACCTGGTATCAATCTAGAATGACAAGCACTTATAAACTTATAAAAATGTTTGAAAGAGTGCAAGATTAATGAATCAGTCTGAACTGCCTCTGTGGGGTCTGCATTCTTCTTTGATCCATCCCTAATTGGCCCAGCTAGCCTATGACATATCAGAGGTGATACACTAATTAGGAAACATTCTCTGTCTCTTAGTCTTAATTGTTAAAAGATCAGTCATTACGGTGTAAAGAATCTTTGACTTCAACAACTATAATTTTATTGCTCTAATTCTTTTCTTTTTAATTGATCTTGCACTAATTTAGGCAATGTAGGGGCCTCTGAAAATGTGCTCCACTGATATCTTTCATAAAAGATCATATGAGCCTGATTTGAATGATGTTGTGTAGCTTTCCCTAATTTAAGGAAAGAAAACGTTATCTTACTTTGGGAGATTATATACTCCTTTTCAAAAAATGGATTGTGGTTATTCATTCTCATATCCCCTGGACTGAGCAGTGGGGTTAAATTTAGCCTGGTATCTTGTAACAAAATGAAACTAACCATAATGTTGCTATTAACTTGTGTTGCTTTTATAACTACTACATGTAAAGGCTGACCCTGTCAGTTCAGTGCACCAGACAGCTTTTTAAAAAACACACACACAAGTGCCCAAACCTCATTTCCAGGGACTCTGATTTAAGTAGTGTGGGGATGAACTCAGGCATGGGCGTTTTTAGAGCTCTACGCATTGATTCTAATATGTAGCCAAGATGGTAGGCCAATGGTCTAGCTCATGGATAAATTACAGCATATATAAGGCAGTTGAAATCAGGGAAGATGCAATCAGGGCAGGCTGCAACTATGACGACAAGCTGGAATGAGGAGAGGAAAGTTTCAGACAAGACCAGACAATAAAACAGTTGCTTATGTAGAGAGCACTGACACACCAGTCAATCACAGAATGCTTGGGGTTCTAATTGCCCAGGACTGTGTGAGAAAACTAGTTCTCCTCAGGCCAGGAGAAAACCATAGGCTTCTATTCTTTATATTCTAAACACTCTCAGTTTTCACCTCTAATGGTTAAATGGCCCATATTCCAATGCCAGTCTTGGTTTCTGTGAGGGTGCTGGCATCTCCTCCTGCTTTGAAAAGCTCTCCAAGGCTGTTTTGACATGGAGTCTCATAGTATGTTCATGACTTCAGGGGTCCAGCAGGCACACCCAAGGATGCTTCATCTTGTACATCTGCTGGTCCTCCAGGTTCCTCTATATCTCTAGAGTTGGAGCAGAAGAGTAATTCAGGCTCAAGTTCCTGGCATCTTGGTCTGTTCTGATCTCTTAGTTGTCTCACCCTAAATCATCTTGACTGTAACTAAATAATTTTAAGCTACCAGTAGAAAAGCATTTTTGTACATTTAGAAGCTATGAACCTTTTTTTCTTTTTTCTTTTCCTTTTTATCTAACTCTAGTCTATCTGTCTGTCTATCTACCCATCCATCCATCTCTCTGTCTAATCTATATTTCTATATATAGATGTATACAGACATCCTTATATATGAAACTTATATGAGGAATTTATTGCCTTGTATTCTTCCAAAAATGGAAGAATATTAAAGTACATATGGCAGAACAAAATATTAAAAGCTCTATATCAATTATGAGAATAGATAAAATGAACACATAATGAGCATCTGTGGTATAATAAAATTGTCTCTAATCTTTGTCCCCAGTTCCTGGCACAGAGCTTCAAAAACTCTTGGAATTGCCTGAGTGATGAGTGTCTTTGTTATGCTGATGAAGTGACTTGGGGGGGGGGGGGTTACCTATCTGGCTTCTGGATGGGGGCTGGTCACCAGAAAGACCAACCATATGATTAAGGGTTGGAACTTTGGGCCAGCCTGACCTCTGAGGAGGGAGTGGAGATTGGAGATTGAATTCAAGTACCTGGCCAATGATTTACTTGATCTTGCCTAGGTGATGAACTCCCAATAAAAACTCTGAACTCAAGACTCAAGAGAAGCTTCTTGGTTCATGGACATACCATGAACTGGGACAGTAGTAGACAATGACCCTACAGGTACAGAAGCTACTGTGCACAGACCTTACCATTTGCACTTCTTTATCTGGCTGTTTATTCTTATCTTTTATAGTAAAATGGTAATTATAAGTATATTGCTTTTTTGAGTACAGAGTCTTTTTAGCAAAATATCAAATGTGAGAGGGTTGTGGGAAGCCCCTTTGTGTAGCTGGCTGGGTTGAAGTGCAGGGGGCTTGCAGACATCCAAGACTTGCAGCTGGCATCTAAAGTAGGGGCATTCTTGTGAAGGATTTTGCTCTTAACCTGTGGGTCTGTCCAGTTAGTTACTGTCAGAATTGAATTGTTCATGTAAATACATACAAGTATTTACACAAACACTTAGTCTTTCATTCATAGCCAATAACTTTAGATTCAATCACTATTATAATATATTAAAATATTTCTTTCCAAAAATAAGGACTATATTTAAATATTGTAATAGTGACTGACACTAAAGTTATTGGCCATGAATGAAAGATTAAATGTTTGTTTAAATTCTTGTGTTTTATAGGCAAATTTTCTATTAGGAAGTTACATTCTTACACCAATTCTCTGACACCAACTGGGTGCCCTGCAGTTCATTTGTTTATTCCTTCCTGATTCAAAAGTAAAGTAATTTCTTGCATACGTTTAAGAAAGATGAAGAAGTAAATCTCTTGAGCTTTTATGAATTATTTATCTTTTCTAAAACTTATGACCATTGAAAAACTAACTTATTTTACATTTTCTCTTATTTAAGCAGTTGAAAAGTGTTGATTTTGCATTTAGATTTTTCACTTCTTATTGTCAAATTTTAGGGTAACATTTTATAATAAATAGATCTATACTATTCTTTAAAGTAAAATATATATAATAATATTGAAAATTTTGGAGAATTAAATTCAGTAAACATGAACTCTCATTCTCCTATTCATTATCTTCCTCTTAAATATTCTTCTCTTTACTCTGGCTCCTGCACAAGAGAGATGTGGTACAGATGGAAAAATAATGCAAAGCCAGAGACAAAGAGAAAAGTTGTGATTCCAGGAGTGAACAAGCAAAGCTAACAATTACTGTTTTAAGTGAAATGATTATAAACTGGATATTTTTTAAAAAAAGAAAAAAGGGAGCTAACAGCCCATTAAAAAAAAAAAAAGCACACATAAAAACGAGATAATGAAGGAGAAACAAATATATATTTATATTCATATATGTTTATCTATAGCTATAGATATACATATCTGTACTCCACAGTCTGTGTGTGTGTGTGTGTGTGTGTGTGTATGTATAGAGAGAGAGAGAGAGAAGGAAATGAAAATATTTGTCAGTGAATTTGAGAACTAGAAACATTTTGAAATAGGCTCTTTCCCAAATTACAAAATTGGGCTTTTAGAATGATGAGAAGTCAGCATAGTGTGGTTTTTAAAGCGTGAGTTTTGAAATCACACATTTTGAACATTGGGGCTGTGTGAATCTGTGCAAGTTACATTTCTCGGCTGTAGTTAACTCATCTTTGAAAACTGGGGATATTGTGATCACTGGGGTGAGGATTACTGATACGTAAAACACCCAGCTCATCATTGGCACTTGTGAATGATAGTGAATTTGGCCTGGCTGATTCCAGACCTCACAGTCTATGGATACAAATGAGGATGTGAGAAGCCAGACTTTTGCAAAGATTGCCATGGACTATGTGTTACATCCTTTCATCTTTCTAAGCATGAAAACAAAGGACAGAGTTTGTTTAAAATGATTTTTTTAAGCTGTTAACCTTTTTATCCCAAGCTCCATGCTTCCCTGAGGCTGAACCACATAGGTCCATGCTTTTCCAGGGCTGCACACCTGGTGTTGATGCACTCTGTTGCATGATCACCGTGAATAAAGGGAGCTCCTTTCTACTTCTGATTTTTCTCGGGGAATCGTGTCAAAATGGTGTAGGAGAGGCAGGAGGAAAACTCCAATTTCAATCCATGCAATTAAAGAACATTTAAAACTATTTAATTGGGTCTGGATTAAAGACATGACATTGTCTCCACCTATTTCTGTGGTTCAACCGTTCATCATCTATTTGTCTTTGAACCGAGCCTCTAGGAATTGGGGGCCCCTGAAGTAGGAATACAATGCTAAGCTGAATTTGAACAAGAGTACTTGAAGCAATATCTTCTGATGTTTCTTAAACTGTCAGGTGATATAACAAAGTCAATGAAAATATCCTCACAAATTATCACTACCCATTCATTTCAAGAGAAATGCTTAGAGGAGTAATTATGTCTACTGATTTTATTTATTAAAATAATCGATTACTTCTTGAAATTACCATATTTCAAGAAAAACAAAATGTTTGGCTCTTGCTTTTAAAGTCAACTTTTTTCATAGTCTGACTTTATGAAACATCTCAAAATTAAACAAAATGTTTCTTAGACTTGCATCATTTTCCCTAATCCTAGAGTGAGTGTAAGTCTAGAAAAGCTTATGCAATTTAGTTTTCATGCATTTGCCAAGTTAAGTGAATCTTAATGTAAAGGTCAGTTAATATTAACTATTCTAAGAAGCAAGCTGAACAAATCTGGGTTCAGACCTCCTCTTAATTACTTTGCAGTTTATTCTCTTGACTGTGTGTTTAACTAAAAGCACCATGAGCGTTGGATGTGCAAAAAAATAAAACTCCCTTCCCTTGACTTAATCTTTCTGAAACTACTCTAACAACATGGTGTCACAGTTGGGCTTTTTTGGATAATCTTTTTTTTTTAAATTTATTTTTATGGCTGTGTTGGGTCTTCGTTTCTGTGCGAGGGCTTTTCTCCAGGTTCGAGGGCTTTCTCTAGTTGTGGCAAGTGGGGGCCACTCTTCATCGCGGTGCACGGGCCTCTCACTATCACAGCCTCTCTTGTTGCGGAGCACAGGCTCCAGACGCGCAGGCTCAGTAATTGTGGCTCACAGGCCCAGCTGCTCCGCGGCATGTGGGATCTTCCCAGACCGGGGCTCGAACCCGTGTCCCCTGCATTGGCAGGCAGATTCTCAACCACTGCGCCACCAGGGAAGCCCCCTTTTTGGATAATCTTGCTGGTTATATAAAGTATATCTTCTAGGCTGGGATCAACAGCTGTACACCTGCACTTAACTTTCTAAAGCTTCATAGTCTCTTTCTGTCTGTAATGAATGGAAGGCACCATCAACTCTGGAAAGAAACAGCCTGAAAAATATTGGCAATCCAAGCTCACCATGCAATTTAAATTTCAAAGTGCACAAGAGCTTTTGACGAGAATTTTATTTAATTATATTTTCCCCAAGAAGTATGCTTTGTAAAAAAATCTGTACCATGTCTTCTGTTTTATTTATTTATGTAACAACAGTCTGTTTACCTGAGTCCAATAAAAATCCTCTATTTGAAAATCAAAATGAATTGGAAGCCCCCTCAGATGCCTGTCTTTATCTACAAAAGATTTCACTCTGGCTAGGTGGCAGAATATACTAGAAGTGTTGAGCTAAATTGACATAAAAATCTTGCTGTAAGTCTTGCACACCGACCACCTCACTTCTGGTTTCCGTTTCTTCAGTGTTACAATTTTTCTGACTTTTTGTAAACATATTACTCACAATAAAAAACAAAGACATAAATCAGGGCTATAAAATGAGGCAGGAGAGGCCAGGGGCACATTACTCACAAGTGGGGAAGGGTGATCTAGCAGAAAGCGTTTGAGAATCGATTAGATCTTGCTTCTGTCATGTACCAGTGAACAGCTTTAGGCAAGCGACATATATGCTTCTGTGGTCTCCTCTTCTGCTGATATGTAGATAAGAATACAAAAGTAGAATACCTCTTTAGAATGAATAACTGAAACCTGCCTACCTCGCAGGGTGATTATGAGGATCAAAATATGTGAAAGGTTCTTGTATGTAGTAAAGATACATAAGGACATTGAAAAAAAAACGCAGTCTGACTTCAGAACCCCACTTCTAGCCACTGCTGAGACTGCCTCTCAAAAATGTATATAAATGCACCTGGATCAAAATCAGTGTCGAATGCTTGCTTTCTTTATTCTTTCCCTCCAGAGTGTTTATATTTTGGCCATAATTAGTCCTGGGAGCTTTAAGAATTAATAGAAGATTACTGTGGTCCCCATTGACCCAGACCCAGCTCAATTCTGACTCTATTTTCCATCTAAGGTGCTTTCATGTTGCCCTAGTGTAGAAAGTCATGCAAGAAAAAGATTTCGTCTACTAATTCCCATTAAATTGTCGAGAGATCACTTTCCAAAAAAATTTACATTTTAAGTAAGAGGATATAGGGAGAGGGAAACGGTAAGCCCAAGGGAAATAATTACAAATGCAATTTCAATGTCTCCTTGAATTCTTTGGGAGGAAATGAAGAGCTTCTAAACATCCTTGAAACCAAAGCATTTTAAGCGATCGTCCACGCTTCTCTAGGAGAGCCACCAGGTAGCTGGGGAATGTGTGTGAGTGGAATGGGCTCTTGCATTATGGTCGCTGGATCATTCAGGCCACCGTGTATTTACTTTTTAGGGTGAAGTAAAAAAACAGAGGCACAAACCCGCATAATTTTTTAAATGGTGTTTGTCCCCCCTCTCTGTGTTACAAGTATCTCAAGTTACAAGTAATATAGAAAACTTCCTTCTGTAAAAGCCTGAGAGTTCTGAAGGCTGCAATCCTCTTTATATAGACCAGAAACCTGAGAATTTATGTAATGGGTCAGAATCACACCGTTACTAGTACTGCTTGTCTCTGAGTTGGGTATAGAGGGATATATGGTAGTAAAGACACTATTTTCCACTTTGATGACAATCCTAAAGACTAAGCTATAGACCCTTATTAAACTTTATTTTTGTTATAGTTTATTATTTTTCCCTTCCCAGCCAAACTTTTTTTTTTCAGCTTTATTGTTTTTAAAAAACTTTAACAGCTTTATTGCAGTATAATTGGTATACAAAGACCTGCACATATTTAATATGTACAATTTGATGAGTTCAGACTTACGCAAATGCCTGTGATACTGTTTGTTTGTTTTTAATCCATTCTGTCAATGTCTGCTTTTGGATTGCAGTTTTTAATCCCTTTACCTTAATGTAATTACCAATAAGGCAGGATTAATGTCTGCCACTTTGCTGTGTGTTTTCTATATTTCTTATGTCTTTCCTGAGCTTTAAATCCTGTATTTTGTGACGTATGGGTCAGATTCATTTGTATATCCCATAGAAAATATATACATATATATATATATATGTCCAAATATGTCCAATATATATAATATGTCCAAAACCGAATCTATATCGACCTCTATTACATTATTTCTTTTGTGTTTTCTATCTCAAGGAAGACTAACATCCATTCAAGTATATGAAAAATCAAATTGCCACTGGTTACATTTCCATTTTCACTCACCCCATCCAGTGACTCACAAATACCTACAGATACTACCTCCCCAAGTGAGTCCAGACCACCAGAGCAGGCATACTCATAGGTGTCTCTGCTCTGTTCTTCTCTCTCTACGTCCTAGTATCCATTCTGTAGCTAGACAGATATTTCTAAATAAAGTAAATATGGTCATGTTAGCTTAAAAATGTCAGTGGTTCCCACTGCTCTCAGTTTTATAGTCCTTACTGTGCTTTACAAGACCCTGCCTGACTTGGGTCCTTCTTGCCTCTCTACTGCCATCTCTCACACCTTAAACACCTGGCCCCTGTCAAACCAAACTTCCTTCCACCATCTGACCTTACTCTGCTCTCACCTATGGCTTTCTGTTAGTAACACATTTCTTTCCATCCTCTTTTTATGTAGTTAGTTCTTATCAATGCTTAAGATTTCTATCTGATAATTACTCTGTACCAAAAAAAAAAAAAGAAAAACGTCCTTGGTACCTCTATTTGAGTTACCTTCTTCTAATGTTTACTTCCATAAATCGTGTACTCATCTTACATAACTAACATCAATACTTTTGAAATCTATTTCTTTTCTCTAGTCCCCAAATAATCTCAAATTCCATGAAAACAGGGACTTTAAAATTTTTGTTTTTTAATATATCCTATAGTACATTCCCCAAGACCTACTGGTTACCAAATAAATATTTATTGAATAAATGAATGGATAGCTCAGTTTTCCTTAGTATGTCATTTTGAACCACTCATCCATAAATTGTTGAACTTCAAAAAATTATTTTTAGGTGATGTTTCATTCAGACAACATAGGTGGGATTAAATGCATAAACCAGAGATAGTCTAAAAGTAATTTTTCTATTTTTATAAAAACCTGTTACATCTCTTCTTATCTCCCAAACTTTGAAATTCAAGAGTCTTATCTCATACGGCTCAAATGAGTGGCTCAAAGATAATTTCCAATGTTTTGAAGGTTACAGTGTGTTATAAATAAACCAGACTGAAAATAGAAGATTAACCAGCTATTGTAAAAAAAGTAGTAGCCTGTGGAACTGAATAACTTAGATTCTAACCCAGTCACAACACTTTATTTGCTTTGAAAGTGCAAAGGATGAGTTTATGAACCCTAACATTCTCTTTAGGACTATCACATTACAATTCTAGATTATACAAATATACAGCAGAATCTTGCTACAAATATCCCCTCCATTTTATATGGCTTTTTATTTTGTCATTGTCTTAACTGAATTTTAACTGTTTCACATTTATATTAATTTATTCTGCTTACACTGTTCTTTGGAACATCAGGTAGCAGCAGGCTTAGCCATCAATCTCTATGCAAATAAAACTATCACCCTGACAGAAATTCTCTCCTTTGATCAAACTTTAGTTCGGGTCCTCCGAGCTCTCTGCTCCACTAGGCCCAACCTCAGGTTTCAGTCTCTGTCCCTGTAGAGTCCAGTTTTAGCAAAAATCCTGTCAAGTCACTTTAGAGAGAAGCCCTACTCTTGATGTCTGATGATCCCGGATTCTTGACCAAATTCCTCATTCCCCACCGTCCCCCAGGTGATGTCTGATCACTCTAGCCTGCCTTCAGTAAGAATCCTGTTAGGACAGTTTAGCAAGAATTAGCCTACCCTTTTGGTAATTTTCCATCCCCCCAAATCTGCCCTCCGCTCTAAGTCCCCACTTTTCCTTGCTGTATTTGGAGTTGAGCCCCTTCTCTCTCCCCTAGTGCAAAACCCCCATTGTAGTAGTCCCTTTGAATGAAGTCTTCTTTACTATGTTTCACAAGTGTCAGAATAATGTTTTTTTTCTTCAAAACATCTCATTAGCTTTATCACAAACTTACTAAAGAGAAATCAACATAGTTCATAAAAATCCCTTTAGGATTCAGACAGGTGCTAATTAATCCTTTATCATTCTAAATTTTATTAGCAACCTGGTTTTTAAGATGAAATGAACAGTACAAAACGATTTTATTATGAGACTAAGTGAGAATTTGACAGGAAAACCATGTTTTCCCACTGAAGTAACAGCAACAACAACAACAAAAAAGAACTTACTTTTGGATAGCAAGCTAATTAATAAAACATTCGCTTTTGAAAATCTACATCAGGCAAAGAATGACACTAATTACTTGAAGAGTCCTCTTTAAGTTATTCAAATGTAATGTAATCATTGCTAGTGAGGGAAGGTGTAAAAACACCTTTTGCTATTTGAACAAGGCTGCGTCTTACACAGTGTGCAAAGTTAGTCTCTAAGGGAAAAGAGGGTGTTTGTTTGTTCTAAGGGAAAAGGACTTCAAACTAGGAAAGAGATTGTGACCTCTACTTTTTTTCCTTTGATGAGCTTCTCATTGAAGTCATGCATGGGGTTTACCAAAACCTCTGGTTCCACTTTACATCTTTATCCAGACATTGCCCAGGCAGAAAGCAAGTACTGTAATAGGGAGAACTAGTCTTCTTTAGTGACTGTGTAGCCGTTTTAGAAACATCAATAGTAGAGTGACAAGGCACTAAAATTTAGAGACATACAGGCGGGACTTCTTTTGGCTAAAGCTGTGGTAGCACATTTTCAAGGGAGGAGGTGAGTGGTCTATATCTCCATCTCCATCTCTATCTCTGTGTGTATCTGAAATCTGTGTATAATACAGTACATTTCAGAAGGGGTTTAAGTGATGAATTAAAAAATAAAATTAAAATGTTATCACTGGGTAGTGAGATTACAAGTAATATTTTTGCTGCATTTGATTTATTACATTTCCCAAATTTTCTTCAGTGAAGGTATATGGCTTTTTAAGTATATGATTGGTCAGGCAAAAGAAAAAGAGATTTTACAATATTTAAACAACAGAATTAGCTAACTTGATCAAAAAGCTATCACACGCAATGGTTGAATCATACACATTCTTTTTAATCACTCAAGAAACCTGACAAAAGATATTCTATAAACAAATTTTGCCAAATGTCAATTGATTTCTCTCAGTAACAACCAGTAAAATTAGGCTAAATTCTATATCAGAAAGATAATGCCATACCTCTGGATGATTCAGAAATTCAAAATATCATGAAATTAGAAAAAATCTAGAGCTAGGTAATATATATATATTTAAGTAGATAATACAAAACATAAAAACTCATGGTATGCAGCTAAAACTGTACTCAGAGAGAAATTTATGGTATCAACTGCATATTATCGAAGGAGAAATACTGATAATCAATGAACTAAGCATGCAATTTAAGAAATGTGAAAAAGAAAGTTATAGATTAGAAACAATACAACAAAAATCAATAAGGACATAATAAACTGACATCATCAATTTTAACTGATAAATAATAAACTGACATCATCAATTTTAACTGATAAATATGAAATTTTGATGAAATAGATAAGTTTCTAGAGCAGATGATTTAAGAAGAATAAGATCTCTTGCCACTGATGGTTGTACTAGTGAGGTATATCAAATATTTGAGGAATAATATAGAATCTAACCATTAAATAAAGTATGAAAGATTAGAAAGAAGAAACAGTCTTTCTTTAACTATGACATAATTATCAGTGCAGAAAATCCAAAGGAATCTTAGTTTATTAAAATAATAATAATTTTTAGAAAGACTAGTGAAAATAAATCAATATAAGAATGTATTTTTATAAAGCAACAAAAATATTTTTATAAGATTCCATGTATGAGAGTATTAAAAATATAGTGTGTATTTTAAAATGACTGTAATACCTACAAAAATTTTAAACTTTATTAAAAGATACTATAAGAAGACCTATTCTAAATAAATAAAAGGATATACTAGGTTCATGGTTTGAAAGGTTATATAAATGAGTTTCAGATTTCCCCAAATGCTTCTATACGCAATGGAATCAAAATCCAATAGGATTTCAGTGTAATTTGAAAGCTAAATATGTAAAGTATATATTAAGTATAAACATTCATGAATAATCAAGGTCCTCTTGAGGAATGATAACAAGGTGAGAGGGGTTGCTTTATTACATATTTATATAATAGAAGGCAATGACAATTATGATAATATGGTAATTAAAAGTTAATAGTAAAACAATGAAAGAGAATAAAAAGCCAATAAATTAATTAATATGAACACTTAATTTAGGACTAAGAACTTCTGTTTATCAAAGACTGTGATAAAGAGAATGAAAGAACAACATGAAATTGGAAATATTATATTTTCATTTGATATCTCTTACAAAGGACTGATATTCAAAATATATAGAGATTCTCAATCTATAAGGAAAAGACAGGAAACATAATTTTAAATGTGCAAAATAAAATAAGGATATCACAGTTGAGAGAACAATAAAATGATGGTACATTTTGTAAAGAGATGCCAACTCTTTCGTAAACTGAAAAATGTGAAATAAAACCACAATTACATAATCAATAAACTCTCACCAGATGGACCATAGCTGGTCTGACAAAATTAGAACAGGCCCTTCCTCAAACACATAGCCAGTTCTCTCCTCATAATAACCTGTAAGATTTTAAAGCTGTGAGGGTGAAAACCTCAAAAGTTAAGTGAAAAACCCCAAAAAAGGCACCCCAAAAAGGCAGTGTCTGTCTTAGGGGACAGACACCTGCCAGGCTCTCAATAAAAAATTCATGAGGGCCACATACAAAGACTAGAAACAAACTAGAAATAGACTGAGTAGTAGTGATAATTGTAACCCAGCCCAGATCCAGCTTGGTTTCTAATTGTGTCCTGGTGATCAGCTTCTTATCCTCTCTGCTTAACAAAGGAAAGGGGACCATTCTGGGGAAAATAAAATAATCTACAGTCTTTTATATACACTGTAGGTTTAAAAAAAAAGTATCAATGACCACACATGTGAAGAGGCAAGAGAATGTGACCAATAATCAAAAGAGAAAAGAAGGACAAAAGTAGTAAGCCTACAGATGATTCTGATATTGGAGTTATGGCAAGATATCTAAAATAACTAAAATCACGATTTTAAATATTTTAAATAACAGAGGAAATGAAATAAATAAATAAGGAATAATTGTGATATGGAAGTGGACTTTTAAGGAAGAAACAAACAGATATTCTAGAACCAAAACGATACAAACAGCTAAAAGTGAGCCCTCACTGGATGCATTAAACAGCAGACTGCACACAGCAGTTACCTTTCAGGGACAGGGCTTGTTTGTGAGTGAGCTGAAGCTGGAACACAGAGATCTGGCTCTCAACATGAAGTTCTTCTCAGACCCTCAAGTTAGTGTAACAGCAAACGTTCTGGAATTTTCTCCTTGATGAAAATGTCCAGTTAGACCTGCCAAATTTGAAACTGCTTATTTGCTGTATCTTAGGGCAAAAAGGAAATACAGTGAACAAGAAGAGCTGTATGTTGTATTATCAGATAAACCATTGTTCAAATCCTGTTTTTGCCCTTGATCACCTCTGTGATCTTGGTTAAATTCCTTAATCTCCCTGAGCCTGTTATTTTACCTGTGAAAATAAGATAATAATAGATTCCCCTCAAAATCTGAGGGAGAAATAAAATTATCAACAAGGAGTTTATGCTGACCAGGTGTCTAGCAGATGATCAATCATTGCTAATTCCATTAATTTTCATTATGGATAAATTTAAAACAACTATTAGCATTTCTCCAAGTTGCACAGCCTAATGTTGCTTAATAAATGTTATTTATTGAGAGGTTCATCTAAGGTAATAATTGCTTCGTAATAGTTGCTTAATAATAGTCCTGGAACCTTGCCTATTCTGTTCAACTTTGGGCTTTCTTAAGACAGAATAGGACAAAAACTTCTTGAGTACAAATTCATTTTTAGATTTTTCGGTATATGTCTATTAAGAAGATATTACAGAGTTTGATATATTGTTTGCAAAGCTTTTTATGGTTTTTAGGATAAACATTTATTGCTAATTTTGGGGGGATAATCATTTTTCTTTCAAAATGTGGTTGCCAATCACAAATCATAAAGTTGTTTCTGGTAACAAATGTATCAGGATAGTATGTGCTGGAAGGGAATTATATACACAATATGGATTTTTTTCCCTCTTCTCCAGGATATGGTTTCGCAAGTTGCAACAAACCTCTATAGAACTGAGTTCAGGCAAAGTCTATCTCTATTAAATTGAAATGATATAGAATTATTTTCAGCTGGTCAAGCTATTCCAGTACACAAAACAGCATTTCCAAGTGAAAAGAAGTAGTAAATGAGCACCTTGGAAATGTTCGTAAACACAATCAACAGTTCATTATGATATCAAGTATCTCAAAGTAGGCAGGATCAAAAATAGACACAGTAGGTAATTATAGCAGTGAGCATCAGCTTGTTAAGTCCAAACTTATCTTCCCTGATGCCAATCTCCTTCCTGCTGTTTCTATCAAGAGTAAGTAAAAAACTTCATCCTTTCCTTTCTTCCTTTTCCTTCTAATTGGATTATCAGCCAGAGGATGCTGCCAAGGGAAAGAGAAAATGTTTGTTTATTTCCACATTCACATTCTTTACAGTCCTTTTGTATCTTGACAAGAATCATGAAGGGGAAGAGAGTAATTCTAGTTCATCATGAGAATATAATTCTATGTCACATTTTACATATTTTTATAAATTGAGCTTTGTCTGGAATTGATTTTGAAATGTTTGTGTCTACACTGAGTTTCTCAACTGGTTTTGGTGTTTTCTGTTTGCTTTTTTGTTTGCTTTTTATGAGGGTTGAAAGGGAGGAGGGCTTATGTGTGTTCAGATATTTAAAGAGAATATTCTTTCTAAAATTCCACCCTGGATTATCAGGAAGTGAGTCAAATCCTTGTTCTTATCTTAGCTAGGTCTATTTTTCCTATCATCCCATGAGTTCACATACTGGTTATCTTGGTGCCTTTTGCTGGACTAAGAACTTTCATTGCTGGTTTCTCTACTCTGGAGATAAATAAGATATATCTATGTATGCCTCTGCCTAGGCTGAAAATGAGAAATTTAGTGAGAAATTTTACGCATTTGCTTAGAAATCTGCAAAGTTAAAAAAAAAAAAAAACTTTTTTTCCTTCTGTAAGACAGGGTTTATTTCTCTTTCTTGTTTACAGGCATTTCATTTTTTCTTGCTTTCATACAGTGGCCAGAACTTTCAATATAATGTTGAATAGACATGGAGAGGGAAAACATACTTGCCTTGTTTCTGAACCACAGGATTTTTGTAAATTCCCTTTACACACTGAGAAAATTCCCTTCTATTGCTAGCCTGTAGAGAGTTTTTAACAGAAAGTAGTTTTTAATTTTGTTGTTCCTTTTACTATAACTATTAAGATAGTCATATGTTTTTGTTTTAGTTTGTTAATAATTTATCTGTTGCTGCAGAACAGTATTACCACACATTTAGCAACTTAAAACAACACATATAACTTTAAGTTTCTGGTTTGGCATGTAGGGTGCTTATAAGTCATCACTCCAACCTAACAAGTAAAAAACTGAACGAACTGAAAAATCAACAGCTCTTCTAAGATCTGTCAGAGACTTGAGGCCAGAGGGCAAATCACTGCCCCCAAAATTGGAGAGACAGACAGGCAGACACAGAGAACCCCAACATGAGCAGAAACTGCTGAACAGAAACTTCTGTTAGAACCCCTCCCCAGGTAGGAAGACTACATTGTAATTAAAGTATGGCTGGAGGCTCAGTGTGGACAAGTCTGAAAATGAAAAACTCCAGGGGAGCCAGTCACAGGAGGAGCCCTGCATTTTTGTGAGCTTTATCTCTGGGAACTGTACCAGAGGCCAGAGGAGAAAAACACCTTACTTATAAAGGAGCAAATAAAACAGTTACTTCTGATTTCTCAGAAACCATGCAAGCAAGAAGAAAGTGGAGTGAAATGTTTAAAGTGCTGAGAGGAGAAAATCACCAACCTAGAATTCTGTACCCTGTGAAATCATCTTTCAAAAGTGAAGGAGAAATAAAAGCTTTCTCAGATATACAAAAACTGAGAAAATTTGTTGCCAGTGATCTGCTCTGTAAGAAATGTAAAACAAGTTCTTGAGAGAAGAAAAATGACATAGGTCAGAAACTCAGGTCTACATAAAGAAAGAAAGAGCACTGGAGAAAGAATAAGTATAGGTAAAATAAAAACTTTTACTTTTCTTATTCTTAATTGATCTAACAGATAAGGGTTTCTTAAAAAGAATAATTGCAACAATCTATGCAGTCATATATATATATATTTTATATATATATATATATATATATACACTTATGTATAAGTAAAATGAATGACATCGATAAAGGGACAAGAGAGAAGAATTAGGAACGCTTTGTTACTATAAGGCACTTGTACAATTTATGAAGTGTTAACAGTGTTATTTGAAAGTAGACTTGAGTTAGTTGTAAAATACACTGCAAACTCTAGGGCAACCACTGAAAAATATAAAAATAAGAAGTATAATTTGTATGGAATTACGAAAGGAAAGGAAATAGAATCATAGAAAATACTCAATTAAAACCATAAAAGGCAGAAAAAGAGTGGAAGACAAAAATAGGAAGAAAGAACAAGGGCAACAGATAAAAAAGAGTAACAAATATGATGGATATCAATCCAACTACATCAACAGTCACTTTAAATGTCAAATCTAAAGACACCAATTAAAAAACAGAGATTAATCAACTGGATTAAAAAAAAAAAAAAAAGACCAGAGCCAACTATATGTTATCTACAAAAAACCCACATTTAATATAAAGACACATATAGATCAAAAGTAAATGGATGGGGAAAGAGATACCATGCTAACATTAATCGAAAGAAAGCAACAGTAGCTGTATTAATTTCTTCAGAGCAAGGAAAGTTATTAGGGATAAAGAGGGAGGTTATGTAATGATAAAGGGGTCAGTTCTCCAAGAAGACTAGCAATTGTTAATGTGTGTGCACCTAACAGGAAAGTGTCCAAATATGTGAGGCCAACACTGATAGATAAAGGAAAACTAGATGAATCCAGTATTACAGTTGGAGACTACGACACCCCTCTGAGAAACGGACAGCCCAGTACACAGAAAATCAGAACATCCTTCTCACTCTCACAGGGAACAGTCAGCAAAATAGGCCACATCCTGGGCCAAAAAATACACCTTAACAACTTTGCAAGAATAGAAATCATACATTGTCTGCTCTCAGACTATAATAGGATTAAACTGGAAATCAATAGCAGAAAGATAGCTAGGAAACTCTCAAATACTTGGAGACAAAACAGTATATTTCTAAGTAACACAAAGGTTACAGAAAAAGTCTCAATGAAATTTAAAAAGAAAATTTTTTGAACTAAAAGAAAAAGAAAACACAACTTCTCAAAGTTTGAAGAATGCAATGAAAGCAGTTTCATATCTTTTTTTCCAGGTATCTAGTCATTTACTCTCAGCAATTCCTATAGTTGTTAATCCTTCATGGGGAGAAGCAGAAGTCTCCACAATGTGTTTAGTTATTTCCAATATAATCTTATTTAATTTGTTTGCCTTGATATTTTCTGATTTGTTTGATTTGTTTTCCTCTAAATTTCTGCTTGAAAGTCTTTTCAAAAGGCTGTCATGTTTAGCAGAAAATATAGAACACAGAATTTAGATTCAAAACAGCATTTGCAAACAGCTACCTATGTGATCCACTTAAATTATTTAACTAAATTGTTTCCCACTTTTTTCACCTACAAAATAAGAGTACTTACATCCCTCTTGCAGATTTGCTGGATAGATTAGAAATAATATTTTTAAATATCTGGGGCTCAATAATAAATGATAGCTATTATCATTTACAAATTTTAACCAGTATTCTGTATTTCTTCATTCAGTGTTGAATCTTGTGATGATGAAATAATGCAGCTTCTGTATATATATATACATATATATATATATATATATGTATATATATATGTATATATGTGAAATTTCAATGAAAGCTAATTTAATAAGCTTAATATAGAGGGAAAAATTGCTTGTTACCATAAGATCTTAGAGAAAACATGGTAAGCCACTAATTATTTTCAACATTATGATAACAAAAAACTTAAAATAACCAAAATACTTATACCTAAGTATAAATTATTAGGGGCAAAGCACATACTCGAGAATAGGACAATGTAACTGACCGGGCATTATGGTCTTCTTGCAGTTTTATCAATGAAGAAAGCTGTTTTAACGATCATCATAATGAGACAGTTGGTTTCGCTTATTAAAAAATATTTAGTGTTTTCTCTTTCTCCTTCCCCTATTGAAGTTGAGATGACAAAGTTAATGAACAGCATATTGTGTCGGCGCATTGTTAGTGTAAATTGGTTATGTTCCCAAGCCTGTTTATGCACTGTATTTATTATTATATATAATTGTACACTTAGTGTATAAATTAATGAGATACAAATGTGAAGAGGGATATTTGTATTTAAGACTACATTGAGTGCTTTGTAAACACTATCAAGGTGAAACAAACATATTTTTAAGAACATATTTTATTTTAGAATTATTTTTGTTTTAATTTTTATTGGAGTATAGTTGATTTACAATGTTATGTTAGCTTTAGGTGTACAGCAAAATGAATTAGTTATACATATACATATATCCACTCTTTTTTAGATTCTTTTCCCATATAGGCCATTGCAGAGTACTGAGTAGAGTTCCCTGTGCTATCCAGTAGGTGCTTATTAGTTACCTATTTTATATATAGTAGTGTGTATATGTCAATCCCAATCTCCCAATTTATCCTCCCCCCCATTACCCCCTGAGAACCATAAGTTTGAAACAAACATATTTTTGATTGAATTCCAGGCCAGAATGAGGAATTAGTATGGAGGGAAATCATTAAAAAGTAAAGGAATTTTTTCTTTACGTAAATTGCTATAAGTACTTTTAAATTCTCATTCTTCTTTTAAAAATCAGATATATTTTGGTTGATACACTGTGGCTATGTTTTATTTAGTAAAATCACACAGCACTTTTTTCAACAAACCTGTACTCAGAAGAAAATTCTTGGCCCTAAAGCAAAAATAAAGAATAAATATACAATCTTATGTCCTAAATTCAAATCAGATTTCTTAGCTCTAATTTTTTTTAATTCTCACTTTAACTGAGTTTTTTAAAAAAGCAATCACCTACTCATTCTCACTACATCAGATAGATGTTTTATACTGCAGTGCTAACGAAACATGCAACATAATTCTCTGCCCTCTTTCATGTCTTACCCATTTCCTTTCTTTTGTAAAGGTCTACCTCCCTAACCTTCAACCCCATCTTTTATTGATGATGTTCAAAAATAATAAGTAAAATGATAACTGCTTGTAAGGTGTCAGTCTCTTGAGTTGAGGAAAAAATAATTGTGAACATCCATTGTCCAATCCAAGTAAGGGTCTTGGAGTGATAGGTGTCACAACCAGTGAGCACCCAGGGCTCTCAAATGCTATTCTAATCATTAGAATAAATGCTAAAAGACAAAGCAAGTGATTCACACTCCAGGAAGGATTTGGACAAAATAGATCAATGATTATATTGTATAAACTTGGTGGTTGAAAAATACATAGGCAGGACCCTCTCATTCTAGTTAGGATTCAAGGGAGATTTCAAATCAGAATTGACATTTAATTATTTTAGGACAAATGATTTAAAGACATGGAATATTAGGTATAAAGGCCCAGAAACAAGAGAGAAACAAGACAAAGAAGAAAGAGCTAGACAGAGAGTTAGAGAGAAAAAGCACATATTCAAGGAATGAAAAGTAGTTTAGAAAAGTTTATCATAGACTGTTTATCAAAATGGCATCAGAAGCTAGATCATGAATCGCATGACCTAGATTTTAAAAATTATCCTAAAGATAAACATCCCTCTGAAAGTTTCAGTAAAGGAATGAGATGATAAATTTTTGTTTGACAAAGATCACTTTATTCAGTAATTACAGGCTATAAGATTGTGGTGTTACAATCATATGCTAGATACTCATACCAGCTTTGATGGTTCTGGTTAAACACCCTTCATTATGCTTTTTGGTGTGTGCGTGTGTGTGTGTTTATAATGAAGTCGTGAAAGACACTCTGAGTCTTGGGTCATTTGAAAAGCATTTTTTTCCCTCCAAACTTACAAGTAATTCAAAGAAAATCCTTTTTTTTTTTTTCTGAAAAAAAATATTTTAAAGGTAAAAATGGAGGAATCAGGAAGATAAAAACAATGAATAGCTTGTTTGATTCATGTGTTTATGCAACAGATATTATTTGAGTGCTTACTATACATCAGGCACTTTAATAGATAGTAGGGATTTAGAAGTAAACAAAAGACAAATATTCCTGCTTTACCAAGATTCCTCAGTTCCTTACTTCATCTGGTTAATATATACCTGCCTGCACAATCCACTTCTACTCAGAAAAAAAAATCTTCTTTTCACACATGGAAAATACAAACTAATAGTTTTAGTATATCATGATGATTCTGTGGCATGAATTAGAAAATTTTACTTAAACTCACATTTCTGAACATCGTACAAGATACTACCTTGCACTTCATTCTAGAAAATCTCTTCAAGGATATTTGTCTAGCCTATATAGCCTTGAAAGACAGAGGTAACAACTCCCTCCAAGCAAAGGAGAGGTTTGTTTACAGCCTTGAAAGGAGAATGCCCCCTTCCAAAGCAAACAGCAGAAATGCTTAATGCCCTGCAATAAGAAGTAGGGGTTCCCTAATCTCATTTTTTTGCTGAAATGCAATCAATTGCATACGCAGGTGTCACCTGGCCCTCTTCACAACACCCTGTGGAAATTGGATTTCAGGGAACTAGAGTGAAGTGTTGAGACTCTGGCTATTGCTGCGAGTAATAAACTGTTCTTTGTCTCTGACCAAGAGCCTCATGTCCAGCAGCATTCAAGAAACTGAAGCAGCCTAAATTATTAGCTTGTAAGCAGGGTAAACTCTCAGAGTCATCACAATTCTTGATAATAAGTATCTCTTTTTCTATAGTTCACGATGAAATCTCATCAAGGTCACAAGTGGAAAATATCTAGAGATGATAACGCAATGATTTTAAGTTCTTGAAATTTATATCAAAAAATTATAAAACTGTACTGACAGACATAAAATGAGACTCAAATAAATGGAAAGCTATACCTTGTCCATAAAGAGAGAAAGATTCAACATTGTAAAGATGTCATTTGTACCCAAATTAACCTTTTAATTAATTGCATACCAATTAAAATTTCTAATAAGCCACTTTATGGAAATCCTATTGGGAAGCTGGTGGAATTGGGGGGAGCAGGAGTAGGCTGGGATGGAAGTGACACACCAAGTTTTACAACCGCTATATTTAATATTACAAGGAAAATGTTTTCATTAATCACATGTATTGCTTTCTCTAACATTAAAAATAAATCTGATGCTTAGAAATGGTTTAACACAACTACATATAGTAATAATAAGTAAGAAATTATGATGTACTTCGAGGTACAAAATTAGAATCTGGGGTGAATTATACAGTCAGGATTTTCTCTTCATTTGAAAATGTTAGTGAAAATACTTTGGCTTTATTTTTTGTAGCCATGCACTTTGATAGAAATACATATAGGATTCGTATTTAAATGATTTTAACTGGATAAAACATCATTTGAAACTCAGTGACTAAATCATATCTTTTCCAGTGCCATTAGAAAGACATTTAATATATTAAGTAACAAGAGAAAAGATGATAGCTTATTCTGCTTTTTACAGAAAAAATAAGATGCTTCTTGTAGCCTTTATTCATTTCTTTGAAAATGAGACAAAATGTGTGTCAAGCTCATCAATGAACTTTTGGAAGCTCTGCTTTCCATTTATGAAACAGTTAGTGACCTTCTGACAAATTTAGTCACTATGAAAAAAATCCAGCATAAAATAGCGACAGAAGCATTCAAATATATGAAAGTTCTTGCTAAACATTCTGTATTTGAAGGCTTCAAAATTCTAAGTGGGGAACAACTGAACATCTACATACAAAAATAAATACATAAATAAATCTAGAAACAGACCTTACACACTTTACGAAAATTAACTCAAAGTGGATCGCAGACATAAATGTAAAATGCAAAACCATAAAACTCCTAGAAAATAACATAGGATAAACCTACATGACTTAAGTATGGTGATGACTTTTCAGATACGACTCCAAATCCTACAACTACAACTACAATCCGTGAAGGAAATAATTGATAAACTACCTCATGAAAATTTAAAACTTCTGCACTGAAAAAGACAATGTCAAGAGAATTAGAAGACAAACCACAGACTAGGAGAAAATATTTGCAAGACACATCTGATAAAGGACTGTTATCCAAAATATGCAAAGAACTCTTAAAACTCAACAAGAAGAAAACAAACAACCCAATGACAAAATGAACCAAAGACCTTAACAGACACCTCACCAAAGAAGATATATAGATGGTGACAAATAAGCATATGAAATGACGCTCCACATCATGTGTCATCCGGGAAATGCAAATTAAAGTAACAATGATATACCACTACACACCTATGAAACGACCCAAAGTCCAGAATACTGACAACACCAATGCTGATGCGGATGTGGAGCAACAGGAACTCTCATTCTTTGCTGGGGGGAATGTGAAATGGTACAGCCACTTTGGAAGACAGTTTGGCAATTTCTTAAGAAACTAACTATGCTTTTATTATATGGGCCAGTAATCATGCTTCTTGGTATTTATCCAAAGGAGTTGAAGACTTGTTTCCACTAAACACCGGCACATGGATGTTTAAAACAGCTTTATTCATAATTGCCAAAACTGGGAAGCAACGAAGATGCCCTTCAGTAGGAGGATGGATAAACAAACTGTGATACATCCAGACAAGTGGATATTATTTAGTGCTAAAAAGACATGAGCTATTAACCCATGAAAAGACATGAGGAAACTTAAGTGCACATTACCAAGTGAAAGAAGCCAATTTGAAAATGCTATATACTGTACAATTCCAGCTATAGGACACTGTGGAAAAGGCATAACTAAGGAGACAATAAAAAGATCAGTAGCTACCAGCCATTATAGTGGGAAAGGATGAATAGGTGGAGCACAGAGGATTTTTTAGAGCAGTGAAAATACTTTGTATGACACTATATGATGAATACATGTCATGCATTTGCACAAACCCATGGAACATACAACACCAAGAGTGAACCCTAATGTAAACTATAGACTTTGGGTGATAATGATGTGTCAATGTAGTTTCATCAATTATAGC
Source organism: Eschrichtius robustus (assembly GCF_028021215.1). NCBI lineage: Eukaryota > Metazoa > Chordata > Mammalia > Artiodactyla > Eschrichtiidae > Eschrichtius > Eschrichtius robustus. The sequence goes on along the minus strand of NC_090844.1, from coordinate 16,392,457 downwards.
AAATGTACTGCTCTAATGGGGGATGTTGGTAATGGGGGAAGCTACTTTAACTTCATTTTTATATGCAGCCCTAGAAATATGTAGTCATACAGCTCTGTTCATCATTCATCCAGCTAATTCACTTCTTTCTAATTCTCTTGTTAATTTTCTCTTTCTTTTGAAGACAAAACTTTATATACTATTGAAAATTTTTGAATTTTTCTGAAGTTCACTGAAAATGTCAAGGTACAAATTTCTCTTTGATTTTATTTACCTTTGGGTGTTTTCTATTTCATAAACTTTAATTTGCCATTGACAATGTATGTACAAATATACCCAAAATTAAATGTTTAATTTGATTTGATGTGGGTCAAGCATTTGACTTCGGCCTTAAGCCAAAAGCTTGAGGAACATGATCTGAGCAAAGGCAGTTATTTTTAGAGATGCTGATTCTTACCTCATCTTCTCTTTTTTGAGTTGGATATCATTTTAAGTGCAAAGAAAACAGAGACAACCAGTGACTTCAGAAACCTAATTAAATCATAGATATCGCAAAAATGAGATTTTCATCAGCTAATATACAATGCATTTGGAGAAAAATCTTGAAATAGTCTCAAGAATAACATGCAAATTCCATAGAATTATCCTTCTTTAATTGTAAAATTAAACAAGAACACACAGAATTATTTCATCTAAGGCTTACTTTCTAGCTATATACTGAGGTTAGGTACTGTCTGATTTTCCTTTTTTCCATTCCATCCCATTCCATCCTAATCTCCTGTCCTTGTTTTCTCTAATAACCAATTTTATCCAAAATTGGTTGCTTTCTTTTAATAATTTATTCTTTTCCCTTTCTCCGAACTCTGGTTCACTTTAATCATGCTTAATTGTTTATGAACGAAATAATTTAATCAAAACTTTCATTTAGAACATTATTACTCAGCCATAAAAAGAAATGAAATTGAGTTATTTGTAGTGAGGTGGATGGACCTAGAGACTGTCATACAGAGTGAAGTAAGTCAGAAAGAGAAAATCAAATACTGTATGCTAACACATATATATGGAATATCTGGATTCATTCTTAATCAGTTTTAAAAAGAAATGATACTCTTGGATTCTTTAGTAAATTGCCCCATGTCCATATCCTTATTAGCCTGTAATTTCTATTTCTTCTAAGCCATAATGGTTGTTTTGCATGTGAGAGTGAATTGTAAATCTGGTTATACTTAGGGAATTCCCCACTCTATGGCATTTGAACTAAGCTTTGTTTTGACCCCAACTGTTATTTCAGCATAAATCAAATTCAAGCAACTTGACCAAACCATTAAGACTATTTATACCCAGGGAAAAGGAAAAAAAAAAACTTATGAAAAACTTAACCCCATCACAATTTTTTCTTCAGTTGCCATTACTAACTAAATGTATTTTCTAGATTTATGCAAATAACTGCTTTGATTTCATCCTCAGGATGTTTTACATACTTGGAAAAAATATATCTAATATAATAAAAATTGAAACATAAAAAATTATCTGGAAATATTTTTCTATGTCTCAGATATAGGCATTCTACAAAAAGTGGCTTCAGAGATTAGAGATAAAGCTGTAGTAACTTCCAGAATTAACTCTTATTTCTAAGTAAACCTCTGGTTATATTAATGTACTCAGAAGTGAATTGGTTTGCAAATATAACTTGCCTTCTCAAGTAAAATTGGGATAAATAAGGAAAATTGTAATTGAAATTTTAATTTTATATATTAATACACAAACGAGGAGCAGAAACAGACCAAAATAATACAGTATAATAGATCTTCATTTGGACTGACACTTCCCCTTAATAATCTAGATGTACAGTGTCATCCATCAGGTGGTTGATAAATCCACTTGTTCATGAGTCCAATGGGACCCACGTAAGTGATCCGTGGTACAAGTGATCAAAGGTACATCTTAATCTTTAATTAAGATTCATCAGAAAGATATCGCTGTTTTATATTCTTATTTTTAATGTCTGTAAAATATATTTGCATTATGTTGTTTTATTTGTAAGAAATAAGTTTATAAGCCAAACCTGCTTCAGTTAAAAAGAAAAAAAGTGTGTTTCACACTGCAGATCACACACAACATATAACTTGTCCATGAGTAAACATCAGTGAATTATAATCAGAAATAAAATTAAATAAAATAGAACAGCAAAAAAGGAAATATCAAAGTACCTCCCATGTGGTATTATCTAGTGATTCTTTCACTTAAATTATATATTTCTGTATTTATGTGTCAAGATGTAAAATATATCTCTTACTGTAGGTCGTGGTAAAAAAATTTGAAAGCCATGGCCTGAGACAGCAAAATGGCTGAGACTAAAATAACAGTGTGATCATGAAAGCATTTGCTGATGGTAGGCAGAGTTGACAAGCTTATACTCTGGTGAGTGACTGTTATTATCTATAAACATTCTTAAGTTAAAAGTTCCTAAGCAGAAGAATTTGTGCAACCCCAATAAGCCTAACCTCAACCACTCAAATATGTCTCAGCAGAATTCTGACCTCTCTTTGGTATTTCAGCTTCTTCTCAGGTTAAAAAACACAACAATCTAGTTGGGTATTTGAGAAGCATTTTTATGAGATTCTTTTTCAGTCTTTTCTGTAACATGGATTTCCCTTTTTCTTTTCACTGACTCAGCAAGAAAAGAGTAACTGCTTCACTTTCTTCTTTCTTTGTTCAAGCAGACCTTAGGCTTCCATTAAACTACCTGCCCATCACTGCCTTTTCTAACTTTTAATCTCTACTTTTAGAGATCATCCATTTTCCTATAACATGGTCTCAGAAAATACATATCAGAAAGAAGCTTGATGGAAATTTGCTATTTTCCCCCTTCCAACCTATTCATTCCTTACATCTAGTAGTGTAGCATATTGCTTATTTAACTGCAGCTAAACAGCTGTAATCTTTATATGTACAACTTTCAGCAGTTTAATCATCTTACTTGTGATCAGTGGTATTTACTATCAGTAATAATGGACTGATGGAAAGTGTACATGGGCCTTCATATGTATGACAAAAGGTCCCCCAAGGCTCTTGGGAAGTGGGGTACTAAGAAGTTTCCCCAGCCTCCTAGCTGCCTTGACAGGAGATTTCTTGTCAGAGAAAGTGACAACATAGTCTTCACGATGCCCATGGTTCCAGCTGCCCTGTGAAGCTGCAGTATTGAGCTCATGCCTCATTTTGACTCTTCGATGAGACAATAACTCATGGTGAGTGGCTGGTCTGGGTGCCCAATGAATCTGTCCTACCCTCTCATTCCCTTCCCCTTGCATTTTGGTCTACTTTACCTTTCCCAACACTCTTCCAGGTGTGGTCATTCCTGGACTAAACAGAGAATTTTATTTATATAGATCATAATTTTCACTTTTAGCCAAGTGGCTTTTCAGCCTCTTATAGCATTCATATACATGTGTCCCCAACACTGTAATGTTTTCTGCTTCTCGAGACCCACAGAGTCTCAAACTCAGTTTCCCAGTTTGGGGATAATAACATTTCTCAGGATGGCACTGTACCATGTGATCCCTTTACTATTAAACATCCAGTGTTGTCTACTCTTAAAAACAGGCTCTCAAGGATATTAGTAGTTATTCAATCTAAAAGTTGCTCTGAGTAATTCAAATCTTCCTTTGCATATCCCTTAATACACAAATAGTTCTAGCTTTAAACTCTCTCTGTATGTTTCCATTTTTTAAATAAGAAAATATTGAGTATCAGACCTACCTTTTTCAGAATTTCTCACCTCCATGAAAAGATCGAAGAGCCATAGAGACTCTGCTACACACTGTGTCAGATTAAACTGAAAAATAATTTAATTAAAATACACCTGTTCTCTCCAGTCTGCCAGAATTTAATCATTCGAAATGGCACTCTTCCAGATGACAGTGGTCACTGTCCTTATTTTAGAAATAAGACAAATCTAATATTTCACACATAGCTATTGTTTTGGGAATCCAGTAACTCACCCTGTCGAAACCATATCTAGTGGAATGTCATAATAATCCTTTGAAGACGGAGAAGAATGCAGAAGAAAACAAAAAAAATCAAATGAATTCATAATGCTTTTTGATTTTCAGGAAATATTCATGCTACATACAAATATATATATGCATATATAAATCACAAGATAATACTCGGTCTAAAGTATAAATTATTTTTAAAATCTTTTGTAAAACTAAAAAATACACTTTCCTTTTTTATCTTAAACCGTAGGTAACCTTTTCAGCCTCATAAAATTAATCCAGCCATTTCTAAAGACAATGGAGCTTTGGTTATAATGTTCCAGAACACTGCTACATGGTCCCAGAGTGCCAGTAGTTTTAGGGATATACACCAATTGAATATCAATTAGCTGAGAATCAAAAGAATTTAGTGATAAATGCAATCTAGGAATTTGGGTCTCATTCTTTCTGACAAATATAAAGAATCTCAGGGTTTGCAAGTTTGCCTTGGAAAAACATAGGGGAAACTACCAAGCTCATTCTAAGCACAGCCCAATGTGGGTAGGGTTGGGGAAATCTTTTTTGATCCATCAGGATAATTGGTTATGCACTAATTTAAGCTCTAGGGCATTCTGTGGTACTGTGATAATGAATCAACTGCCTCCCCTCTTGGGATTGCCCCACATCGTCTCACCACCTCCAGTTACTCCTTAAATCTTCTCATAGAAAGATAATACTTCCCCATCTACTACTTATGACACTATAAATCTTTTATTTGATATTTATTTAAGTCTGGTCCTTGGTCCACAGCTCCCCTTGTGCACTATCCTCCAAGGGTAATCTCATCCATGCTACTGTCTTCACGATCACTTATGTGCAGAACATTCCTAACCTTCCTTTACTAGCCCAGGCTGCTCCTCTGAGCTTCCAGATGGACATCTCACCAGCACATCCCACCAGGCATCTCAAATTCAACATATTCAAACCAGAACTCACCATCTTCTTTCTAAATCTGTTCCTTTTCCAACAGTCTCTTTCTTTATTAGTAAAATTACAATCTACCTGGTCACCTATGTTAGAAAATGAAGGGGTTCTGGGCTCATCCTTCCATTACCAATAATTCATCAGTTCTCAGTATTTCCTAACTCCAGCCTTTCATCTTTATCTCTTTTATTTATTCAGCAAATATTTAATGAGTGTTTACCATATGCTAGTCATTCTTCTAAAGTTGAGTTTATTTTGAACAACAAAACATAAAAAAAAAATCCCTACCTTTCTGGTGCTTACATTCTAGTTGGAGGAGACAGAAAATAAACAATAAGTATAATAAATTAGTTACCAGAAGCTGGTATGTGCTACAGACTAACATAAATAGAATAGGATAATGAGGATCAGAAATGTGGAGGTGAGGGGATTAAAACTTTAAATGGGCTATCAGGGTAAGCCTCATGGATAAAGTAGTATTTGAGCAAAGACTTAAAGAATGTTTAAGAGTTAGCCAAGAAAATATGGGAGAAGAGTGTACTGGGAAAAGACGGCAGTCAAGTCAGTGTGTGTGTGGTGGCTGTACGGAGATCATGGCCTTAGTGGGGACAGTACTTATTCCTGCTACTTGTTCCCTTTCCAGTCGCGTCCCTCTCTACTCTCTCTTTTACTAGCCTTGAGAGTTATTTCTCTACAACTCAAATTGCCATGATTCTCCCCTCTTGAAACCTCTCGGTGACTGTCCACAGACCACAAGAAGAAGTTAATCTCTTAACTGGTGTATAAAGGCTTCCATGATCTGGGTTGTGTTTACTTCTATAGCCGAATCTCATTCCTCTTCCTATCTACTTTATGTCCAACGTAAAGATAACCGAACTCCTTCTAGTTTCACAGACACCAAGTCTTGCCTCTGTAACTTCTGTGCCTTCTGTCTCTTTCATCTGGCTAAATAATACTCCTGACACTTCATCCCTTACCACACCCCGTACCGATTAAATTCAGTGCAGCACCATTTTTCTACCTATGGATATCTTTAGCATTACTCTTATTGTCCATGTTATAAATACATTTCTATATGTATTTCTTTTTATTAGGCTCTAAGCTCCTTAATTATATTGGTTAAATAGATGAATGATTATGATCATGTTTAAATTGATACAAAATAAAGTAGGGAGATTTCAGTTGGACTTTAAGATGAACTTTCAATTGTTTTCTATGGTTTTAAGATAAAATTTCAGGTTTTTTGCCTGCCATGGGCCTCAACATATTAGTCTTATCTGGCTTTTCAAACTGTGTGTGGATGTGTAATCATTCATCTATCCAACCATTTTTACTGGGCATCTATTAGACACAAGATATATACTCTTTATGCTTAAGGAGCTCGAAGCTTATTTAAAAGATTATATGTGTATATATATATATATAATACATATTTTATATAAAATATATATCATATATAATATATAAAATATACCTAAAATATATATAAAATGTGTATATTATATATATAGTGTGTACACTTTCCTTTTATGAATGGAATGAAGCCTCTCTCAACAAAACTACAATATGCTGATTGATTGATAAGGTCCTACTTGTCCCCACAAACACATAGTGCACGTTCCAGCCTCCACAAGTTTGCTTTAGTGTTCGTCTATTCTCTTAACTGGAATATCTGTGTTTTTTCCCCTCTATCTAAATTATCTGTCTCATAAATACAGTCAAGCTCTACCTCTTGGCTAAACTCTCTTGACTACTCACACCCTAATGAAGTTCCCTATTGATCTTGTGTATTGGCTTCAGTTCTCCTGATTTTAACAAATGAGAAGGCAAGAATTATGTGTTAAACTTATTTCATACTCCATACTGTCATCAGAGTAAATATTTGCTGAAGTACTTGGGATATGAAATACTAGAATGAGCTAAAAAGAGGTCTATGGGTTATTTGCATTTGGAGATGGATAATTAAAGCATAAACAATTATTTCCCCAAGCCAGTCTGGAATTCACCTCAGTATAAGAAGAATAATGAGCAAAATACTGCATGGAAGACAATTCTAGTTTCAAGATTCTAACCAGAATCTTCAAAATAAAAGAAAGTAAATGAACACATCTTAATGAAGAGGAAAATCAGTGAGAAGAAAACGGTCATGTGGTTTTGTTTGTCTGATCATGGAAGGTGGCTTCATTTCTTTTCTTTTCTTCCCATCTGTTCAGCAGCTCTAAGGTTTAGTTCTCTTCTGACTAATTGCGATTGATTAGTATTGACTGATAGCCATACAAACCAAGGAATAACTTTGGGATTTAGTCTTGATTTAAAGGTTTTATATTTATATTCTCTCTTTTCTTTTTCTCCTGACCTTTCTCTGGAAAGTAGAATATTCTATGTACCCTGATGTGCCATAATTTCCTCACTGAATGCCAAAGGCCTTGAACTAACAATATGTAGAAAGACAAGAAATCAGTGAGGTGTTGCAACGCATTTTCCTCAAGAGAAACACTATTATATACAGTAAACATGCAGAAAAAGACCCACTGACCCAGAACGCAATTAGCTAGTTTGCAGCTGCCTGTGTCTGAGAAGTTAGTTCCTTCTTTAACTATTATTGAGGATCTAATTGTATTAGAATAAGCTATGAGGCTAACAATAGAAAACTCTTTCCTACCTAGTGGACTTTGCTAATATCTACGTCATTTTGTAGGAGGAAAACTTTATAATCTGATGCTTTCAGATATCAAATCTGTATTTTATGCCCTTTACCAGTTTCTAATCTTTGTTGAAATAATTGATCTTAATGACTACATGTTTTTATTAGCTGGTTAATTTACCTTGAAGTGACTGTAAGATATTATGTTCTCTGTCTCTTGTTGGTTTTAGGTAGATTACAATGAACACCTCTCAGTAAGTCAGCCCTATTCCCTTAATGTATTATAGAGCTGAATGCCACCCATAGGATTAGTGTTAGAATTAAGCAGTCACCCACATGGTATGTTTTGGGGCCTGATCATTCCTCTGCACAATACCATTGCCCTCACACAAATACTGGATGCCTGAAAATTTACCTAGGGAGGCAATGTAGTCCAGAGATCAGTATACAGGCCCTGGCATTAATGCTTGGGCTCTGCTCCTACACTCACAGTTTACTCTCTGTTTGCCTCATTTTCCCATCTGTAAGAGAGAATGATGATAGTTACTCCTTAGTGTTAAAGATTACATGAAACAATACATGTAACCTACTTATGACTCTACCTGGTCAATAGTAAATGCTTTTAAAAATTAACTATTGTTACTGTCATAAAATATTCATCATTTTGACTTATCTGCACCCTGCATCTAGTGAGGATAAAGCCTTAAACTAGTTCACACCAAAGTGTTAGTTTCTTACTCAGGAAAGAACATATGGATTAGCTTCATAAACTGCAAAGTGCTCTATAAAAATAAAGAAATGGTGTAACTAGCATTTTAAAGGGCAGTGTGAGAACAGAAATGGTTTTGGTACAAAGGGATGGCAGAAAAAGACTGAAGGGAAGTTCAGCTATTTTATACTTTTTCCCATTGCCTTTCTTTATCATGTATTAGAGAATATACTCCAAATTCATCTCTATGGGGTTATTTAATGAAAGAAGGCCCATGAAAGATTAGTCACCACACAGGGTGAATTGAACAAATCTGGGCCCCTGAGCCAGCCCTGCACCTGGGGCAGAGGGGCTCGCAGGCCTGGACACAGCCTGTGACAAGCATGTGCACATGCTGGTGAGGTGTGCCCAAGGGAACCTGCGTGTCTGTGAACCAAGTAAGCAGGACCTGGGAAGTTTTAACACTCTGGTAGCAAACTGTTTTCTAGGAACAGAATAAAAGTAAGGTTGACACATTCACCTCCCTTTGATATGCTCCCCAACCTCCAACCCTACGTAATCGAGGCCTGGCCTGACAGCTGTGACATTTGAAGGTGCCCAGCTCCACTGTAAAAATCTCTAGATTGCTTTAGAGCTATTTACAGAGGGCAAAACCCGAAGCGGGAAAAGGATTGAGGGGCTTGGATCTATTGTAATTTTAAGTTTTAATGTAAATATTACCTCATTTATATCTCTAGTATGAAAAAAGGAGCTACTTCTTTTTAGAAATTTTTTTTTTAATGTATGTCTTTCTGCAGGACACTCTGAGCTCCTGAAGAATAATAATCATGTCATATCATTTTTTTATTCCTAGTATTTTGCACACACAGAAAAAAAGAAAAAAAAGCCCTATATAATAGCTGCTCAATGATTTTTTTAGTATGTAAATGAGAGAAAGAAACCATGCAAAAGGTTGTCTTTGGCATTTCCTCCAAAGATATATATGGGTTGAGATACATCAGTGACCTAGGAATGTGGTCAAAGCTCAGATTTCACCAAGAGAAATCTCTAGAAACTCTTTGCTTTACCATGGTAAGACTGAATCTGAGGACTTAACAAAAAAGGAGTTCATTTTGAATCCTGTAGCATTTCTACTTGAATCTGAGAAGATTCTAGATACTGTCTTAAGCCAACATTATTATCTACCTTTCCAGGAGATTCGGAAGACTTTTAAACTTCACAAATACTAGAAACCCAGAATAAGAATTTTCCTGTGGAAAACTATTCAAGTATTTTATAAGTGATAAAACATTAAATAAGATGCTTTGTTTTAGGAAATTTCTTTTGTTATTTGCCTATGAGTGCTATATATTAAATATCCTAAGCATACACACTGTCAAACTGTATAATAAAATATGTATAATAAAATTATATTAATCTAAAAACGTCTCATACAAAGCCTGAAAACTAAGTCTTAAAATTATGCTCAATAATATATTTAGCCATATTTTGAGTTCATTAAACAAAATGAATCATTATAATACTTTCATATTTAAGCACAGCAAATTGTATCATGTAGAAAATACATGTATATGGGTAACTGATCTCTCCCTGAAATTGAATCATCTCAGGAGAGAAATTCACTATAAAGTTGGTATTGGTTACACTATACAAATTGTATTGTGAGGTATTATTCGTAAACAATAAAGTTGAATAAAAAAACTTCAACTTTTTGTCTTGCAGAAATGTTATCTAAGTATATTTTACTGTATATAAAGAGACAAGTGTCTTGTTGATTGTTTTATATGGCTGACATTCTAAGAGCTACTCAGAAAAGCTATTTATACTTTTGGATTGAGAATCATGTCAGTCTTGGAACATATGGTCATCTTTAAAGTCTGTTTAGCCTCTCTGAAAATAGAAATTATTATTTGATAATTTAAATTATTTGAATAATAAGTTTACCGAAACAATGTTATGACAAAATAGAAGTATATGTGTATCTCAGCAGATCTTTAATTAAAAAAAACAAACAAAAACAGCAAGATATTGTAAAGATTTGGGTATTTCGTAATTGGTTTCCTGTTCACCTCCTATCAAGCATTTCTTGAATTTTCTAGATTTGTAGAAATCAAATGTTCTGTCTTCTTTTCCCACTACACAAACACTTTCTGACATCAGAGGACAAGAAAAAAATTGCCCAGGGATCCAATTTGTTTACTATGGATTTGAATCATATTTAATTTCCTTTTCACTCTGCCTTCAATACCTCTCAAATTTAGTACATACATTCAATAAGTATTAAATATCCCTCTTCCATTTGAGTCCAGCTTTTCCTTCCTCCCTTCCTCTCTCCTTCCCTCCATCCCTCACTGACCCCTTCTTTCTCTTTCTTTCTTTCTCTCCTCTTTTCCTTCCTTTCTTGTTTTCACACTGTAGATCCTATGCACTCCATTAACCATTTTCAACCCTCAAGCTCGGATCCATGGCTTAAGCACAACTTAAAGCCCTCACTAGACACATTCCTAGCCCTAAAGCAACCACTTTCTCTGAACTAAAAATTTTGTTAGTGACTCTCTAGGGCAGTGTTTCCAAAAATGCCAGGTTATAAAAATCACCTAAGGATCTAGCTAATATACAGATAGCCAGGAGCAAAGGAAAAAAAAAAAAACAAACACCTTTTAATAAATTCACTAGATGGTTCTTTGGATAAGAAAATCTTGAGAAGCACTAATCTAGACCCACCTCTCAACTGCTGCATATTTCTTCTCATGACTATTACACATGGTCATACAGCACCAGCTTCAGCACAGTGATATATACTTCTTTAAGAGAAAACCTATTCCACTGTTTGACCGTTCTAATTATAGGGGGAAAAAAGAGTCTTCTTGTGTTGTTCTTAAATCTCTTTCCTATTCTGAAGGTTACAGTTTTAACATGGGCACATACTGCTATCTTTAAAAAAAAATAGATGAATTATAGAGAAAATCAAAAGTGCTCTAATATATATGATTTGACATGAGCAGGTTCTTGCCAGCAGGAAAGCAATGAAAATGGGATCAAGTCTTCCCAGCAAAGGAAATTAACCAACAGGAGCCTGACAATTGCAGGCTTATTTTAAGGGAGGAGTGATATGTTTTGAAGGTTATTAAGATGTAACCTCTTATTCATCTAGAAACTTAAATGTTTCTCCTTGAGAAGAATCTTTAGGAAAGTTGCAAATTGTAATTACCTGTAACAGGTGACTTGGCAGAAAGTACTGCTAACTATCCAATGTTTTTATACAGAAAACTTGGGTTTAAATTCCAACTAAGACGCATACCAATTTTGCCACTTGGAGTAGATGATTTAACTCCTCTGAGAATTAAGTTTTCCATGTGTGATATATAATAAGGCAATTCTGATATAAGTATAATAAGGATTAAAGGTGAACATGACCATAAACTAAGTTCTATAAATATTTCAAATATTAAGAAATTTTACTAAACTAGCTTGCGAGCTGTGTCTCTGGTAGAGTTTTATTACTGATCAATTGAAAAGAAAGAAAAGCTCAACAGTTAATTGGCATGCATACTGTATCTAAAATTATGTTTACTATGGATTTGATTTATTTATCTGATTTATTCCTGTCCTGCCCCTAGGTTCATCAGAACTAATTTTTTTTTTAGATTCTATATGTATGTGCTAGCATACGGTATTTGTTTTTCTCTTTCTGACTTACTTCACTCTGTATGACAGACTCTAAGAATAAGACGCAGACGTAGAGAATGGACTTGAGGACACAGGGAAGGGGGAAGGGTAAGCTGGGACAAAGTGAGAAAGTAGCATTGACATATATACACTACCAAATATAAAATAGATAGCTAGTGGGAAGCAGCCGCATAGCACAGGGAGATCAGCTCTGTGCTTTGTGACCACCTAGAGGGGTGGGATAGGGAGGGTGGAAGGGAGGGAGATGCAAGAGGGAGGGGATATGGGGATATATGTATACGTAAAGCTGATTCACTTTGTTATACAGCAGAAACTAACACAACATCGTAAAACAATTATACTCCAATAAAGATGTTAAATAATAGTAATAATAATAAAATAAAATTATATGTCTCTGGAATTCACACTTAGGGCTCCTGAAATATTATTTCACCATCAGCATTTTCTCTTTTGGTCCTTACTAGGTTTCATATATTTCTTGGAGTGGGAAAATAGAAATGAGGAAACCAGAATGAGAAAAGACTGTATCTTAAAACCAAAAGGCAGACATCACTTCTTTATGAACTTAAAAGACAATGTAGGAAACTGAATGAATTAATGAAGCACCTGAAGTCATTTTAAATATATCCTTCTGAAGGGAATGCACTCAGGGCAACTGACTTTTGTGTGTTTTTATTGTATTGAACAAATCTTTTTTTAGAAAACAAATTAAAAGTTCAATTATCTCTTTATACACAATATATCAATAAATATATTCAGGACCATAATTCAGTGCTTAAGTTTTTAATGGGAGAAAAAGGGGAACTGGAAATAATTAAGCACTGGTTTTGACATTAACCAACTGATAAATATTCTTGATAAAGACACAGTATTCAAATATCCTTTAGCTTATTTTAAAATGAGGGAGTAGTGTCAATGACCACTGGAAGCTACATCTAGTTTCAACCTTAAAATGATTTGCATACACATTTTTATTTAAGGAAAATATTTTAAATTATAAACAAAGAACCTGAATACTAAAGTAAAACCAAAGAAGGACATGAAAATAAACATGGATTTGTGTTTTGAGTTCATTATGTCAAATATTCATCCAAGAAAATAATAAAAGAAAAAATAGCTTCAATGAATTTTTAAATTTAACATTAGGAAAAACATGACATTAAACTTTTTAAAATGTCATTTAATAACTATTGTTCCAGATAAAATATTTTTATTTTAGACTTAATATCTATATTTTATGTTTAGTAAAACCAAGACAATTTGATGGTGGTTCAAATCTATTTTGGCATTTAAAATATTTTAATATGTGTAAAAAAGAAATTTAAAATCTAAATTATGTATCTAATTATAGGCATGTTATTTAATATTGGTGAGAGTGCTGCCAAAATATGAAGAGACTCAAATTTATTTGCTGAGCACTTTCTATATTCAGGGTGCCAGGAAAAGAGGAAAGAGGATTCAAAATTTAATATACTTATTCAACAAGGACTGAATGAGTTTCTCATAAATTCCAGGGAAGACTAATTCATAGCAGAATGTCTATGTAAGTCTTCTAAAAGAGATATGAACAAAACACTTTTGTAAGAATATGAAATCAGATTAATTCCAACTATAAATTTCATTAAAAAGTTTTGGAAGGGAGTAACTTATTGCATTCATCAACAAATACCAGGGTGACTCAACAAAATCATACTGAACAGAACATGTAAATGAAGAAAATTAATGAGTTCATAGGTATATACATACTTTGGAGATATTTTTCTATAGCTCATTTCAGAATACATATGAATAAGATAATTGAAATTTTCCAAATCATCTAGCTTACTAGAGATGCATTTCACAGCAATTTTGTATGTTTCAAAATTATTTCAACATTTTAATTGAATGTGTAATATAAATGAAATATTTTGCTAAGAAATTTTTGTGGAGATTGTGGCAATATTCTTACTTATGAAATTAATATATTTGTATATTATTGATTGGTTTGGCTTCTCTTATTTTTCTGTAGTTGTCCATAAATACCTTTATAAACTTATAAATATCAAATTTTACTGAGATATATATTGTCCTGAATAAGCAAAATGGTATATTTAACAATCAAGCAATGATTTTATTATTTCACACCTCATTATGCTAATTGAAGCCATTTTCCAACAAACTTGCCTATATATTTTGTGGAAATAATCTGGATTTAAACATATTGGAATTTTGTATTTGTAATTAATTTCTTTGTCATTCAAAGTTTTAATCCCATGAAATGACCTAAGGGTGTCTTTCTTCTCACTTACCTTTTGTTCATAATAATAATTCAGCTACTATCATATATAGAACATTTACAAAGATAATATTTCATTTCTATTTTCTTGTCACTAAACAGATATTGTTTCATTTGAGATATGGTTTCTTTTCTAAATGAACTCTAGTGCTACCAATCTATACATAGATAATTTTGTCAATCCAGTATTTTACCTCTGTTATAAAAATTAGATGGGGTACTTCTCATTTATATTTCAGTATATGACTTTTCAAGTTGATTGTGTCAATTTCTTTTCTTACATTTGTGAAGCAGTTTCTGGTGACATTTCACTGCTTAAAACACTTTAAAATCTTCATTTTTTTTTGTTCTAGACTTCATGCTTCACTTAGCTCAAGTGTGACGACGCTAGATCCAAAAGCAAGTTCCTAAAGAGAGGTTTACTTTATATATTTGGTAATTTTAAAATTTAACTGCTTCATGAACATTTATTGAGCACTTACTACATGCAGTGTACTTTTAACATCTTTCATTTCATTGTACTTTTCAGAAAATGATAGTCACATTTCTTCCTAAGTTTAAATTATTCTTACTTGTTGCTTAAATGGCAGGTCATAAAGAATTAATGGAAAGTACAATGAGATGAAAAGTATAATGAGTACAAAGAGAAAAGTAATTTTTGACACTCTTCATTTTGAAATTCCCGAGAGGCAGTCTGTCACCGCGTTCAGCCATTTTTTTCTTCAAAATGTCTCTCGGATTTACCCTTTCTTCTCAATTCTGGCCACTAAGACTGAAACCGAGACTTTCATTTGCTAAGCCTGCCCATACTCACTCCTCCTCTTATCCATCCTTCCACTATAATAATCTTCCTAAAATACCGCTATTGTTATGTCACTCATCTGCTCAGGAAACTCCTACACCCTCTTGCCTTCTGCATGAAGAGCAAATTCTCCTATCTGGCATTAAAGGTCACTTACAATTTTGTGCCA
The DNA here is from genome assembly GCF_028021215.1 of Eschrichtius robustus. Classification (NCBI taxonomy): domain Eukaryota; kingdom Metazoa; phylum Chordata; class Mammalia; order Artiodactyla; family Eschrichtiidae; genus Eschrichtius; species Eschrichtius robustus. The sequence goes on along the minus strand of NC_090844.1, from coordinate 16,377,228 downwards.
TTCTCTGAGTGAAGCTTTACTTCTTCCTTTTTCCCAGTTCACATGCTCTGCCTCTGTCAGTCTGGTAACTCCTTTCCATCCCCAAACGCTCTGCTTCTTGCCAAGTCCATGCTTTACAAATATAATCACCTTCTTCAGAATGGTCCCTCTTCTTCCCTGTACCTAGCCAGCCATTAACCTAGTCTCTAAAGCCAAAATGAAACCCCACTTACTCTGAGTTCTAGCATACCCTGGTGTTCTTTCCTTTCCTGAATTCCAATAGCATTTATAACCAGAATCTCATTTTCTCATGAAAGCAGCACTGGAATCAAATGCAGATAACCTGAGTGCTTGTTCACCGTTGAGTACTGAAACCATTTCTACCTTCCGTTACTCACTGTATCTTCTACCGGTATCATAGTTACCATAGTATCACAGCAATGAATTATGTTTCTTTTTTCTGTGTTACTTTGGAAGCTCCTGGTAGGCAAATAGCTTGTTTTAGCTTCCCATCCCCATGCCCCACAGCTGACACAGTGGCCTTTCAACGCATGTTTGAAAACTGAATGTCTGCCATGAAAAATTTCTGATCTAGGGATGATCTGAAAAAATAGAAATAATAATACCTGCCCTGCTTTGCTCACAAGATCTTCTTGAGTAGAGAAAAAGATGGGAAAATGTCTTGTAATTGTAAACAGTATAGAAATCTTATATGGCTCTATGATTCTCTCTGTATAGTCATGCCTAAGTAGACTAAGACAGGTATAACAACTTGAACAGAAATAAATGACTCAAAAGCATGTTTGGCTACAAAGAATAAGGATGAGAAAGTGGGAAAAACACTAAAAAACAAAAACAGAGAACATCCAAGGTGTAGCTATAAAGTGGAGCTGCTGAAATTAGCACACATCTCTGCCGACTGAGAGAAGTGGTAGAGAAAACAACTGTCCCCACCGTCCACCCTCTCTGTCTTCATTTTGTCCATGGATACTTTATTAAAGACTGTATTACACATGCTTTCTTCCTTCCTTAGTTGTGGCCAGTGACTAATTTTAAGCTAGTGAGATATTAATCAAAGTGATATTTGCTACTTCCAAGTCATTTTGTTGTCTCTTTAAAGATATTTGCTCAGGGCTCTCTCCTCTGCTTCGTCTTCTGGTTTGAACTTGGTGCTGATTGAGGATGGCAGAGCCACCTACCAGCCCTGAACTGCCCCTCTCTGAACTGTTCCAGGAGAGGGAAACATTTCTCTTATATTTTTGGCTCTCGTGCTCACTGGAATTTAGTTTCCCTTAACCAAATGGACTCCTAAAAAACAAACCCTACTGCTACCTTTCCTTAACACAAAAGACTTTAGTTTGGGGGGGTCTTCAAGTAATTTACCCAAGTTGTGGTCCAGTAGAACAACTAATGTCAAGCCTTTTGGCACCTCATCCAGTGCAAACCACTGAAATATAGATGACAAAATAGTTTATGCCACTTCCTTCCTTGTCTGACACAGTTAACAATTATGCCTCTATTTTTTTTTTCTTATAAATGCCTGGTGCTAAGTGTTAAATTGACTTCCACAATATAGATTGGTTGGCATGAATTAAGATAGACTAGCTTTAATTTCTCTGAGAAGCAATCTATCTTCAACCCTCATCATGGAAGTTCTTCTGACTCATTAAAGATTGAACTTACTTATTCAGTAAAGTTTGAATTATACGTATTATTTACTTTGTGAAAATTGACTACCCATGCTCTATATCCCTTTGCGTATCAAAAATATAATGTAGAAAATACCACAGTAAATAGTTGAAAAATAAGAAAAGAGAGGGGTCTGAGCTTTGCATTCAACTGACTTTATCCATGTCTAGTTCAGCCTTCCCCGGGGAAAGAAAACCTACTATGGCCCTTGATTATCCTATTGTCTTTTTTTTTTTCTATTGTATTAATGTTGTCCTCCAAGACCCAATTAATGTTGTCCTCCAAGACCTTTCTGCCTCTTGGTTTTCCAATGACCGACTAAAGTACATTTTGCTTTGCATTAAATTTATATGATACATACCACTGAGTGAATATAGAATCAACTCACCATCCTTCTTTTCAGTTTCCTAGCAAAGTCTAATATACCTGTTAAGGAAGATGGCAACTTGTAAGAAGAGCTTTTACACACCTAGGTCTATGCAATCTACCCAGAATATTTTAAAGATATAGACACAGATTTTTTTAAAGTATACATATATAGGTAGATAATTAGATAAGGAAAGATAGGCATATAAATAGATGTACACTACTTCGTATTACTTAAACTTATCACTAATACTGACTTGGAACTCGGATGTCTAACATTTCAGATATTTCCATGACTGTTGGGAATAAAATAATAGTTCATCTGGCAAAATCCCATGTATTTAATTATTTGTAGGAATATGTTACATAGATATTTTTACATCTGTAATGCTAATTCTAAGTCAGTATATTTACTTAATCAGATATCTCATGCCTCAAACATTCTGGATCAATAAGAGCTTACTCTTTTGCTCACTCTGAGTCTTGATCAATATTATGGATTTTGAACTTTGAAATTTCCTTCTCTGACAGATCCATCTTACTTTCCACTCTTTCTTTGCCTTCATTAGCAACTAACTTGAACTTTGTTCTCACTGTGAGGTCTAATTGCTTGAATCATCTTTATACTTCTGGTTTGTCAACCTCTTTTTTGACTTCATTTTTCTCCTTAACTTAGACTGTGAGATCCATAATGGAGCCTCTTTAATGGTCTCATTAATACTGTAAAAGCTCTCACTTGTTTGACTTCTGCTACCTGTTTTCTAATAAACCCCAAATCTGTGTAGTCCTTATGGTCTACCTCCACTGCTTTCTGACTATGTCAGCATTTCTGGAGAAAGTAGGTAAACAGTGCTAATTACACTATAAATCCCTTTTGTTCAGTCCCACTTCCCTCTCACTCCTGCTCACATCTATAACTAGCACCTTATTCTTCATTCCTGTCTCAGAGAAAAGAAGAAAACATCCATAATTCCTTCAACGTTTAGTGCTAAATTGTCTATCTGGACTTTGACATTAACCTTCTCTTCCTTTCTTGAAAACTCATTCTATTAAATCACCATTTTCTATGTTTTTCCCTTTCTTCTTAACGTTTGCTCTCCCTACTAATGGGCTTAAATTTTTCCTTATGGAAAAGCGTTTCCTCGCACTGACAGTCTTTCAAAGTATCACTTTGCCTTGTCCTCCTGAGACCAAACCTCTTGAAAGAGTAGCTCTAGTGCTTTCCCCACTATCCCATCGTCCTCTCACTTCTTGTCGGTTAACTTTCACTATAAATGCTTAATAATAAATCTGTGAACCTTTCCCGATCTTCACTTTCATTGACTTCTCTTTACTCTTCGACCATGGTAACCATCTCTGTTTCTTGAAGTTCACTCACCCTTGCTTCCACATCATATTTTTAACTCTCTGACCATCCACTAACTGCTTCTATAGAGAAAATAAAAACTATTATTTACTGAGTAAATGATATTCAACTTACTAAATTTCCAAGCTACCATGATGTAAGTATTTTAATATGTGCTCTAACAGCCATTATCCCCACTTAGTGCCCAAGAGCACCCATCTCCAAGAGTCTATCTTATCTCCTTGCTGCATACTACTGGTGTCTGCCACTAGGTGAATAGATCTTATTTCTTCAGGATCCCAGAGACCTGTCTCATGCTTCAAAGTAATATATCCACATACTTGTTTATTATTTTTACTTAAATATTCTGAAATGATCAGCATAACCAAAACAGATTTTATCATTTTTATGGTCCTTTACTCCAAGTTAGTTTCTTCTTCTTTCTTTTCAGTTTCTATTCATAGTACAGTCATTCTCTAAGTAATCACTACCTGAAACCTAAGAGTAATCCTTGATGCTGCTCTTTCCTTTTCATCTTTCTAACTCTGGTTTTCACATTCTTTGATTTCTCAAACAAACAAACTCATAGAAAAAAAAAAAAAAAAGATCAGATCTGTGGTTACCAGAGGTGAGGGGGGTGGAAGAAGAGGAAATGGTGAGGAAGGCAAGTCAAAGGTACAAATTTCCAGTTATAAGATTAGTAAGTACTAGCGAAGTGATGTCCCACATGATAAATATAATTAACACTGTTGTACATTATACATGGAAGTTGTTAATAGAGGAAATTCTAAGAGTTCTCATCACAAAAAATTTTTTTCTATTTCTTTAATTTTGTATCTATATGAGATGATGGACATTCACTAAACTTATTGTGGTCATCACTTTATGATGTATGCAAGTCATATCTTTATACTGTACACCTCAAACTTATACTTGCTATATGTCAATTATAAACTGGAAGGAAAAAATTCTTTGTGGATTTGGGGTTTTTTTTTTTTTTTTGGTGACTTCCTTTTAACCTTTCCTCTCTTCCGTTCTCAGTGTGTTTTGTTAGATTTAGTTCTCATTTTCCTTTACTTGGACTGTGGCCAAATTTCCTAAATCATGTCCCTGCATTTAGCCATTCTCTTCTTTAAGTGTAACTTAAAATTTCTGTGGATTTCCTGTAGAGAACGAGCTATTTTTAAGCTATCTTTAATTTTCTTAAAATCTGACTGAAATTCACCTTTCTACCTCATTTTGTATTATTTATCTGAATGTACTTTAAATCTACAGCCTGTTACTCATTTTCTTTGAACATATCCTGTATGTTTCTGTGTCCCTGGCTTTGTTTGTGCTATTTTTACTCCTGCCTGGAATACCCTCCTTCAAAACATCTACCTTTCAAAGTCCTATGCTTCCTTCAAAGCACTTTTCATAGGGTAACTTTTCAGTGATGCTTGCCCTTGAAGTTTCTCTCTTCCTTTTTTTTAAAAAAACTTGAGATGCATTGACTTAAACATTGGGTAAGTTTAAGGTGTACAACATGTTGATTTGATACATTTCAGCATCACAGTGTGATTACCACTTTAGCCTTAGCTAACACCTCTTTCATGTCACATAATTATCATTTCTTTGCTGTGGTAAGAACAGTTAAGACCTAGTCTCTTAGCAACTTTGAAATTTATAATACAGTACCGTTGACTATAATCACTATTCTGTGCCTTAGATCTCCAGGACTTATATTATCTATTAGTCATCACTTTGTAGCCTTAGACAGCATTTCCTCAACCCGCCCCCCAACCCCACCAAACCCCTGGTAACCAGCATTCTACTTTCTGTTTCTAAGAGATCCACTCTTTTAGATTCCAAATATAACTAAGATCAAACAGTATATTTCTTTCTCTTTCTGACTTATGTCACTTAGCATAATGCCCTCAGGGTCGATTTTCTTTCCCATGGCTGACTGGTATTCCATTTTGTGTGTGTGTGTGTGTGTGTGTGTGAGTTGTGTGTGTAACTCCTATCTTCTTTATCCATTCATCCATCGATGAACACTTTCACTGTTTCCATTTCTTGGCTATTGTGAATAATGCTGTAATAAACATGGGAGTTCAGACATCTCTTCAATATCTTGTTTTTATTTCCTTTGGATATAAACCCAGATGTGGAATTGCTGGACCATATGGTAGTTCTATTTTTAATTTTTCGTGGAACTTCCATATTATTTTTCATATTGGCTGAACTTTCCTACCAACAGTGCACAAGGATTCTCTCTTCTTCACATTCTCACCAACACTGGTCATTGCTTGTCTTTTTGATAATAGCCATTCTAACAGGTGTGAGGTGATATCTCATTATGGTTTGGCTTTCATTTCCCTCATGATCAGTGATGCTGAGCATCTTTTCATGTACCTTTTGGCCATCTGGATGTCTTCTTTGGAAAAACTGTCTGTTTAAGATCCTCTGTCCATGTTTTAATAGATTTTGTTTGTTTGTTTTTCTTGAAAAGTTTTCTCTTCTTTCCATAAACATCTATGTTAGATTCTTGTTAATATTCTGCCTTATAAAGATGCTTGTTTTAAACAGGTCTTGACTGCTATATCTTAATCTCTTTGAGTGTAGAAACCTTACTTCTTTATCATTGTATCCTCTAGCTCCTATGTGTATATGTGTATATGTAATCAGTGTTTTCACTCTATGCATATATCTAGGTTGAATGAAGAAACGAATGAATGATAAAAAAAATACTTCAAGTTTTTTGCAAATTGTTTAGAATGACCTTCTCATAGTATGTTCATACGCTTCTCTGTTTCACCTTACTTGGTGGTGAGGAAAACACCTAAGTGTCCACTGACAGATTCTTTAATCAAGAATAATCATTTCACCAAAAAAAGTGATAAATATGTGAGGTGACAGATGTGTTAATTAGCTTGATAAGGGGAATCCTTTCATAGTGTATATCTATATCAAATCACCACAATGTACACTTTAATTATCTTACAATTTTATTTGTCAATTATACCTCAATAAAGCT